>NC_037672.1:141801007-142401007 GCF_003255815.1 Theropithecus gelada
TTAGAAAAAAAAAAAAAAAAAAAAAAAAAGAAAACCTAGGTAATACCATTCAGGACATAGGCATGGGCAAGGACTTCATGTCTAAAACACTAAAAGCAATGGCAACAAAAGCCAAAATTGACAAATGGGATCTAATTAAACTAAAGAGCTTCTGCACAGCAAAAGAAACTACCATCAGAGTGAACAGGCAACCTACAGAATGGGAGAAAATTTTTGCAATCTACTCATCTGACAAAGGGCTAATATCCAGAACCTACAAAGAACTCAAACAAATTTATAAGAAAAAAACAAACAACCCCATCAAAAAGTGGGCAAAGAATATGAATAGACATTTCTCAAAAGAGGACATTCATACAGCCAACAGGCACATGAAAAAATGCTCATCATCACCAGCCATCAGACAAATGCAAATCAAAACCACAATGAGATACCATCTCACACCAGTTAGAATGGCGATCATTAAAAAGTCAGGAAACAACAGGTGCTGGAGAGGATGTGGAGAAATAGAAACACTTTTACACTGTTGGTGGGATTGTAAACTAGTTCAACCATTATGGAAAACAGTATGGCGATTCCTCAAGGATCTAGAACTAGAAGTACCATATGACCCAGCCATCCCATTACTGGGTATATACCCAAAGGATTATAAATCATGGTGCTATAAAGACACATGCACACGTATGTTTATTGTGGCACTATTCACAATAGCAAAGACTTGGAATCAACCCAAATGTCCATCAGAGACAGAATGGATTAAGAAAATGTGGCACATATACACCATGGAATACTATGCAGCCATAAAAAAGGATGAGTTTGTGTCCTTTGTAGGGACATGGATGCAGCTGGAAACCATCATTCTCAGCAAACTATCGCAAGAACAGAAAACCAAACACCGCATGTTCTCACTCATAGGTGGCAACTGAACAATGAGATCACTTGGACTCGGGAAGGGGAACATCACACACTGGGGCCTATCATGGGGAGGGGGGAGGGGGGAGGGATTGCATTGGGAGTTATACCTGATGTAAATGACGCGTTGATGCATGCTGACGAGTTGATGGGTGCAGCACACTAACATGGCACAAGTATACATATGTAAGAAACCTGCACGTTATGCACATGTACCCTAGAACTTAAAGTACAATAAAAAAAAAAAAGAAAACATACAGAATGGAATAAAATACGTGCAAATCATGTGTCCAATATAGGTCTGATTTATACTTAAAGAATTCTTTTGACTAAACATTAAAAAGACACCCCCATTTTTCAAATCAGCAAAGTATTTAAATAAATTTTCCCCGAAGAAAATATATAAATCATCAATAAGCACATGAAACTATGCTCAACATCACTGGTCATTAGGGAAAGGCAAATAAAACTTACAATAAGATACCACTTTACACCCACTAGGATGGCTATAACCAAGAAAACAAATAATAACAAGTGTGTTGCTGAGGATGTAGAGTTTTAAAACCTTTATACATTCCTGATGAAAGTGTAAAATGATGCATCCTTGTAGAAGACAGTTTGGCACTTCCTTAAAACGTTAAACAGAGTTGACATGCAATCCAGCAATTCAACTGCAGGTATCTGCCCATGAGAATTGAAAACATAATGTTTACACAAAAACAGGTACTCAAATGTTCACGGTGTTGGGGCTCAATGTTTCCTTTACATTAGTCAAAGGTGAATTTTGACACTTGCAAAGAACGAACCCTAATAAAAACACTATATATAGTGTTAATATAATAACACCCAGTTTGAATACATGTACCTTTCTCTAAATGCTCTATTCTCACAGAGTAGACTCATTGATATTTATCATATTAGTTGGCATCATAATTATTAACATATATAATTATGTTTGTTAAACAACTAATCAAAGGTCAAACAACTACTACATGTCAGAGGCAGAAATCCCACACAACCATTTAGCTCCAAGATTGATTCTACAGTTCACATTGAAGAGGGTAAGGCTGTGGTCAGGAATAAGGGAGAGTGAGAGAGCACATTCTGAGCAAAGGATGAAGCTGTAAAAGCCAAGCCCTATCCACAAGGCCTAGAGCCCTTTACTGTTACGTGAAGCCTCAGAACCGATACGAGCTTCTTCAGATGTGATATTTCTGCTACTTAGATTAAGAATTAGTATTGTACACATTATTGTACATCAATGTACAATGTACATCATATTATTGTCCACTCATGTTCATAGTAGCATTATTCCCAATAGCCAAAAGGTGGAAACAACTCAACTGTCCCTCAGATAAATGGATAAACAAAATGTTTTATATAATGTTTTATGTGTGTGTGTCTAATGAAATGTTATTCAGCCAAAAGAATGGCATTCTAATATATGCTACATGTATTAGATGAGCCTTGGAAACATAATGCTAAGTGAAATAACACATATGAAAAGAATAAATATTGTATGATGTCACTTATATGAGGTAGATAGAATACTAAAATTCATACAGACAGAAAGTAGAATAGTGGTTACTAGGGGCTAGGAAAAGGAGGTAATGTTGGACCCAGCAGTGGAGCAGGATCCCCAGCACTGAAGGCCACACAGTGTCCTACACCTCAGAGAACAGGCAATTTAACCCACTGGGAGGCTGTTCCTAAAACAAAGGGAAGATAACATATACTCCCTAGAGTTTAAAAGCTGCCTGCCTGGGTCGATTGCCAATGACTGCAACCTCACCCCACCAGCAGCAGGGCTGCTCTACACTGACATGCATTCTGAGGACAGGTTCTCCCCCAGGCCCACCCAGGCTGGAACTGCTTCCCAAGTACTCAAAAACACCCTTTGAGAGCCTGGGATCATCCCACCTCATCCACCATTGTTGTTATCCATGCATTTCTCCTTGGGGCTTGAGGATGGGCCCACCCGCCTGCCACTACCACCAGTGCCAGCAGTCCACTGGGGCCTGGATTGACCTGCTCAGCCCATTTCAGCCAGCACTAAAACCAGCATGTTCCACCTGGGAGCCCAAGGGTTGTTCTACCATCTGTACTGCCATCTCCCACACCATACATGCTACCCAGAGGCCCAAGCATTCATCCATTTTCCCAGTCCATCACTGGCACTGCCAGCACCTGAGAGAGAGCCTGGAGGCCCAGGAATCAGTATACCTGGACTTCCTAACACCAGTGCCCACAAATGTCATCCAGGCCCCCAAGGACACCCATGCTCAGCCCACTGCTGCCACCACTGGGTTCTGGAGAGAGGCCCATCTGTTGTCCTCATCCCAATAAAGCCTCACCACAGCCTCCACTAACAACTGCAGCCTAAGCCTCTGAAGAAATAACAGACACCACTAAGGCCATTTAGGGCCAAAGAAATTATACAAAGATGACACTGCTGCACACACCCAGAATCAAAGTTAAGCGGCCTACCCAACCAACACTGTAGATGCATTTTCAGGAAAAAGATTTCCCATGTAAAAGTTAATCCAGAAAAATGGAAGAAGTAGCCATTACATGACAGGAGCAGTCAGATATCAATGTAAAGAAACATAAAACATAAACATTACAGAAACAAGAAGCATGAACATTACAGATATTAATGTAAAAACACAAGAAATACGAAAAAGTAAGGGAATATAAAACCTCCAAAAGAACACAATAATTCTCCAGCAACAGATTCTAAGGAAACCAAAATGCATGAAATGCCTGAAAAAGAATTTGAAGTGATAATATCAAAGGAGCTCCATGAGATACAAGAGAACACAGACAAACATTACAACAATGTACAACAAAATCAGAAAAAAAAAAATGCTTTCAGATACGAGTGAGAAATTCAACAAAGACATCATTTAAAGAGAACCAAACAAATCCTGAAACTGAAGAATGTAATCGATAATAGACTAGATCAAATGAAAAAACGAATTTCAGAACTTGAAGACAAGTCTTCTGAAATAACTCAGAAAAATAGAAAAAAATGAAGAACATTTATGTGACAAATGAGACACCAGAAAGAAACCCAAATTTTTAATTATGGGTATTCCAGAAGCTGAAGAAAAGCCCAAAGGCATAGAAAATCTATGTAACAAAATGATAGCTAAGAATGTCACAAGTCTAGCAAGAGATTTAGACTTCTAAATACAGAAAACTCAGATTCCCAAGTAGATACAATCTAAAAAGGTCTCTCCATAGTACATTACATGAAAACTATCAAGAGTCAAAGACAAGGAAAGAATTCTAAGAACAGCAAGATGAGGATTCCCATAAATGTGACTAGACATTCAGTAACTAACAGCACTAAAGTGACTAAGATCTAGTCACATATAAGGGAGCCCCTCATCAGAATAACAGATTTCTCAGCAGAAATCTTACAGGCCAGAAGAGAATGGGATGAAATATTCAAAATACTAAAAGAAATAAATCTGCTAGCCAAAAATGTTATACCCAGCATAATTATCCTTTATAAATGAAGGATAAATAAAGTATTTCCCAGACACGCAAAAACTGAGGGAATTTATCACCACTAGACCAGTTGCACAAGAAATGCCTAAGAAAAGCATACCCTTGGAAGGGAAAAAACAATATCTATCATTACAAAAGCACACAAAAGTATAAAACTTACTGGTAAAACAAACATACAAATGAGGAGGAGAAAGAACTCAAATGTTAATACTACAGAAAAACACAAAACTATAGTGACAATAAGAAAGAAATAACAAAGGATATACAAAACAACCAGAAAGCAATTACCAAAATGACAAAATGACAGGAATAAGAATTCCCTCACATGTCAATAATAACCTTGAATGCAAATAGATGAAATATTCTACTTAAAAGATATACAATGGGGTGGCTGGCAAGATAGCCGAATAGGAACAACTCTGGTCTGCAGCTCCCAGAGAGATCAAGGCAGAAGGCAGGTGATTTCTGCATTTCCAACTGAGGTACCTGGCTCATCTCACTGGGACTGGTTAGACAGTGGGCACAGTCCACAGAGGGCGAGCCAAAGAAGGGTGGGGCGTCGCCTCACCCGGGAAGTGCAAGGGATTGGGGAACTCCCTCTCATAGTGAACGGAAGCCTTGTGGGACTGTGCTGTGAGGAATGGTGCATTACAGCCTAGATACTATGCCTTTCCCACAGTCTTTGCAACACACAGCCCAGGAGATTCCCTTGGGTGACTACACCAGCAGTGCCCTGGATTTCAAGCACAAAACTGGGTGGCCATTTGGTCAGACACTGAGCTAGCTGCAGGAATTTTTTTTCTACCCCAGTGGTGCCAGGAACACAAGCAAGACAGAACCATTCCTTCCCCTGGAAAGGGGACAGAAGCCAGGGAGACAAGTAGTCTAGCTCAGTGGATCCCACTACCACGGAGCCCAGAAAGCTAAGATCCACTGGCTTGAAATTCTCACTGCCTAGAAGAAAACCAAGGCAATACCATTCAGGACATAGGCATGGGCAAGGACTTCATGTCTAAAACACCAAAAGCAATGGCAACAAAAGCCAAAATTGACAAATGGGATCTAACTAAACTAAAGAGCTTCTGCACAGCAAAACAAACTACCATCAGAGGGAACAGGCAACCTACAGAATGGGAGAAAATTTTTGCTATCTACTCATCTGACAAAAGGCTAATATCCAGAACCTACAAAGAACTCAAATTTACAAGAAAAAAAAAAATCCCATCAAAAAGTGGGAAAAGGATATGAACAGACACTTCTCAAAAGAAGACATTTATGCAGCCAACAGACACATGATAAAATGCTCATCATCAGCAGCCATCAGACAAATGCAAATCAAAACCACAATGAGATACCATCTCACACCAGTTAGAATGGTGATCATTAAAAAGTCAGAAAACAACATGTGCTGGAGAGGATATGGAGAAATAGGAACACTTTTACACTGTTGGTGGGAGTGTAAACTAGTTCAATCATTGTGGATGACACAGTGGCGAGTCCTCAAGGATCTAGAACTAGAAATACCATCTGATCCAGCCATCCCATTACTGGGTATATACCCAAAGGATTATAAATCATGCTGCTATAAAGACACATGCCCATGTGTGTTTATTACGGCACTATTCACAATAGCAAAGACTTGGAACCAACCTAAATGTCCACCAATGACAGACTGGATTAAGAAATTGTGGCACATATACACCATGGAATACTATGCCGCCATAAAAAAGGATGAGTTCGTGTCCTTTGTTGGGACATGGATGCAGCTGGAAACCATCATTCTCAGCAAACTATCACAAGGACAGAAAACCAAACACCGCATGTTCTCACTCATAGGTGGCAATTGAACAATGAGATCACTTGGACACAGGAAGGGGAACATCACACACACTGGGGCCTCTCGTGGGGTGGGGGGAGGTGGCAGGGATAGCATTAGGAGATATACCTAATGTAAATGACAAGTTAATGGGTGCAGCACACCAACATGGCACATGTATACATATGTAACAAACCTGCACATTGTGCACATGTACCCTAGAACATAAACTGTATTTAAAAAAAGAGAAAAGAAAAGAAATTCTCACTGCCAGCACAACAGTCTGAAGTCAAACTGAGATGCTAGAGCTTGGTGTGGGGAGGGGCAGCCACCATTACTGAGGCTTGAGTATGCAGTTTTCCTCTCACAGTGTAAACTCGGACTGGTTGGAGCCCACCGCAGCACCACAAAGCTGCTGTAGTCAGACTGCCCCTCAAGATTCCTCCTGTCTGGGCAGGGCATCTCTGAAAGAAAGGAAGTGGCCCCAGTCAGGGGCTTATAGATAGAACTCTCATCTCCCTGGGACGGAACACCTGGGGGAAGGGGCAGCTGTGGGCGCAGCTTCAGCAGACCTAAATGTTCCTGCCTGCCAGTTCTGAAGAGAGCAGAAGATCTCCCAGCACTGCGCTCGAGCTCTGCTAAGAAACAGACTGCCTCCTCAAGTGGGTACGTGACCCCTCTACCATATTGCGTAGAGTAATTTATAAATGCAATGCTACCCCCATCAAGCTACCATTTACTTTCTTCACAGAATTAGAAAAAAACTACTTTAAATTTCACATGGAACCAAAAAAGAGCCCTTGTAGCCAAGACGATCCTAAGCAAAAAACAAAGCTAGAGGCATCATGCTACCTGACTTCAAACTATACTACAAGGCTGTAGTACCAAAACAGATATATAGACCAATGGAACAGAACAGAAGCCTCAGAAATAATGTCACACATCTACAACCATCTGATCTTTGACAAACCTGACAAAAATAAGCAATGGGGAAAGGATTCCCTATTTAATAAATAGTGTTGGGAAAACTCACTAGCCATATGAAGAAAACTGAAACTAGATCTCTTCCTTACACAGTATACCAAAATTAACTCAAGATGGATTAAAGACTTAAACTTTAGGACCTAACACCATAAAAACCCTAGAAGAAAACCTAGGCAATACCATTCAGGACATAGGCATGGGCAAAGACTTCATGACTAAAACACGAAAAGCAATGGCAATAAAAGCCAAAATTGACAAATGGGATCTAATTAAACCAAAGAGCTTCTGCACAGCAAAAGAAACTATCATCAGAGTGAACAGGCAACCTACAGAATGGGAGAAAATTTTTACATTGTAGCCATCTGACAAAGGGCTAATATCCAGAATCTAGGAAGAACTTAAACAAACTTACAAGATAAAAACAAATAACTCCATTAAAAACTGGGCAAAGGATATGAACAGACACTTCTCAAAAGAAGACATTTATGCAGCCAACAGACACATGAAAAAATGCTCTTCATCACTGGTCATTAGAGAAATGCAAATCAAAACCACAGTGAGATACCATCTCATGCCAGTTAGAATGGTGATCATTAAAAAGTCAGGAAACAACAGATGCTGGAGAAGATGTGGAGAAACAGGAATGCTTTTACACTGTTGGTGGGAGAGTAAATTAGTTCAACCATTGTGGAAGACAATGTGGCAATTCCTCAAGGGTCTAAAACCAGAAATACATTTGACCCAGCCATCCCATTACTGGGTATATATCCAAAGGATTACAAATCATGCTGCTATAAAGACACATGCACACATATGTTTATTGCAGCACTATTCACAATAGCAAAGACTTGGAACCAACCCAAATGTCCATCAATGACAGACTGGATTAAGAAATTGTGGCACATATACACCATGGAATACTACACAGCCATAAAAAAGGATGAGTTCATGTCCTTTGCAGGGACATGGATGAAGGTGGAAACCATCATTCTCAGCAAGCTAACACAGGAACAGAAAACCAAACACTGCATGTTCTCACTTATAAGTGGGATTTGAACAATGAGAACTTATGGACACAGAGAGGGGATAATCACACACCTGGGCCTGCTGGTGGGTGGGGCAAAAGGGGACGGATAGCATTAGGAGAAATGCCTAATGTAGGTGATGGGTTGATGGGTGCAGCAAACCACCATGGCACATGCATACCTATGTAACAAACCTGCACGTTGTGCACATGTATTCCAGAACTTAAAGTATAATAATTTTTTTAAAAGTTGGAATGAACAACAGCAACAAAAAAGATAGACACTGGCTGAATAGATTTTTTTAAATAACCCAACTAGATGCTGCCTCTAAGAATCTCATCTCACATGTAAAGACATATAAATGGAACATAAAGGGATGGAAAAAGATATTCCACAAAACAAAAACCCAAAGTGAGCAGGAGTAGTTATGCCTATATCAGATAAAGCAGACTTTAAGTCAAAAACAGTAAAAACAGACAAAGTCATTATATAATGATAAAGGAATCCATTAAGCAAAAGGATATAACAATTTAAAATATATATGCACCCAACGCCCAAGCACCCAGATATATAAAGGAAATATTATTAGATCTAAATGGAGAGATAGGCTCCAAAACTATAATAGTTGGAAACTTCAACACCCCACTCTCAGCTTTATACAGATTATCTAGACAGAGAATTAACAAAAAACATTTACTTACTTTTTGTAATTTATTTAACTTTCAAGTCCAGGGGTACATGTGCAGGTTTTTTATATAGGTAAACTTGTATCATGGGGGCTTGTGGTACAGATAATTTTATCATCCAGGTATTAAGCCTAGTACCCATTAGTTATTTTTCCTGGTCCTCTCTCTCGTCCTACCTTCCACCCTCTAATAGAACCCAGTGTGTGTCATTCCCTTCTATGTGTTCATGTGTTGTCATCATTTAGCTCCCAATTAAAAGTGAGATCATGTAGTATGTATGGTTTTCTGTTTCTGTATCAGTTTGCTTAGGATAATGGCCTCCAGCTCCATCCATGTTTTTGCAAAGGACATGATCTCATTATTTTTTATGGCTGCATAGTATTCCATGGTGTATATGTACCACAGTTTATCCAGTCTATCATTCATGGGCTTTTAGGTTGATTCCATGTCACAAAGAAATATTTCATTTAAACTGCACTTTAGATCAAATGGACCTAACAGACATTTACAGAACATTCTATCCAGCAGCTACAACATATATATTATATTCATCAGATGTGGAACATATATGTCAGACCACAAAATACGTCTCAACAAATTTTTAAAACTGAAATCATATCAAGCATGTTTTCAGACCACAGTGCAATAAAACTAAGAGTCAATAACAAGAGGAACTTTGGAAACTATACAAATACATAGAAATTAAACAACATACTCTTGAACAACCATTGAGCAATGAAGAAATTAGAAAAGAAGTAAAAAATGTCTTGAAACAATTGAAAATAAAAACACAACATACGAAAATCTGTGAGCAATAGCAAAAGCAGTGCTAAGAGACAGATGTGGCTGGCACGGTGGCTCACACCTGTAATTCCAGCAGTTTGGGAGGCTGAGGCGGGTGGCTCACAATGTCAAGAGATTGAGACCATCCTGGCCCACATGGTGAAACCTCATCTCTACTAAAAATACAAAAATTAGCTGGGCATGGTGGTGCACACCAGTAGTCCCAACTACTCGGGAGGCTGAGGCAGGAGAATCGCTTGAACCCAGGAGGTGGAGGTTGCAGCGAGCTGAGATCGCACCACTGAACTCCAGCCTGGTGACAGAGCGAGAATTTAAAAAAAAAAAAAAAAAAAAAGAGGTGTATAGCAATACTTGCCTACATCAGAAAAGTAAAAAGTTTTCAAATAAACAATCTAATGAGTCACCTCAAAGAATTAGAAAAGCAAGCACAAACCAAACCCAAAATTAATAAAAGGAAAGAAATAATAAAGATCAGAGAAAAACTAAGCAAAACAGAAACTAAAAACTCAATACAAAGGATCAATGAAATTAAGTTTGTTTTTTGAAAAAATAAGCAAAATTGATAAACTACTAGCTAAACTAGCCAAGGGAGAAAAGACCCAAATGAACAAAATCAGAAATAAAAAAGGAGACATACAACTGATACCATAGCAATACAGATTATTATAAACAACTACACACTAACAAACTGAAAACCTAGAGGAAATCAATGTATTTGTGGACACATACAATCTACCAACAATAAAACAGGAAAAAAAAAAAAAAAAAAAACCTGAACAGACTATTAAGGAGTAATGAGTTTGAATCAATAATAAAAAGTCTCCCGACAAGAAAAGCCCAGAACTGAATGGCTTTATTGCTGAATTCTGCAGAACTTTTAAAGAAGAACTAATACCAATTCTCCTCAAGCTATTCCAAAAAATTGAAGAAGAGAGAATTCTTCCTAGTACGTTCTACAAGGCCAGCATTACTCTGATAACAAAACCAGAGAAAACACACACACACACACACAAAAGCTTCTTGATTAACATAGACACAAAAATCCTCATCAAAATATTAGCAAACTGAATCAAGTAAGATTTATCCCACGGATGCAAGGATGGCTTAATATATGTAAATCAGTAAATGAGAGACATCACATCAACAGAATAAAGGACAAAATTTATATAATCATCTCAATAGATGCAGAAAAGACATTTGATAAAAATTTAACATTTCTTCATGATAAAAATCTCAAGAAACTACGCATGAAAAGAACATACCCCAATACAATAAAAGCCATGTATGACAAACCCACAACTAACACCACACTGAATGGAGAAAAGCTGAAAACCTTTCCTCTAAGAACTAGAACAAGACAAGGATGTCCACTTTCACTATTCCTATTGAAAATAGTACCAGAATTCTTAATCAGAGCAATCAGGTAAGAGAAAGAAACAAAAGACATCTAAATTGGAAAAGAAAAATCAAATTGTCCCTTTTTGCAGATGACATATTTCATGTTTAAAAAGATTGAAAACCTCCACCAGAAAATGCTTAGAATGGATAAATAAATTCAGTAAGGTCAAAGAATACAAAATCAACATATAAAAATTCAGTAGTATTTCTTTCCACTAATAATGAACTAGCTGAAAAAGAAATAAAAAAGGCAATCTCATTTACAATAACACAAAAAAAATTAAAATATCTAGAAGTAAATATAACCAAGGAGGTGAAAGAAGACCACCACAAGGAAAACTACCAAACATAGATGAAAGAAATTGAAGAGAACACAAATGGAAAGATACCCTATATTCATGAATCAGAAGAAATTAATATTGTTAAACTGACCATGATACACAAAGGAATCTACAGATTCAATGCAATCCATATCAAAATACTAGTGACATTTTTCACAAAAATAGAAAAAAAATTCTAAAATTTGTGGGAAACCAAAAGAGAGCCCAAGTAGCCCAAGCAATCCTGAAAGAGCAAATCTAGGAGGATCACACTACCTGATTTCAAAATATAGTACAAGGCTATAGTAACCAAAGCAGCATAGTACTGGCATAAAAATAGATACAAAGAACATAGATACAAAAAATAGATACAATGGAACAAAATAGAGAAATCAGAAATAAATCCAGATATTCACAGCCAACTGATATTTGACAATGATACCAAGAACATATATTGGGGAAAGGACACCTTCTTCAGTAAATAGTGCTGGTAAACCTGGCTATCCATATGCAGAAGAATTAAACTGGACCCCTAAAATTCCCCATATACAAAAATCAATTCAAGATGGGTTAAAGACCAACATTAGACCCAAAATTATAAAACTACTTAAAAAAATAACATAGGGAAAACACTTCAAGACATCAGCGTAGGTAACAACATCATGAATAAGACCGTAAAAGCACAGGCAATTATAAAAAAAAATAGACAAATGGGACTATAATAAACTCAAAAGCTTCTGCACAGCATTGGAAACACTCAACAGATGGAAGACACAACATGTTGAATGGGAGAAAATGTTTGCAAACTATCCATCTGACAAGGGACTAATATCCAGAATATACAAAGAACTCAAACAACTCAAAAGAAATAAAATGCTACTAAAAAGTGGGCAAAGGACATGAATAGACATTTCCCAAAAGGAGACATAGAAATGGCCAAAAGGTCTATGAAAAAATTCTCAACATCACTAGTCATCAAGGAAATTCAAGTTAAAACCACAGTGAGTGAGGGACAAAAACTACACATTAAGTACAATGCACATAACTCCAGTGACAGGTACACTAAAATTTCAGACTTCACCTCTATAAAACTCATCCATGTAACCAAAACCAAAAACCACTCATACCCCTAAAGCTATAGGAATTAAAAAAACAAAACAAAACAAAACAAAACAAAAAACACAATGAGATATCATCTCATCCCAGCGGGAATGGCGATTATCAAAAAGACAAAAAATGACAAATGCTGGCAAGGGTGCTGAGTAAAGGGAATCCTTATGCACTGTTGGAGGGAATGTAAATTTGTATAGCTATTATGGAAGAGAGCATAGAAATTTCTCAAAAAACTAAAAATAGAACTACCATATGATTCAGCAATCCCATTACTGCATATTTATCCAAGGAATGGAAATCAGTATATCAAAGGGATACCTGCACTCTCTTGTTTATTGCAGTACTATTCACAGTGGCAAATATATGGAATCAACCTAGGTGTCCAACAATGAATAAACATAAAGGAAATGTGGTACATATACACAATGGTATACTATGTGGTCATATAAAGGAACGAGATCCTGTCATTTGCAGCAACATGGATGGAACTGGAGGTCACTATGTTAAGTGAAATAAGCCAGGCACAGAAATACAAATATTGTATATTCTCACTCATATATGGAAGCTAAAAATGTTGATCTTATGGAGGTAGGCAGTGGAAAGATAGATACCAGAGGCTGGGAAGGTTGGCTCAGGGGAGTAAAGAAAGTTTAGTTAATGGATACAAACATACAGTTAGATAAGAAGGAATAAGTTCTAATGTTCGAAGGCAGAGTGGGGTGACTATAGCTAACAACAAAAGAGCTAGAAGAGAGGACTTGAAATTTTCCCAACACATAGAAATAATAAATTCTCAACGTGATGGACACCCTAAATGTGCTGACTTGATCATAATACATTCATTCTGTGCATGTAAAAATATTACATGTACCCCACAAATGCATACAAATATTATTTATCAAAAAAAATTTTTAGAGCATTATCCTTGTCCAGTGTGCCATCTCTTGCTCAGCTTTCCTGTGTAGTACTTCACACTCAGGTCAGCTCTCTTTTCCTGGGGCTAAGAGAAGCTACTGCCAGCTTCCACCTTCATTAGCTTTGCAGGTAGAAATCCCAGCATAAAGACAGGGCCCACAAAAAGTCCTGGAGGGTGTGCTCTATTGGTCAGGTTTGGGATTTGTGAACCAAATACTCAGGCTGTAGGAATGAAATAACCTGATTGACCAACTCAGGTCAACTAGTGGGCTGAGTCATGGACCTACTGCTAGAGCCACAGGGTGAATCTGTACCACCTGAATCGCATGGACTAAGAATGAGGAACCTTCCTCTGAGAGATACTAGCATACAGTGGAATATGTATAATGTACTTCATTGCCCTGTGTACCTTCCCTCAACCCTCCTTGTTCGATGCAAGCATGAGTATTTAATGCAAGGAGTTTATATTTTCTACTTGAGAACTCTCTCTGGCTGTGGAGCAAGATAGACAGCTTACCAGGGAGGTGGAGTCCACAGGTACAGCTTTCAACTGGTGACGTGAAGTTGTTGAATACTACAACTGCTTCAACTCCTCAAGAGCGACAACCCTGAAGCATGTTCTAGACCCACTCCCAGGGAAGGTAATCCCAGTGAGGGGACCAGTGCAATTGAGCCCCAGGTCTCCACAATGGCAGCCTACTTTTTAGCTCAAGTTTTCTGCTTCACTCCTCCACCCTCCTACCTCAGTTACCTGGAATCACCTCCCAAATAACCTATGGACATTGCAATACCTGTCTGAGGGTCTGATTGTGTGGAAACTCAAATTAAGATAACATAAACATAATGGTTGGTGAATTCATACTGTTTTCTGTTCATTTCATGTGAAGAAAATTTGTAGGGAATGCTTTGGGTATTGTCTCTTTGTTTTCTTCATAAGAACAAGTATATTTGTCTGGACACATATTTGGTACTAAAAAAAGTATTCTAATAGTTCATTTAAATCTAGAGAAAATATTTATTTATCCAGAAAAATATAGCAAGGCATATGTAGACTTGCTAGTATGCTAGGGCTGCCATAACAAAGTACTACAGACTAGGTGACTGAAGCAACAGAAATGTGTTATCTCATGGTGAAGGCTGGAAGGCAGAGTTCAAGGTGTAAGCAGCGTTGATTTCTTCTGAGACCTTTCTCCCTGGCATGTAGATGGCCATCTTCTTCGTGTGTCTTCACATGGCCTTCCCTCTGTATCTCTTCTGACATGGATGCTAGTCTGCTTGCATTAGAGACCAGTCTAATGACCTTATTTTGACTTAATTACCTCTTTGAAGGCCCTGAAACCAAATACAGTCACCTTCTGAGGGACTGAGCGTTAAGATTTCAACATATAAATTTGGGTGAGATACAATTCAACCCATAACAGTGGATGTCTGTGTTTTCTGTCATTTTTGTCTTTAGAGGCGAAATGCTCTGTGAACAGATGATTTATTTGCCATCCGCCTCTCTACAGATTAGAACAATATGGACTACAGAATAGTGTGCTTTTTTAAAACTCAAGGTTCAGCATCGCTGAGTGGGCCTAGATGCCTCTCCCAAAATAAATAAGGGGAAGAAATTTTGAAAACAAGGAAGAACTATAACAGAAAGAAATCTGTGAGCCTCCTGAGTAACATAACCAGGTTCTTGACAAACAGTCCTCCCACAGTACGAACAATGAAAGGCATTCTGATCTGATTTTGAATCTCCACAAGAAACACCAGTCTTCAGCTCTGGTAGTCTTCACCTCATCACCACTGTAGATTTGATATGACAGGCTCACTTTGTATCTCAAGACTGCATTATGCATTTATTTCTCCATGAATTAAATAAGGACACTTGGGGGCCAATGAACAATGCTAGGCTCTCTTTATTCTGCAGATGGATAGGGAAAATGATGATTGGCTCCAAATGATTAGAGAGTGTGATGATAGTATGATTTATGACCAGCAGTCCCAATGTGGTTATTATTCAGTGTTATGAATAAACTGAGAAAGATGTTCTCTTATGCCACATCACAAGCCAGTGTCATCTGAACAGCTTGGTGATGTCATGACCCAAGAATCAAGAAAGTATTTCATTGAGGAGATGGGTGGAATGTGAAGACATGAATGCAGTGATTAAAGAGGCAATGAAAATTGCTTATTTCTGCCTAACAAATGACTTGTCAGCTACAGAAACCATCTCCACTCAACTCTGCACCTTTTTGTATTTTGACACAACAGTTCCATCTTTCCTTACCACCGGAATTTTTGGCTCTTTTGGGCCTCCTTCCTACACATAGTTCATGACTCAGAGAGCATGCTAAAATACAGATAGAGATTTCTTGGTTCAGGAAACCAAGCCAAGTTCATTTGCTTCTTGATGCTTGTCACCAGGCCACAGGGTCTTTTAAAGAAATTTTTTTAATACAACTTTCTCTAGGCTTCTGATCTTTCAGAACCATGGCAATCTGGGGCCTGTTTCCTATTCCCCACATGCACTTTCAATTGTGGCCTTTCTCCAATAAATTTCCAGATGTTGTTGCTTATTCATTTTATTTTCAGCACATTTTATCCTTTCCTGAACTCCCACATAATCTTCTTCCATGCCACCCTTTCTTCCCATACCACTCCCTCAATGAGGCAAATTCCTAAACTCTGCTGCAATTACACCAAATTCAATTGGCTCTTCCATACCCCAGCTGACTGTGTCCTGACTCTTAAGACGAAAGAGATGATTGGACTTCAGGAAGAGCCTTTTCAGAATGAACTTCCAGCTGATGGCCAGATGCTGTTGAGGTCTGGGCTGCCTATTGTGTAAAGTCTCTGTAGAGAAAAAAAAAAAACAAAAAAAAGTTCATTGGGGTCCTGAAGTACAAACCACAGTTCGTTTTAGAATCTTTTTTTTTTTAATGTCTTTGTGCAAATATAAAACCAGAAAGCCAGAAATGTTGTTTAAATTGTTATCGAACAATATAAAAATTGCAAAGAGGTCTTGGCTTTCTGTAGTACTTCACGCTTTTGGCACTATTTGGAAATGAGCTCTTCCACAAAGGGTTGATTTTTAAGACAATTGAAACATCTTTAAGACAATTGAAACATCTTTAACAATTGAAAATCTGTAAACATTTTTACATAAATCTTTCTAGCATGCATTACACTTTAGAGTGTGTTGAGCATAAGCTAATGTTTTCTGAATGATTCAGAACCAACATTAAGAATACGAGCAGCCATGCCATAGGATCTATATTTGTCTGCTTTTCCTCACATCCAGGTTTCCCAACCTTGGCATTATTGATATTTTGGGTCAGATAATCCTTTGTCGTGGGAGTATGGCCTATACAATGTAGGATGTTTAGCAGCATCCCTGGTCTGTACCTACTAGGTGCCAGTAGCACCATCCCTTCAGCTGTGACAACCAATAACATTTTAAGGGTGAGAATGTATACTATCACATGTTCTGAACATTGTACTGGAGGCCCTAGTCAGTGCAATAAGAAAGAAATAGGGGGGGGGGGAAAAGTATAAGGATTGAAAAAAAGGGGAAAAATTTTCTTTATTTGCAAATAACATGACTATATACATGGAAAATTCAAAATAATCTCCAAACTGTTGGAATTAATAAAAGTGAATTTAGAGGATAATCAGTAACAAAATTGACACACAAAAACAAATTCTGTTTGGGAGGATGAGGCAGGGAGATCACCTGAGGTCAGGAGTTTGAGACCACCCTGCCCAACAGGGTGAAACCCCATCACTACTAAAAATACAAAAAATTAGCCAGAGATGGTGGTGCACACCTGTAGCCCCAGCGACTATGGAGGCTGTGATGGCAGAGGATTGATTGAAATGGGAGGTGGAGGTTGTAGTGAGCCAAGATTGCACCACTGCACTCCAGCCTAGGCAACAGAGTGAGACCCTATGTCTTTAAAAAAATAATAAATTGTGTTTCTATGACTTTAAAAATATTGGAAAATAAAATTTTTTTAAAAACTACAATCTCATCAAGAAAATCAAATAATTAGAAATGAATCTAATCATATGAGCAAAAACTACAAAATATCGGAGAGACATTACCTAAATAAATCAAGAGACACAACACATACTCAAGATTACTAAGGTTTCTTGCCAGCAGTGGTGGTTCACACTTATAATCCCAGCCATTTGGGAGGCCAAGGTGGAAGAATTACTTGAGGCCAGAAGTTTGAGACCAGCCCGGGTAACACAGTGAGACACCATCTCTACTGAGTGTGGTGGTGCATGTCTGCAGTCCCAGCTAGTTGAGAGGCTAAGGCAGAAGGAAAAAAAAAAAAAAAAAAAAAAAAAGATTTCAATTATCTCAAAATTTATCTGTAGATTCAATGAAATCCAAAACCAAATCCCAGCAAAGATTTTTTTAATTAAAACATAAATCTAAAATGTATATGAAAATTATAAGGACTTCAAAAGACAATCTTGGCCAAGCATGGTGGCTCACGCCTATAATCCCAGCACTTTGGGAGTCCGAGGTGGGCAGATCACCTGAGGTCAGGAGTTTGAGAACAGCCTGGCCAACATAGTGAAACCCCGTCTCTATTAAAAATTCAAAAATTAGCTGGGCGTGGTGGCGCACATCTGTAATTCCAGCTACTTGGGAGGCTGAGACAGGAGAATCACCTAAACCCAGGAGGTGGAGGTTGCAGTGAGCCAAGATTGCACCACTGCACTCCAACCTTGGTAACAGAGTGAGGCTCTGTCTCAAAAGAAAAACAAAATCTTGAAGTACAATAAATTTGTAGGAATAATACTGTGAATTTGCAAGACCTGTTATAAAGCTACAGTAATTAAGACAGTGTGATGTTGGACAAATGGAATAGAAAAATAGTATTTTTTTTTTTAACTTTTAGATTCAGCAGTATATGTGCAGGTTTGTTATATGGGTAAATTGCATGTCACAGGGGTTTTGTGTACAGATGATTTCATCACCCAGGTGATAAGCATGATACCTGACAGGTAGTTTTGCAATCCTCACCCTCCTCTCACTCTCCACCCTCAAGTAGGCTTTGATGCCTATTGTTTCCTTCTTTGTGTCCATGTGTACTCAATGTTTAGCTCCTACTTATAACTAAGAATATGTGGTATTTGGTTTTCTGTTCCTGTGTTAGTTTGTTTATAGTAATGGCTTCCAGCTCCATCCATGCTGCTGCAAAAAGCATAATCTCATTCTTTTTATGGTTGCATAGTATTCCATGGCGTATATGTACCACATTTTCTTTATCCAGTCTACCATTGATGGGCATTTAGGTTGATTTCATGTCTTTGCTATTGTGAATAGTGCTACATTGAACATACACATAGATGTGTCTTTATGGCAGAACAATTCATATTCCTTTTAGTATATATCCAATAATGAAATTGCTGAATTGAATAGTTCTTTTTTAAGTTCTTTGAGAAATCACCAGACTGCTTTCCACCATGACTGAAATAATTTACATCCCCACCAGCAGTGTGTAAGCATTCCCTTTTTCTCAGAGTCTCACCACTATTTGTTATTTTTTGACTTTTTAATGATAGTCATTCTGATTGCTGTAAGATGGTATCTCATTGTGGTTCTGATTTGTATTTCTCTAATGATTAGTGATGTTGAACATTTCTTCATATGCTTGTTGGCTGCATGGATGTCTTCTTTTGAAGTGTTTGTTTATGTCCTTTGTCCACCTTTTAACGGGGTTGTTTGTTTTCTGTTGGTTAATTTGTTCTTTATAAAATTCTTTATAGATTCTGGATATTAAACCTTTGTCAGATGAGTATCATATTTAGATGCATTCTTACATTGTCAAATGATTGAAAGAAAAGTTGCTACTAAAATTCTGTGGGGAGAAAAGATCATTTTAGTAAATGATGCTGTAACAATTGGGTTTCTATATGGAAAAAAATGAATCTTGATGCCTACATCATCCCATACATAAAAATTTAATTTGAGTTTATCATACACATAAATATAAATGGTAAAACCATAAAAAATGTTTTGAAAAAGTATAGAATATCTTCATGACTAATGTGAAAAGTACTAAATGTAAATTTTAAAATGTTAAATTGGATTTAATTAATCTTAAGAATTTCTCTTCATCACCATAAGATATATTAAGAGAGTCAAAAAAGAAGCCACAGAGTGGGAGAAGATGCTGGCAACATAATATTCAGCAAAGGAATATATACAGAATATATTTTTAAAAAACAATTTTTAAGTTGGATAAAAGACATGCCCAGAATTATTATAAAAGAAGATATACAAATGGCCAATAAATAAATGAGAAGGAATGCAAAATCATTACTCCTCAGGGATAGCAAATTTAAACCACAGATATCATCACACACCCAAAAGAATGGCTAAAATTGAAATAGTTGGCAATATCAAGTGTTAACAAGAATGTGGAACAACAGGATTGCTGGTGAAAGTGTAAATTGGTACAACCTGTTTGGAAAACTATTTGGCAGTACCTCATAAAGCTAAATATCTACCCACGTCATTGCCCAGCAATTACAGTTCTAAGTACATATTTAAGAGAAATAAATACATATCTACTTTAAAAAGACATAAGAACATGAACAAGAATGATCACACCAGTTCCATTCATGATAACAAAAGACTCCAAATAACTACATAAAAAAGATCGTGAATAAATAACAGTGTAAAAATTTATAGTGTATTGCTGTGTGGGGAATACTCACACAGCAATAAAAAAGAATAAACTACTGCAGTGGTAAACATTTAACAACTACCTCTCCAGCAAGGGAAAAAGTCCTGATTGGTAGCATTTCCTGATTTTTGTGGTATAAATACTCCCACCATGGCCATTTTCAAGTTACGAACATGAAGTCACAGAATGCAGCATTGAAAAGAAATGTGCACAACTGCAAGCTGTGTGAGCCAGCTTCAGCCCACTGCTGCATTACTAATACATGCAACAATATTGAGAAATCTCTCACACCCTATGCTGAGCAAAATAAGTCAGAAAGTAAAGAGTGCCCAGTTATTGCTTTTATATTAATTAGAAGGATAAGAAAAAATATTTGATGATGATAGAAGTCAGAAAAGAGGTTACTATGGAAAATTGGTCTTGATAGGAAAGCAGGACAAAAAAACGTGTCTAGGACATTTGAAATATTTTATATCTAACTTTACTCAGTGATTACACAGCAATATATATCTCATATCTCGACAGAGTTATATAAAAATTCATCAAGCTGTAAAGACAAAATTAGTGTGCTGTATATGCTTTACTGTATATATGTAATATGTGATTTTTTAAATTTTCAAGTAGGATAATGTTGAGTAAATGTAGCTAATTAAGCACAGATTGTTTTGGTTCATTTTGAAATCTGATTAAAGGAACAGAACTTTTTTAAGGCAAAGACCCATCAGAATGGGGCAAATAGGAGAGGAGACCACAAAATATTTGAAGCTAGAAAAACACTGGACAAGAGACAATTACTAGTCTGAGAAAACTAAATCCTAAGCTACCATTGGAGAAGGCCAATACCAACATAGTTTACACCACAGATTCTCCAAGAAATTCACAAATCAATGCAGAAGTTATCACTAAAAACAAAAGCAGGGGAATGGTGCTAAAACAAGGAAGTTTGGTTGACAGCTTCCAGATGCGAAAAAAACAAGTCAAATATTAAAATTCAGTAATTAGAATGCCCTCCGAGTTTTCATAAGCAACAATGGACTCTAGAAGACAGTAGAGAAATATTTTTTCAAAATTATTAAGAAGATTTACAACCTGGACATATATATCCAAAGAAGTTATCAATCAAGTGTGAAAATAGACTAAAGAGTATTTTAGACATGCAAGAACTCGTAAATTTTTCTCTCACAAATCCTTTCTCTGGAAGTTATTAGAAATTATATTCTACCAAACTGAAAGAGTAAACTCAGATGGAGGATTCTGGCAACAGGAAATCCAGAGTCAAAGGGAGGCCTAAACCGATGGTAGCAGTGATCCTAGAATGATCTCTCTTAATAGTAATAGGGAGGAACCTGACCATGTGGGAAACTGTAAAAGGCTTAGAGAAATTTCTTCACAAGGATGAAATTGATAGAGTACCTAATATGTCTGAACATCTGAAGATGTTCAGTTAGCAATGTTTGAAGCCGGTCATGTTATTCCTAGAAAGTCAAGCAAATGACACCCTCTGCCCCTTCCCCACCCAAAAGAAAGGTATTACTTCAGGGAACATGAATATTTGTCATAGGTTGCTTCATAGTATTCTTAAAAATTACAATAACCAAAGCAATAAATAACTATAAAACTATGCTGAGAAATTATATTGAGAATAGAAAGTGCGTGCCTATGTATTTGGCATAGGAAGAGAAAAGATAATCAAACCCTCATCCTCCGTGAAGGAAGTTGAATAGATAATGCCTAAACTGAGAATCGAGAAGTAGCAATACAGCATGCTATTCAGATATATAAAAACTGAATGAAAGAAGTAGCTAAAAAAAATAATTTTTTTGTGAATAGTAGGAACGTGAGACGGGAGGCAGGATCCAGCTATTATTTTCCTATAACAAGCTTTGGAGAATCATTTGATTCTTTATACTACACAAACGTATAATTTTGATATACATGGTTTTTAAAAAGTAGAAAAGTTTGAAAAAGTAATGTTCAGATGAAGACTATAAGAGGCAGATATTGGCAGGGTGCAGTGGCTCATGCCTGTAATCCCAGTATTCTGGGACGCCGAGGCAGGCGAATCACCTGAGGTCAGGAATTCAAGACCAGTCTGGCCAACATGGTCAAACCCCATCTCCACAAAAAGACAAAAATTAGTCAGGCATGATGGCAGGTGCCTGTAATCCCAGTTACTCTGGACGCTGAGGCAGGAGAATTGCTTGAACCTGGGAGGCAGAGGTTGCAGTAAGCTGAGATCGCGCCGTTGCACTCCAGCCTGGGTGACAGAGCAAGACTCCATCTCAAAAAAACCAATAATAAAATAAAATAAAAAAGAAGCAGATATTTAAAAATTAGAGATCTTGGAAATTAAATATATAATTATTGACATTTTTAAAAACTCTATAAATGCCCACGCATAGACAATTGGTTTTCAACAAAGGTATAAAGGGGATTGAGTGGACAAAAGACAGTTTTTCTGACAAATCATGGTGGGCCAAGTCAATGTTCATATTTACAAAAAATGAATCTTTGATCTATACTTTTCACCATATGCAAAAATTAAGTCAGTCACAATGGATCACAGATCTAAAGGAAAAACCTAAAAGAAAGACAGTCTACAGACTTTGGCTCAAGTAAATATTTTGTATATATGACACCTCAAGCACAATTCATAAATAAATAAATTGATAAATTGGGTTTCATCACAATTTAAAATTTCTACTCTCTGAACAACACTGTGAAGAGTATGAAAAAAAACAAGCCAGAGGCTGGAAGAAAATATTTACAAAACATACGACTAAGAATGTACTTGAATCCAGGATATATAAAGAACTCCCAAAACTCAATTATAGGAAAACAAATGACACAACAACAAAAAAGGGGTAAAATATTTGAACAAACAACCCAAGAAATACAGGTGACAAATAAGTATATTTTAAAATGCTCAATATCTCTAGTCATCAGGGAAATGTAAATTTAAACTGCAATAGCATCCCCCTATACACTTATTTAAAGGGTTAAAATGTAAAAGATGGACCCCACCAAGTGTTGGCAAGGATGTGGAGAAACAGGAAATCTCATAAACTACTGGAGAAAATATAAAATAGTACAACCACTTTAGAAAACAGTTTAGCAGTTTCCTTAAATAGTTAAATACACATCTATCAAATGATCTAGACATTCCACTTCTATGTATTCATTTAAGAGAAAGAAAAGTATATGTCCATAGAAAGACTTGTGCAGGAATGTCCATGGCAACTTATTTATTTATTGAGACAGAGTCTACCTCTGTTGCCCAGGCTGGAGTGCAATGGTGTGATCTTGGCTCACTGCAATCTCTGCCTCCTGGGCTCAGGTGATCACCCTGCTTCAGCGGCCCGAGTAGCTGGGACTACAGGTGCAAGCCACCATGCCTGACTAATTTTTGTACTTTTTGTAGAGATGGGGTTTTGCCATGTTGCCCAGGCTGGTCTCGAACTCTCGGGCTCAAGCAATCTGCCTCCTTCTGCCCTTCTGCCCCCCAAAGTGCTGGGACTACAGGTTTGAACTGAGTTGAGGCACAGCCTCAACTTTAATTTTAATGACCAAACACTAGGACCAACCCCAATGTCCATTAACAGATGGATATATATTCACAAACTAATGATGTAGCTGTACAAGAAAAATTCAGCAATAAAAAGGAATGAACTATTGATACAAACTGCAACATGAATGAACCTCAATATAATTATGCTGAGAGAAATAAGCTAGACAAAAAGAAGCACTTGCTGTATAATTCCACTTACATAAATTTCTAGAAAATTAAAGCAAATATAAAATGACAACCAGCATGGTGGCTCATGTCTGTAATCCCAGCTACTCAGGGGGCTGAGGCAGATGGGTCACTTGAGGCCAGGAGGTCAAGACAAGTCTGGGCAACATAGTGAGAAGTCAGCTCTAAAAGAAATAAAAAATAAAATCATAATCATTTTTTAAATTGACAAAAAGCAGATCAGTGGTTGCCAGGGGATATGAGGTGGAGAGAACAATAGGAAGAAATTCCAAAAAGCACAAGAAACCTTTGAAGAGAAATAGATACGTTCATTATCTTGACTCTGGTGATAGTTTCACAGATGCATATTCATTTGCCAAAATGTATCAAATTATCCATTTTAAATATGTACAACATTAAATTATTGTATGTTAATTATACTCCAGCAATGCTATTTTTAAAATATCAAGGCCATAAGAGACAAGGAAAGATTGAAGAATGGTCATAGATTGAAGGACAATAAGGAGACATGATAACTAAATGGAATGTGAGATCTTGGACCAAATAAAGTCTGTATTTTAGTTTAATTGGGTTGTACCAGTGCTAATTTCTTAGTTTATAATTGTATTATATTTTGTACCAGTGCTAATATCTTGGTTTATAATTGTACTGTATTATGTAAGATGTTAACATTAAGAAAAGTTAGTGAAAGTATGTGGGAACCATTTTCAAAACACTATATACCTTTAATAATTTAAAAATAAAATATATTTTCTAAAAAATCTATAGAAGGGATAACTCCCAATAGGACAAAGTTAAAGAACAATCAAATTAGAAAGTATAACTGAGGAATTCTAGCACATGGAAAAATAGATTTTTTTAAATAAAAAATTTGAATGACATGGAGAATAGATGCAGAAGTACTAACATTAGTAGTACATTCAAAAGTCTATAGAAACTGTCGGAGAAGCAAGAACTTAAGTAACAACAGCAAAAAAAAAAATTCCCAGAACTTAAGGTTAGCATGAGTCTTCAAATAGAAAAAGCCATCATATTGCCAAGCAGGAAAAGATGCTTTTAAAAGCTATACTTCAAGTCCTGGCACCAAAATTTTAGAACACCAAAAATAAATAGTAAATCTTAAAAGCTACCAGAAAGACAGATGACCTGGAATGGAAGGAGAATCAGAATCAAATTTATGTCAGATATCCCAAAAGTAATATTGGTAACTATACAACAAATGGAGTGATATCTTTAAAGGTCTAAGTGGAAATTTATGTTTCAAATCTAACTTGAAACATAAAGTTATCTATTCAGACAAACTATCATTCAACAGTAAGAAAAATATAAAAATATAATCAGATATATAAAAATCCTAATGTATACCAGCTCTAATGTTGCACAATTCCAAGTACATGTACATGGTTTTCCCTAGAGTTGTGCAGCACACAGCCTAGTGTAGTGTATGTGCAGTAAACCAAATTCATAGATCCTTCTTGAAAGAATTAAATTCAAGGGCAATCACTAGAATAATAGGATATATTTCAAACAAATATAACAAAAGTATGGAACCAAGAAAATTTTATAGCTGAAAAAGACGGGAAGAATAAAACATGTATGAATAAAAAGTATGGTAATAGAAAACAAAAATATCATAAAAAGGCTATGAGAATTACCCTCCCACTGTAAATAACCACAAAACTGAACAAAATATGAAACGCTTCTAAGATATTCAACAATAGGCTCGTGACACTTGAGAAGCAGGAAGCGCACAAGATGAAACCTATGATTTTCCTGGCTTTCTGCCAGGTGGTAGTTTTACATAGCTCAAGAAGGGGATTATACATTCTCTTTCTTTTCTCCTGAGGTGAGAAGAGATTGGAATTCAGGGAGGTCAAAATGACTAGAGTTTATGGAACAGAATTCCAAAGATGGGGAAACTGTAAAACAACAGCTCTACATTCTGCAAAGGAATCTTCTGGAGTGTTTGGAAGAGTATACTAACCTACACATCCATGAAATAAAACTCCTTGACACTGAGAGCAGGAAATCAGTAGGCTGAACTATTCCCAGAATGAGTCTAGGAATAGTTGACAAATCAGAGTACAGAAACTCCATAATATGCAGAACATTTGGAAGAAACCTCAGAAAGGTTAGACACCAGTAGTGGGACTAACCTAGGACTAAAGACTGCTCTAAACCCACTTGAGCAAAATTTAAAAGAACCAAAAGGGCTTGACAAAACAAACTACAACACTCTTTAAAGGAATAAAATGAAATCAGGTACTCAACAATATAAAATTTACTGTGTGGAATCTAATTTAAAAATGACCAAGCGTGCAAAGAAGCTGTTATGAACTGAAAGTTTATTCCTCCCCTAAATTCACATGTTGAAACCCACTTATGTGATAGTATTAGGAGGTGGGGCCTTTGGGAGGTAATTTGGTTTAGAAGAGGTCGTGAGAGTAGAGTCTTCATGATGAGATTAGTGTCCTTGCAAGAAGAGAAACAGACCAGTGCTCACTCACTCTCTCCACCATGTGAAGATGCAGCAAGAAGGCAACCATCTGTAAACCAAAAAGACACCATGCACCTTAATCTTGAACTTTACAGCCCCCAGAACTGTGAGAAATAAATGTTTGTTATTTAGGCTACCCAGTCTATGAGGTATTTTGTTATAGCAACCTGAGCAGACTACAAAACAAACATAAAAATGTTACAGATAAGCAAAAGAAAAATCAATAGATAGAAAAACAAATGATACAGACGATGAAATTATTGAAGACTTTAAATCAAAGTGTATTAATATTATACTGAAAAATTTAAAGAAAAATATCAGCATAATGAGAATGAAAGACAAAAATGTTACAAGTGGAACTTTCAGAGATGAAAAAAATACACAGAATAGGATTAACAGAAGAAAAGATTAGTGAACAAAAAGCTATAGCAAGAGAAACTATCCAAAATAATACACAAAAGAGATAATTTTTAAAACATTGAATAAGGCCCTAATGACCTGTGGGACATTATCAAGCACACTAACATACACATAATCATACTCTCAGTAGGAGGGAATGTAAGGGGATGGAAATACAGAAAAAATATTTGAATAACTACTGGATGAAAACTTTCCAAATTTGATCAAAATTCTAAACACAAAGGTCCAAGAAGTTTAACAAACCTCAAGCAAAATAACACAAAGATTATTCCTACCAAAGCACATTATAACAATGTTCGAAAAACAGTGATAAAGAAAATCTTAAGGTCATAAAAAGAGACATATTACACACAAAAGTACAATGACAGAGGTTGTATCATTTCTGATAAGGCACTTTTTGTCAGAAACTATACAAACTAGAAAACTGAAAAAAAATCAATCTAAAATTCTATACCCAGTAAAATATGTTACAAAATGAAGGCAAAATAAAAACTTTTCAGGCAAACAATGGCTTAGGAAATATATCACCAGCAGAACTGCACTGGAAGAAAAGACATTCTTCAAACAGAAAGAAAGTGGTACCTGATAGAAATTTGGAACTACCCAATGAAGTAATCAGCATCAGAAATGGTAAATATGCAGGTAAATATGAAAGAAATTTTTACTGAGTTTTAATTAAAAGATCATTGACTCCAACCAGGCACAGTGGCTCACTGGGGGAGACCGAGGCGGGTGGATTGCTTGAGGTCAGGAGTTCAAGACCAACCTGACCAACATGGTAAAACCCGGTCTCCACTAAAAATACAAAATTTGCCAGGAGTGGTGCTGCATTCCTACAATCCCAGTTACTTGGGAAGCTGAGGCAGGAGAATCACTTGAACTCAGGAGGCAGAGGTTGCAGTGAACTAAGATCACGCCATTGCACTCCAGCCTGGGCAACAAGAGTGAAACTTCATCTCAAAAAAAAAAAACAAAAAACAAAAAACCATTGACTTCTTACAGCAAAATAATAACATGAGTTAGACACTATTATCTCCACCTTATAGATGAGAAACTGAAGCACACCTTGGTTAAGTAACTTTCCCAAGGCCACACAAAGTGATAGAGCTTCTATTTGAACCTAGATGGTCTGAACATTTGGCCCCTACATTATAACATTATACAATAAAAAAAATTATTTTTTCTCTATAGACAGGGTCTCTCTGTCACCTAGGCTGGAGTATAGTAGTATGATCATAGCTCACTGCAATCTTGAACTCTTGGGCTCAAGCAATCCTCCTGCATCAGTCTCCCGAGTAGCAGGGACTACAGGTGCACACCACCATACCCGGCTAATTTTTTTTTTAGTTTTTATAGAGACAGGGTCTTGTTGTGTTTCCCAGGCTGGTCTTGAACTCTGAGTGATCTTCCCACCTCAGCCTCCCAAAGTGTTGGGCTTATAGGTGTGAGCCACCATGCCTGGCAAAACATCAAATATTTATAAAATAAAATATTATAGACCCAATTAAATAAAATAAGTATGAACTTTATGTATTAAAATAGATGGGTCTCAAAATACTGTTAGGCAAAATTAGCAAATTACAGAAAGATACATGAAATATGAAACCATTTATGATAAAAACAAAGGCAAACATAAAAACAACATTGTGAATTTCACAAGGGCATATATATCTATGAAAAATATTTTTTAAAATATGAAAATATTCATGCTAAATACAATAATAGTCATTAGTTAGGAGAAGGAAAAGGACCTGAATTTGAGAGTGTTGATCAAAGAAAACTTTAGTTTTATCTGTAATGTCTTAATTTTTGAAAAGTAGAATATATTCATATAATACAGTTACCAAGCTAAAAGTTTGTTATTGATTCTACTGGACCAGTAATATCAATATGATTAATAATAATCAGTGTCAGTAGTATCAATGACAATATCAGCAGTATCAATGACAGTATCAGCAGTATCAATAACAAACTCTTAGCTCGATAGCCCCAAAAGTGGATGATTTAGTCTATTTTAAGTACACAAAGTCATATGCAAATAATGAGAGTTTTATGCATGTTTCTTGGAGGAGCATTTTAAAAGAGACCACTATTTTTATGAATAAACCTAAAACACAGAAGAGGTTATTGTAACTAGCATTTATATAATCACTTCAGAGATAATTATCAATTTGTGAATATATTCTATCATTTTTCCAGATTTATTGATATAACTGACAAATAAAAATTGTATCTATTATAATGTAAATTGATGTTTTGATATATGTATGCACTGTGAAATGATTAGCAGTCAAGCTAATATATTCATCAACTCACAGTTATCATGTGTGTGAAGAACATTTAAGATCTACTCTCTTAGCAATTCTCAAGTACACAATACATTATTATTAACTCTACTTACCATGCTATATAACAGATCTCCAGAGTTTATCCTATAAAACTAAAACTTTTAATCTTTAAACCATATCTCCCTATCCCCCCTCCCACCCAGCCCCTGATAACCACCATTCTACTCTCTGCTCCTATGAGTTTGACCTTTTTAGATTCCACATATAAATGAGATAATGTGTCATTTGTTCCTTCATGACTGGCTTACTTCACTTAACCTAATGTCCTCCAGGTTCATTTGTGTTGCTGCAAATGACAGAATTTCCTTCTTTTTTGAGACTGAATAGCGTTTCATTTTTTATATATACCACCTTTTCTTTATCAATTAATCTGTTGATTCTATATCATGGCTATTGTGAATAATGCTGCAATGAACACGAGAGTGTGGTCATCTCTTCAACATACTGATTTTATTTCCTTTGGATACATACAAAGAAGTAAGATTGCTGGATTTTATGATAGCCTTATTTTAAATTTTTTGAGGAATCTCCATACTGTTTTCCATCATGGCTCTAATAGTTTATATTCCTACCCTCAGTGCACACAGATTCCCTTTTCTCTACATTACCACAAACACTTGTTGTCTCTTGTCTTTTTGATAGTAGCATCCTAACATGTATGAGGTGATATCTCATTGTGGTTTCAATTTGCATTTCCCTGCTGATGAGCTTTTTTTTTTATATATCTGTTGTCCATTTGTATGCCTTCTTTTGAGAAATGTCTATTCAGGTTGTATGACCATTTTAAATTGGGTTATTTGCTTTCTTGCTATTGCATTCTTTAAGACCGTTATATATTTTTAATACTTACCCCTTTTCAGATGTATGGTTTTGAAATATTTTCTTTCATTTTGTAGATTGTAGCTTCACTCTTGTTTGATGTGTGTGTGTGTGTGCACACGTGTGTGTCTATTTGTCCCTTTGTTTTGCTGTGCAAAACTTTTTTAGTATGACGGAATTCCATTCTTTTATTTTTGTTTTGTGTCCTGTGCTTTGGGGGTCATATTCAGAAAGCTATTGCTCAGATCAGTTTCACGAAGCTTTTTCCACAAAACTGTTAAAAAATAACTATAGCTAGAGAAGTTCTTTCCAAGATAGTCGAATAGGAACACCTCCAGTTTGCAGCTCCCAGCATGATTGATGCAGAAGACAGTGATTTCTGCATTTCCAACTGAGGTATCCCCGTTCATCTCATTGCAACTGGTTGGACAGTGGGTGCAGCCTATGGAGGGTGAGCTGAAGAAGGGCAGGGCATAGCCTCACCCAGAATGTGCAAGGGGTCAGGGGATTTTCCTTTCCTAGCCAAGGGAAGCCGTCACAGACTGTACCTGGAAAATCGGGACACTCTCAGCCAAATACTGTGCTTTTCCAATGGTCTTAGCAAATGGCACACCAGGAGATTATATCCCATGCCTGGCTCAGTGGGTCACATGCCCATGGAGCCTTCGTAACTGCTAGTGCAGCAGTCTGAGATCAACCTATGAGACAGCAGCCTGGCAGAGGGAGGGGCATCCACCATTGCTGAGGCTTAAGTAGGTAAACAAAGCAGCCGGGAAGCTCGAACTAGGCAGAACCCACTGCAGCTCTGCAAGACCTGCTACCTCTGTAAACCCCACCTCTGGAGGCAGGGCATAGCGGGACAAAAGGCAGCAGAAACTTCTGCAGACTTAAACATCCCTGTCTGACAGCTCTGAAGAGAGCAGTGGTTCTCCCAGCATGGTGTTTGAGCTCTGAGAATGAAAAGACTGCCTCCTCAAGTGGGTCTCTGGCTCCCATGTAACCTAACTGGGATACACCACCCAGTAGGGACTGACTGAGACCTCATACAGGTGGGTACCCCTATGGGACGAAGCTTCCAGAGGAAGGATCAGGCAGCAATATTTGCTGTTCTGAAATATTTGCTGTTCTGCAGCCTCTACCATGATACCCAGGCAAACAGGGTCTGGAGTGGACCTCCAGCAAGCTCCAACAGACCTGCAGCTAAGAGACCTGGCTCTCAGAAGGAAAACTAACAAACAGAAAGGAATAGCATCAACATCAACAAAAAGGACATCCACACCAAAACACCATCAGTAGGTCACCAACATCAAAGACCAAAGGCAGATAAAACCACAAAGATGGGGAGAAACCAGAGAAGAAAAACTGAAAATTCTAGAAACCAGAGTGCCTTTTCTCCTCCAAAGGATCACAGCTCCTTGTCAGCAATGGAACAAAGATGAACAGAGAATGACTTTGACAAGCTGACAGAAGTAGGCTTTAGAAGGTCTCCAAGCTAAAGAAGGATGTTTGAATTCATCGCAAGGAAGCTAAAAACCTTGAAAAAAGATTAGATGAATGACTAACTAGAATAAACAGTGTAGAGAAGACTTTACATGACCTGATGGAGCTGAAAACCATGGTACAAGAACTTCATGATACATGCACAAGCTTCAATAGCCGATAAGATCATGTGGAAAAAAGAGTATCAGTGATTGAAGATCAAATTAATGAAATAAAGCAAGAAAACAAGATTAGAGACAAAAAAGTAAAAAGAAATAAACAAAGCCTCCAAGAAATATGGGACTATGTGTAAAGACCAAATCTATGTTTGATTGGTGTACTTGAAAGTGATAAGGAGAATGGAACCAAGTTGGAAAATACTCTTCAGGATATTATCCAGGAGAACTTCCCCACCTAGCAAGACAGGCCAATATTCAAATTCAGGAGATACGGAGGTCACCACAAAGATACTCCTCAAGAAGAGCAACCCCAAGACACAAAATTGTCAGATTCTCCAAGGCTGAAATGAGGAAAAAATGTTAAGGACAGTCAGAGAGAAAGGCTGGGTTACCCACAAAGCGAAGCCCATTAGACTAACAGCAGAACTCTCGGCAGAAACTCTACAAGCCAAAAGAGAGTGAGGGCCAATATTCAACATTCTTAAAGAAAAGAATTTTCAACCCAGAATTTCATATCCAGCCAAACTAAACTTCATAAGTGAAGGAGAAATAAAATCCTTTACAGACAAGCAAATGCTGAGAGATTTTGTCACCACCAGGCCTGACTTACAAGAGCTCCTGAAGGAAGCACTAAACATAGAAAGGAACAACTGTTACCAGCCACTGCAAAAACATGCCAAATAGTAAAGACCATTGATGCTAAGACAAAATTCCATCAAAGAACGGGCAAAATAACCAGCTAACATCATAATAACAGGATCAAATTCACACATAACAATATTAACTTTAAATGTAAATGGGCTGAATGCCCCAATTAAAAGACACAGACTGGCAAATTGGATCAAGAGTCAAGACTCATCAGTGTCTGTATTCAGGAGACCCAGCTCACATGCAGAGACATACATAGGCTCAAAATAAAGGGATGGAGGAAGATCTACCAAGCAAACGGAAAGCAAAAAGAAAAAAAAAAAAAAAAGCAGGGGTTGCAATCCTAGTCTCTGATAAAACAGACTTTCACCCAACAAAGATCAAGAGAGACAAAGAAGGCTATTACATAATGGTAAAGGGATCAATTCAACAAGAAGAGCTAACTATCCTAAATATATATGCACCCAATACAGGAGCACCCAGATTCCTAAAGCAAGTCCTTAGAGACTTACAAAGAGACTTAGACTCCCACACAATAATAAAGGGAGACTTTAACACCCCAATGTCAATATTAAACAGATCAATGAGACAGAAGGTTAACAAGCATATCCAGGACTTGAACTCAGCTCTGCACCAAGCTGACCTAATAGATATCTACAGAACTCTCCACCCCAAATCAACAGAATATACATTCTTCTCAGCACCACACACACTTATTCCAAAACTGACCACATAGTTGGAAGTAAAGCACTCCTCAGCAAAAGTAAAATAACAGATATCACAACAAACTGTCTCTCAGACCACAATGCAATCAAGTTAGAACTCAGGATTAAGACACTCACTCAAAACCGCACAACTACATGGAAACTGAACAACCTGCTTCTGAATGACTACTGGGTAAATAACGAAATGAAGGTGGAAATAAAGATGTTCTTTGAAACCAATGAGAACAAAGACACAACACACCAGAATCTCCGGGACACATTTAAAGTAATGTGTAGAGAGAAATTTAGAGCACTAAATGCCCACAAGAGAAAGCAGGAAAGATCTAAAATGGAAACCCTAGTATCACAATTAAAAGAACCAGAGAAGCAAGAGCAAACAAATTCAAAAGCTAGCAAAAGACAAGAAATAATCAAGATCAGAGCAGAACTGAAAGAGATAGAGACCCAAAAAAACCCTTCAAAAAATCAATGAATCCAGGAGCTGGTGTTTTGAAAAGATCAACCAAATTGATAGACCACTAGCAAGACTAATAAAGAAGAAAAGAGACAAGAATCAGATAGATGCAGCAAAAAATTATAAAGGGGATGATATCACCACTGATACCACAGAAATACAAACTACCATCAGAGAATACTATAAACACCTCTACGCAAATAAACTAGAAAATCTAGAAGAAAGGGATAAATTCCTGGACACATGCACCCTCCCAAGACAAAACCAGGAAGAAGGTGAATATCTGAATAGACCAATAACAGGCTCTGAAATTGAGGCAATAATTAATAGCCTACCAACCAAAAAAAGTCCAGGACCAGACAGATTCACAGCCGAATTCTACCAGAGGTACAAAACGGAGCTGGTAGCATTCCTTCTGAAACTATTCCAATCAATAGAAAAAGAGGGAATCCTCCCTAACTCATTTTATGAGGCCAGCATCATCCTGATACCAAAGCCTGGCAGAGACACAACAAAAAAAGAAAACTTTAGACCAATATCCCTAATGAACATCGATGCAAAAATCCTCAATGAAATACCGGCAAACCGAATCCAGTAGCACATCAAAAAGCTTATCCACCACAATCGAGTCAGCTTCAGCCCTGGGAGGCAAGACTAGGTCAACATATGCAAATTGATAAACAGAATCTATCTGGTAAACAGAACCAACGACAAAAACCACATGATTATCTCAATAGATGCAGGAAAGGCTGACAAAATTCAACAGCCCTTCATGCTAAAAACTCTCAATAAACTACATATTGATGGAACATATCTCAAAATAATAAGAGCTATTTATGACAAACCAACAGCCAATATCACACTGAACGGGCAAAAACTGGAAACATTCCCTTTGAAAACTGGTACAAGACAGGATGCCCTCTCTCACCACTCCTATTCAACATATTGTTGAAAGTTCTGACCAGGACAATCAGGCAAGAGAAATAAATAAAGGGTGTTCAATTAGGAAAAGAGGAAGTTCAACTGTCCCTGTTTGCAGATGACATGATTATATATTTAGAAGACCCCATCATCTCAGCCCAAAATCTCCTTAAGCTGATAAGCAACTACAACAAAGCCTCAGGATATAAAATCAATGTGCAAAAATCACAAGCATTCCTATACACCAATAACAGACAAACAGAGAGCCAAATCATGAGTGAATTCCCATTCACAATTTCAACAAAGAGATAAAATACCTAGGAACTGAACTTACAAGGGATGTGAAGGACCTCTTCAATGAGAACTACAAACCAGTGCTCAACCAAATAAGAGGACACAAACAAATGGAAGAACATTCCATGCCCATGGATAGGAAGAATCAATATCATGAAAATGGCCATATGGCCCAAGGTAATTTATAGATTCAATGCCATTCCCATCAAGCTACCAATGACTTTCTTCACAGTATTGGAAAAAACTACTTTAAAGTTCATATGGAATCAAAAAAGAGCCTGCATTACCAAGACAATCCTAAGCAAAAAGAACAAAGCTGGAGGCATCACGCTACCTGAATTCAAACTATACTACAAAGTGACAGTAGCCAAAACAGCATGATACTGGTACTAAAACAGAGATATAGACCAATGTAACAGAAAAGAGGCCTTGGAAATAACACCACACATCTACAATCATTTGACCTTTGACAAACCTGACAAAAACAAGAAATGGGGAAAGGATTCCCTATTTAATAAATGGTGCTGGGAAAACTGGTTAACCATACGTAGAAAGCTGAAACTGGATCCCTTCCTTACACCTTATGCAAAAATTAATTCAAAATGGAATAAAGACTTAAATGTTAGACCTAAAACCTAGGTCTAACATTTTATGTAGTGTTAGACATAAAATTCCTAGGAGAAAACCTAGGCAATACCTTTCAGGACATAGGCATGGACAAAGACTTCATGACTAAAACACCAAAAGCTATGGCAACAAAAGCCAGAATTGACACATGGGATCTAATTAAACTGAGGAGCTTCTGCACATCAAAAGAAACTACCATCAGAGTCAATAGGCAACCTACAGAATGGGAGAAAATTTTTGCAATCTACCCATCTGACAAAGGGCTAATATCCAGAATCTACAAAGAACTTAAACAAATTTACAAGAAAATAAACAAACAACCCCATCAAAAAGTGGGCAAATGATATGAACAGACACTTCTCAAAAGAAGACATTTATGCAGCCAACAGACACATGAAAAAATGCTCTTCATCACTGGTCATCAGAGAAATGCAAATCAAAATCACAATGAAATACCATTTCATACCAGTTAGAATGGCGATCATTAAAAAGTCAGGAAACAATATGTGCTGGAGAGGATGTGGAGAAATAGGAACACTTTTACACTGTTAGTGGGAGTGTACACTAGTTCAACCATTTTGGAAGACTGTATGGTGATTCCTCCAGGATCTGGAACCTAGTTCAACCATTATGGAAAACAGTATGGCGATTCCTCAAAGATCTAGAACTAGATGTACCATATGACCCAGCCATCCCACTACTGGGTATACACCCAAAGGATTGCAAATCATGCTACTGTAAAGACACACGCACATATATGTTTATTCTGGCACTATTCACAATAGCAAAGACTTGGAACCAACCCAAATGTCCATCAATGATAGACTGCATTAAGAAAATGTGGCACATATACACCATGGAATACTATGCAGCCATAAAAAACGATGAGTTCATGTCCTTTTCAGGGACATGGATGAAGCTGGGAACCACCATTCTGAGCAAACTATCACAAGGACAAAAAACCAAACACCACATGTTCTCACTCATAGGTGGAAATTGAACAATGAGAACACTTGGACACAGGGTAGGGAACATCACACATGGGGGCCTGTCATAGGGTGGAGAGCAGGGGGATGGGTACATTAGGAAAAATACCTAATGTAAATGATGAGTTAATGGGTGCAGCAAACCAACAAGGCACATGTATACCTATGTAATAAACCTGCACGTTGTGCACATGTACCCTAGAACTTAAAGTAAAATTAAAAAATAAATAAGTAACTATAGCTACAATCATTTGTTAAGAGATACAGTTTACAAAAGGATGTAAATTATGACATGAGATACATTAAGTATAAGTGGGGGAAGTAAAAATGTAGCTTTTGTAGGCAAAGTTAACTGGTTATCAGCTTAAAATCATCTGTTATAACTATAAGATGTTTCATGCAAGTCTAGTGGTAACCACAAAGCAAAAACCTACAGTAGATACACAAAATATAAAAATAAATATTCAAAACACACCACCATAGAAACTCATCACCATCAAACCATGAAGAAAAACAACAAGAAAGGAAAAAAATGAACAAAAGATCTATAAAACAAACAAAAAAAGAGTAACAAAATGGTAATAGTATATCGTTACCTATAAATAATTACTTTAAATGTAAATGGATTATATTCTTCAATCAGAAGCTGTAGAGTGGCTGAATAGATTTTTTAGAGACCAAGGCACAACTATATGCTGCCTACAAGAAACTCACTCCACCTTCATGGACACAAATGGACTGAAAGTGAAGCGATGGAAAAGGATATTCTACTAAATGGAAACCAAAAGAGATCAGGAGTAGCTATACTTAGACAAAATATCATTTAAGTCAAAAACTATAATAAGAAGCAAAGAAGGTTATTATGTAATGATAAAGGGGTCAGTTCTTCAAAAGGACATAAGAATTATAAATATATACACCCAGTATCAGCACACCTACATATATAAAGCAAATATTAAATGATCTGAGGGGAGAGAGAGACTACAATACAATAACAGTAAGGTACATCAATACTTTACTTTCACTATGGACAGATCATTCAGACAGATAATCAATAAGAAAACTTTGGACTTGAACTACACTTTAAACCAAATAAACCTAACAGACATATGTAGAACATTCCATCTGAAAGCAACATAATACACATTCTTCTCACATGCGCATAAAACATTCTTCAGGATAATTTGTTAGGTCATAAAACAAATCTTAACAAATGTAATAAGATTTAAATTATAGGAAGTATCTTTTTTCACCACAATGGTATAAAACTAGAGCTCAATAAATAGCATAAACAATCTCAAAAATGTATAAATATGTAGAAATTTAAAAACATGATCATAAATAACCAATAGGTCAAAGGAGAAATTAAAAGGTAAATTTTAAAATATCCTCACACAAACAAAAATAAAAACACAACATCCCAAAACTTCTGGGATGCAGCCAAAGCAGTTTTAAAAGGTAAGTTTACAGCAAAAAACACCTACATCAAAAAAGAAGAAAGATCTCAAATAACCAACCTCACATTATACATCATGGAACTAGGGAAAAAAACACTATGTGCAAAGTCAGCAGAAGAAAGGAAATAATACAAGTCAGAACAGAAATAAATGACATAAAAACTAAAAAAGAATCAATAAAACTACAAGATTTTTTAAAAAACTTTGTTACACTAAAAGAAAGAAAGACTCAAAGAAAATCAGAAATGAAAGAGGCAACACTACAACTCATATCATAGAAATACAAAGGATCATAAGAAACTATTATGAATAATTCTGTGTCAACACATTAACTAACCTAGAATAAATGGATAAATTCCTAGAAATATATAACCTACCAAGACTGAACCATAAAGAAACAGAAAATCTGAATAGACCAACAACAAGTAGAAAGCTTGAATCACTAACAAAAAAGCCCAGAACCAGATAGCCTCATGGCAAATTCTTCCAAACATTTAAAGAAAAACTAATACAATTTCTTCTTAAACTCCCTTTAAAACTTGAAAATGAGTGAACACTTCCAAACACATTTTATGAGACCAGCTTCACCCTGACGCCAAAGCCAGAAAAGGGCATTGCAAGAAAAGAAAATTACAGACCAAATATCTCTGATAAACACAGATGCAAAAATCCTGAAAAGAATACTAGAAAACCAAGTTCAATAGCACATTTAAAAAATAATATTTCACAATCAAGTAGGATTTATCCCCATCCTAGCAAGGATGATTGAACATACTCAAGTCAATAAATGTGATACACCACATTAACAGAATAAAATACAAAAATTATATGACTATCTCAGTACATGCAGAGAAAGCATTTGACAAAATTCATAATCCTTTTATGTTAAAAACTGTCAGTAAACTATGTGTAGAAGGAAGGTACCTCAATATAATAAAAGACATATAGGACAAGCCCACAGCTAACATCACCCTCAATGGTGAAAAGCTGAAAGCTTTTCCAGTAAGATCAGAAAAAGACAAAGTTGCCCACTTTCAGCACTTCTATTCAATATTTGATCATTTAAACTCTTTATGAAAGATGGCTATTAATTCAATGTTCAGCAAAACTGTAGTAAGTCCCAACCAAGGTGTAAGGCACTATTATAATAAATAAGAATACAGTAATAATAAGAAATACACGTTGCTCTAGCCTTTATAAAACATGTAGTTCAAAGTAGAAGAAAGGACTTTTAATTAGTTATTAGGCAAATAGGACAATGAAACAAAAGACATAGCTCAGAAACAAATATATACTTCCCTCACTGACCGCCGACCACCTGCCTCACCTGCCTCACCAAGCGCACAACCTGTTGCCGCCCCGCAGAAATGCTTCGTCTACCCACAGTCTTTTGCCAGATGAGACCGGTGTCCAGGGTACTGGCTCCTCATCTCACTTGGGCTTATGCCAAAGATAATTTTGGTGCAGATGCCTGAGCCTTAATGCTTCAAGGTATAGAACTTTTAGCCGATGCTGTAGCCATTACAATGGGGCCAAAGGGAAGAACAGTGATTATTGAGCAGAGCTGGGGAAGTCCTAAAGTAACAAAAGATGGTGTGACTGTTGCAAAGCCAATTGACTTAAAGGATAAATATAAAATATACTGGAGCTAAATTTGTTCAAGATGTTGCCAATAGCACAAATAAAGAAGCTGTGGATGGCACTACCACTGTTACTGCACTGGCACACTCTATTGCCAAGGAAGGCTTAGAGAAGATTAGCAAAGGGGCTAATCCAGTGGAAATCAGGAGAGGTGTGATGTTAGCTGTTGATGCTATAATAGCTGAGCTTAAAAATCAGTCTAAACCTCTGACCACCCCTGAAGAAACTGCACGGATTGCTACAGTTTCTGCAAATGGAGACAAAGAAATTGGTAATATCATCTCTGATGCAGTGAAAAAGGTTGGAAGAAAGGGTATCATCACAGTAAAGAATGGAAAAACACTGAATGATGAATTAGAAATTATTGCAGGCATGAAGGTTGATCGAGGATATATTTCTCCATACTTAACTAATATATCAAAAGATCAGAAATGTGAATTCCGGCCGGGCGCGGTGGCTCAAGCCTGTAATCCTAGCACTTTGGGAGGCCGAGACGGGTGGATCACGAGGTCAGGAGATCGAGACCATCCTGGCTAACACGGTGAAACCCCCTCTCTACTGAAAAATACAAAAAAAAAACCACTAGCCGGGCGAGGTGGCGGGCGCCTGTAGTCCCAGCTACTCCGGAGGCTGAGGCAGGAGAATGGCGTAAACCCGGGAGGCGGAGCTTGCAGTGAGCTGAGATCCAGCCACTGCACTCCAGCCTGGGCGACAGAGCGAGACTCCGTCTCAAAAAAAAAAAAGAAATGTGAATTCCAGGATGCCTATATTCTGTTGAGTGAAAAGAAAATTTCTAGTGTCCAGTCCATTGTACCTGCTCTTGAAATTGCCAATGCTCACTGTAAGCCTTTGGTCATAATCACTGAAGAGTTAATGGAGAAGCTCTAAGTACACTCGTCTTGAATAGGCTAACGGTTAGTCTTCAGGTTGTGGCAGTCAAGGCTCCAGGGTTTGGTGACAATAGAAACAACCAGCTTAAAGATATGGCTATTGCTACTGATGGTGCAGTGTTTGGAGAAGAGGGGTTGACCCTAAATCTTGAAGACGTTCAGCCTCATGACTTAGGAAAAGTTGGAGAGGTCGTTGTGACCAAAGATGATGCCATGCTCTTAAAAGGAAAAGGTGACAAGGCTCAAATTGAAAAATGTGTTCAAAATATCATTGCGCAGTTAGATGTCACAACTAGTGAATATGAAAAAGAAAACCTGAATGAAGTGCTGGCAAAACTTTCAGATGGAGTAGCTGTGCTGAAGGTTGGTGAGACAAGTGATGCTGAAGTGAATGAAAAGAAAGACGGAGTTGCAGATGCCCTTCATGCTACAAGAGCTGCTGTTGAAGAAGGCATTGTTTTGGGAGGGGGTTGTGCCCTGCTTTGGTGCAATTCAGCCTTGGACTCATTGACTCCAGCTAATGAAGATCAAAACATTGGTATAGAAATTATCAAAAGAACACTCAAAATTCTAGCAATGACCATTGCTAAGAAAGCAGGTGTTGAAGTATCTTTGATAGTTGAGAAAATTATGCAAAGTTCCTCAGAAGTTGGTTATGATGTTATGGTCGGAGATTTTGTGAATATGCTGCAAAAAGGAATTACTGACCCAACAAAGCTTGTGAGAACTGCTTTATTGGATGCTTCTGGTGTGGCCTCTCTGTTAATTACAGCAGAAGTTGTAGTCACAGAAATTCCTAAAGAAGAGAAGGATCCTGGAATGGGTGCAATGGATGGAATGGGAGGTGGTATGGGAGGTGGCATGTTCTAACTCCTAGAGCAGTGCTTTATCTTTATTAATAAACTGTGACAGGAAGCCCAAGGCAGTGTTCCTCACCAATAACTTCAGAGAAGACAGTTGGAGAAAATGAAGAAAAGCCTGGCTGATGTTAAGGAAATCACAAAAACCATCAGTTACTGGTTTCAGTTGACAAAATATATAATGGTTTACTGCTGTCATTGTCCATGCCCACAGATAATTTAGTTTGTATTTTTGAATAAAAAGACATTTATACATTCCTGATGCTGGGTAAAAGAGCCATGTACCAATGTACTGCTTTCAACTTAAATCACTGAGGCATTTGTACTACTGTTCTGTTAAAATGAGGATTTCAGTGCTTGCCACCACCAGATGAGAAGTTAAGCAGCCATTCTGTGGAGAGTGAGAATAATTGTGTACAAAGTAGAGAAATATCCAATTATGTGACTATCTTTGTGTAACAAAAATTTGTTTAAAGTTAAAAAAAAGAAACAAATATATACCTGATTTATGATAAAATTAACACATGGTAAGGATGGTCTTTTCAATAAACTGGATATTAAAGATACATATCTTGATGTACTCATTTTACAACATAAACAAAAATCACTTTTACATGAATAGTGTAAAACAATAAGCTTCTAGGAAAGAAAAAAACAAGAGAATAAAGTCATGATTTGGGGGTAGATAACAATTTCTTAAATAAGACAGAAAATCCACAAAGAAAAATCTTGACAAATTATACCTTATTAAAATTGAGAACTTCTGTTCTTCAGAAGGTTCTGTGAAAGGTAAGCCAAAGACTAGGAGATGATATTTGCAATGCACACATATTCAACAACAGACAAATATACAAAATAGATTACAAAAAGAATATAAAACAAACCTCTAACATATCAATGGAGTGTGGTAGGGGAGGCAGCCCAATAACAAAGTGAGCAAAGACTTGAACAGGATTTTACAAAAGAAGATATATAAATGGCCGATATATAAATAGCCAATAAAAAGACATTCATCCTCATTAGTCACCATTATGGAGATGCAATTTGTAAAAACACAATGAAGATACCACTATACACACATCAGAAAGAATAAATAAAATATTGGAAATACCAAATGTTGACAAGAATGCAAATTCACTAAAATTTTCATACACTCATGGTGGGAGTTTATTTTTTATTTATTTAATTTTTAATTTTTAATTTCTGTGAACACATAGTAGGTATATATATTCATGGGGCTGGTGGGAGTTTAAATTACTAGAACCCATTTAGGAAACTGCTTGACAGTGTCTACTAACACTGAACATATGCCTACCCATGACCCTGCAAATTTACTCCCAGAAATACACCTAATAGAAATACATAAATCTTTCAGAAATAAAAAGCAGATACAAGCATAAAAGAATGTTCATTACAGCAGCAGCAGCCATGATAGCCAGAAATTAAAAATGACACAAATGACAATGAACATTAGAATGGATTAAACACATCACGGTATATTCATTCAAAGAAACAGGAAAGAAAGACCACTGCCGTTCACACCATGAATTTTACAAACGTAATATCGAGTCAAAGAAGACTCCAAGAAATACAGACTGTATGGTTTGATTTAAGTGAAGTTCAAGAAAATACAAACTAATCTGTGGCACTAGAAGTCAAGATATTGGTTACCTTGAAGGAGCTTATTACTGGAAGAGGGAACAAAGGGGTTTTTGGAGTGCTGGTAATATATTTTTTTATCTGAATAGGTGATAACATGTATGTGCACATTTTATGAAAATTCATCTCTCTCTCTCTCTCTCTCTCTATATATATATATATACACTCATGATTTGTTCACATTTTTGTGTGATGCTGTACTTCAATTAAAAGTTTATTTAAATGAAAAGAAAATTAGAAGTTTGATGAGAGTTTTGGAAATTAACAGGATGATATGCAAGTATATCACAGAAGACAGATAAAGTCAGGACAGGCATCCTAAAGGACATACTATTTAAATTGAACTATAGGAATTATCCAGGAAAAAGTAGGTGTGGTGTCAGTGGCAGGGAACAGGTAGAGTAGAGATGGAGAGACTCTTTGGGGAAAGAAAGGATTTGAGCAGAAACCTGGACACATGAAAAGGGCATAGCTCATTCAAGATATGGAAGGAAGCCTGATGCAAGTAAAAAGATCTAGGGTAGGAGTGGCACGAAATGAGGCTGAAGACATAGGCAAGGTCTAGGCCAGACAGGGCCTTACCTGCCATATCAAGGGTTTCGAGTTCTATCTTAAATGCAATGGAAAGTTATAGATAGACTTTTAGTACAGGCCTGACATGACCTGGTTTTATTGTTAGAAGATGGCTACAGCATGGAGAATTGATTAGAGGGAAGAAAGACTGGAATTGGAGAGACTGTTTAAGAGACTGTCACAGTACCCCAGGTAGGAGATGAAGATGGATTCCATTAGCCTGGACAGAGGGAATAGAGAGAAAGAAATGTAGGATGTAAATTGATGATGGGATATAAGCTATAAAGAAAAGGTACAAGTCAGGGAGGTTTCCCAGAGGTCTTTCCAGACAATTGGGTGGATGATAATACCAGGTATTGAGATAAGGAATCCTGGGGAATGGTTAGATCAAAGCAAAAGGATGTGTTCCATTTTAGACATATTGACCTTGAGATCTTCTGCAGGACATCCAAGAGGAGGTCTTAAGTAAGCATTTGACACATAAGTCGCAAATTCAGGACAGAGGCCTGAATTGAAGGCATAAGTCATTAGTGATTCTACTTCTTGTTGGCAATAGAATGTGTGACAGAATTATTTTTCAATATTAACATATGCTTTGTTTTTGTCCAAAAATTATTTTACCCTATAAACTACCCCCATTCAGGCAACAAAACTTTACCATATTAATTGTATCCAAAAAAAGGGCCAAATTCTAGACTTCTAAGTCAAAGCTCTGAAGGACTTGAGGCCCAAATTTTGCATCATAAACAACAGATTCAAAATAATACATAATCAGTTAGAATTAGTTTTCCTGCCCCAGAAAAGATAAAGGGTTTGAGGGCTGGGACAGAAAAGAGTTGAAGAAGTGACAAAAATCTACACTTAGGTGGTTTCTCTGATAAGGGGCCCTATTTATTACCCCTCTACCCATAACTGCCCTGGGCTGACTCTTAGGAAAGGGAGAGAAAACAATGGACACCTCAGATATGCAATCAGCTTAAATATGGAGGAAGCTATGTCTCAGTTCTCATGTGAATCCCAGGGAGTTGATAGGGTCTTCAGAGGGCAGGGTAACTAAGCTATAGCAGACCGGTCCCAGACAGCCTGAGTGTTCCATGCTCCAGTGAGGCATGTGAAAATAACAGAAGTTGCTGAGAGAGAGAAGTGAGCGCTAAAGACCTATTGGTCAATATGAGAAAAACGTAACAGCCATTTCAATGGATTGATGAGCAAAAAGAAGATGGAACAAAGATGTACCAAACAATATAAAAGTCTTATTAAAATACTATTACCTTGCCCCAAATCTACACGTTAGATGCTAGCTCTTGCTAGAAAAATGCTGCATTAACAAATTATCCCAAACTCAGTGTCTTAAAATAATAGCTATTTAGCAAATGTGTCTGCAGGTTTGCTGGGAGTTAGCTGATCTAGGCTGATGTGATGGTGGGTAAATTCTGCTGGACATGTCTCTCACCCTTTTTCTAGGACTGGTGGACTAGTTGAGGCTTGTTTCTCTTATGGTGCCAGTGAAGGTACAAAGGTCAGCATATCCAAACCTGCATATGTTTCAAACCTCTAATCACATTACACCTGATAATATCCTATTGATATATGCTTGCTAATATCCTGCTAAGTCCCGTGGCTGAATCTGGAGTCAAGAGCTCAGAATAGCCTTGTCCAAAGTTATTCAGTAAAGAGAAAGGTGAAGAATTGGGGCTATTGATTCTGTGTCTACCACATCCATACTTAGATGAAATCCCTGGAAGTGGAGGAAGGAAATATCTATGATTTAACCACAAAAGATACAAATTAATGACAGAAAAATAAAATCACATTGCTTGCATACCCAGGATTTTGAATTGGGATTTGATAGGAATATTACAATAGGGGCATAAACAAAATGCAAAAAGAACCCAAAGGAAAAATCTCATTCTGACATCAGAATGACATCACAAATAAGGTGACATTTGATGAATGTCCTACGAAAGATGATTAGAATTTTGAACAACTGAGGTTAAGCAAAAGCACAGAATCATGAAAATTATTCTTTGAAATGGCAAAGATTTCTGTGGCTGGATCATGGGATTTATTGAGTGGAGCGATTTCTCCTCAGGAGACCAGACACATGTGAGCTACGCGAATCCACAGAAGTGTTGTTATCTTTCTATTTTTTCCTCGCTTATATGAAGGACTCTAGGTCAGGAACTGTGCAAGAGGAGGAATGTGCATATGTTGGGGTGGGGATAGATAGGGGAGGTCTGGAAGGGATAATTCATTTCAAACTCAAAAGAGCAGACTGAGATAAGACATAGGGAGAACAGACAGAGAAACCAGTAAAGCTGGAAAAAGATTCTTAGCAAACTATCACAAGAACAGAAAACCAAACACCGCATGTTCTCACTCATAAGTGGGAACTGAACAATGAGATCACTTGGACTCGGGAAGGGGAACATCACACACCGGGGCCTATCATGGGGAGGGGGGAGGGGGGAAGGATTGCATTGGGAGTTATACCTGATGTAAATGATGAGTTGATGGGTGCTGACAAGTTGATGGGTGCAGCACAGCAACAGGGCACAAGGATACATATGTAACAAACCTGCACGTTATGCACATGTACCCTAGAACTTAAAGTATAATAATAAAAAATAATTTAAAAAAAATAAAAAATAAAAAATAAAAATAAAAATAAAAATGCTTAAGATGGTAAACTTAAAAAAAAAAAAAAAAGAGAAAACCACAACAAGACCTGTTTAACCCTAATTTCTGTGGCTTTTCTGATGAAGATGTAGTATTAATTGTTTCAGAGTTCATCAGAGATCCACGTATCTTAAATCTGAGATATAAGCCAGTTGAAAACAAACATTCCACTTGAGTGGCATTTTAATGACACAAAGGCTAAAGGGGGGGGGGGGACATTTGCATAGCAATAACTATTATTGTTTTAAAACTGCATAGAATTTTCAGAGCCCGGAACAACCACCAAATCAGGAATTCAAACTGCACCCTGGGAAGACTGGACTTCCTTTTGTTAAAAAGAAAAACCAAAGATCTCTGAGGTTAGTTACCAGGCAGTAAAAATCAAAAGTCCAAACTCCCCTCTAACCACTGGAATATTTGCCATGTGGACCCACACCCACCTAGGACATTGCCAAAACCCCAAAAAAGTACCATGACTAAGATCCATGTCTTTCTCTGGGTACTATTTCCACAGAAAGCTTCTTATGTCTCTTCCCTGACATTTCACAAAATAGAGAAAAAGGAAAAGAAAAAAAATATCCCTGAGGAAAGGCCAAGTATAAAGAAGAATTTGATTTTGGCATTGCTTTGAAAGATTCCACTTACTTCGTCAACCCATGGAATGCTTATTGTTGAACCAACACCATAAGAAGGACATGGCTTCAGCTTCAATAAGACTGCACTGTATGCAAAAATATTGAATAAATGGATAAATAATAATTATTGAACTCCTATTGTGTGCCAGAAATGGTAGTGAGAATTCTACATGTGACTCAAAGATCCTGACAAAGATTTCAGAAAGTGGCCGGGCGCGGTGGCTCAAGCCTGTAATCCCAGCACTTTGGGAGGCCGAGGCGGGTGGATCACGAGGTCAGGAGATCGAGACCATCCAGGCTAACATGGTGAAACCCCGTCTCTACTAAAAATACAAAAAACTAGCCGGGCGTGGTGGCGGGCGCCTGTAGTCCCAGCTACTCGGAGGCTGAGGCGGGAGAATGGCGTGAACCCGGGAGGCGGAGCTTGCAGTGAGCCGAGATCGCGCCACTGCACTCCAGCCTGGGCGACACAGCGAGACTCCGTCTCGAAAAAAAAAAGATTTCAGAAAGTAAATATTTTTATTATCCCCGTTTTATAGATGAGAAAGCTGAGGCAGAAATAGATTGTGTATCTTTTCCAAGGTTGACATGATAAAAAAGTAGCCAAGTGAGGATTCAGTCCGAGCACTCTGATTCCGGGGTTCATCTGCTCGTGTGCTATGTTCACTGACTCCTAGAGAAGAAATTAGAAATAACACCACCCTTACATTAAACTTTCCAAAGAATATAAAAAGACAGAACACTTTCCAACTCATTTTATGAGACCAGAATATCCTTCACTAAAAGCTGACATGGATATAATAAAAAAGGAAAATTACAGACCAATCTGTCTTGGAAAGGTAGAAGCAAAAAAAAATGGTATACCAAAATACCAACAAATTGGTTTCAGAGAATTCATATAAACAAATAAGAAAACGATAACCCAAAGAAAAATGAGATTTCACAAAAGAAGATATCCAAATGGTTAAAAAAAAAAAAAAAAAGGGAAAAAGCCACATATTTTTTTAAGTGCTCAATGTCATTAGTCATCAGGGAAATGCAAATTAATGACACGATGTGTCCACCCGAATGATTACAAGTAAAAAGACTGACAAGACAAGGAGCTGGCAAGTATATAAAACAAGAGGAACTCTTGGTACAGTCACTTTGGAGAAAAGTCTAGAAGTATCTACCATAGGTGAACACATAAAATGCCCTATGAACCATACATTCAACTCCTAGGTTTTTACTCAGCAGAAATTCACATATGTGCACCAAAAGACATGTATAAAAATGTGTTTGTGACACTTTTATTCGTAAGAGCCCAAAACTGGCAACAACCTAAGTAACTATTAACAGTGTAATGGAAAAATTATGATATATTTATACTAGGGAGTACAATACAGCAATAAAAATGATCTACTGCTATACACAATAATTTGAATAAATCTCACAAATTACAACGTTGAGTAAGAAAAAAGCCAGGCATGAAAGTGGGCATACCCTCTATTTCCATTTACATACTGTTTTAAAATAGGCAAAACCGACCTATGGTGACAGAAGTCAGAAAAATACTTACTTTCTGGGAAGTGTTTGTAGTGATTGGTAAGAGAAGAAGGATGCTGGGAATGCTTTATTTGTTGATCAGGGCATTGCTTACATGGTTGTGTCCACTTAATGTTTCAAGTATAGTTCCAGAAGTAACACCTTGGTGAGAGAGAAGGTAATCCAAATTCATGGTATGTGTACCTTAAGTGAAAGTGGTTCAACCAGGTAGAAGAACATTAAGCAGATTAAATTTCAAAATCAGCTAAATATCCACAGCATCATTTATTGAGTATCTAAAATATGCAAGAAACAAATGTTAAGTCCTGAGAATAAAAAGATGAAAAGACCAACTTGCTATTAGGAAATTGTTCACAATCAAGCTTTTTTGAAAAGGAGGTATAAAAATAATCTATTTCAAAACAAAGTCTGCTCTCTCGGAATTAGGCAAATAGTTTTGAGAGTTTAGGGGAGTGGGGGAAGGCCCTCCAGAAGTGGCAACACTTAAATCTTGTAAGTTTTGCAGGGGAAAGGGCTTTATCAGCCCTTCATCAGCCCATCCATCAGGTGGGAGAGGGAGGGGGTCTGGGCAAAGGTATTTGAAACAGTTGACTGCATTTGCAGAAGAGGACACTGAGAGAAAGCATTGTGAATTACAGGAACATTAGGTAGGTAGGTATAACTAGAGCTGAAAATGCAAGACAGAAATAGAGGTGAGAGTGGGCAAGGAAGGGTCTCTTATTCCATTTTGGATTTTTATCCTGTGGGACACTGGAGTAATTGGAGCTATTGAAGAATTTGTATTTAATCTAATGTGAAGGGTAGATGGGAGGAAGGTAAGACTGGGAAGATGAGGTAGAAGGTTTTATAAAAATTCAGGAATATAGTCAGGTTTTATTAAACAATTCAAAATCTTAGTGGTTTACAACAGCAAACATTTGCTTCTTACTGACAGGTCTGTGGGTCAGTCATGGTCAGTTTTAGCTTGGCTGGGTTGGGCCAGGCTTGGCTTGGCTCCACACTACATAGGCAGACTCCTGTGTGCTCCATGGGTTTTCCATTTCAAAATTCATGATGAAGGAGCAGTGTCTTCTCTGTTCTTCTATTGGTGGATGGCAGGAGTGCAGGGAGGTAGTGGAGTGGGAAGAAACAGGCAATATCTCCTAAAGCCTCTACTCACAGCTAGCATAGTATCCCTTCTATCCACCTGCCACCAGCCAGTCTCATGGCCAACCCCAGAGGAAAGAGAGAATGAACACTTGTTGAACATATTAGCTCAAACTACCACACCAGGCAAAAGATTATGAACCCCTAAACTAAGGCAGACAGAGTAGGAATAAACAAGAGAGGATTAAGAAACCTAGACTAACCAGTTTCTGGTATCCTAGCTATTCTGGCTGAACAGAGATGAACTGTCTTGTGAGGAAACTAGGAAATTAAACCAGAAGTTTTAACTCAAGGAAGTACCTGATTAGAATTGGGTAGTCAATCTAAATCAATTAACGAATTTGAAAACATTAGCCCAAGATGAGAAATTCAAGGGCAAAGCCTCTCAAAGGGAGATAATAAGAGAGAAGAATTTAAATTAGTAGGAGGTGGGGTCAGTAACAATCTTGAGCTTATTCCAGTCCTTGAGGTAATGAGCATCCTGGGAGCTCTCAAAAAGCAGCCCCAGAACAGAGAAAGAATGACAGAAAGGAAGTAGTAGGAATGGGAGAGTTTAGGATGACTCCTAGCTGGGCAGGCTAACAAATTAGGTAAATACTAGGGTCCTGCTGAATTATGAAACATAGAAGAAGAGATTTTCAGAAAAAAGCTAGTACGTTCAATTTGGCATGATTTTTAAATCTGAGCCATCTAGGTGAGCATGCCTCCTACTGAGTTGACAATTAGGCCATAGAGTTCCTTCCTTTCATATTGTTTTCACATTCTAGAATTCCCTTTCTCTCCTCCGTCATCCATCCAAAGTCTAAAATTTTCATGATCATTTAAACTTCCAATGCTGTCTTCCTTCTCTGAGCTACTTACATTTGAAATTAGCATACTTCATTTAACATAGGCCACTTGTGTTATATCTACACATGCACACATGTATGCACACATAACAATTTTGTACCCACAAGTAAACTGTAAGTTACATAATGACAAGGCCTTATGTGACTTTTGCATCTCCTTCAGAACTTTAGCACAGTACTAGAAAAATTTTGAAACCTAACTAAAAAATGCTTTGGATAATTAACTATTTCGTAGTACTTTTATGACCTAGTTTGAACATTTGAGATAATTCTTATTCTTTAAACACTTGTCCTGGTGTGTATCTCCATGACTAGATCTTTGTGCGATAAAAAAATTGTTGAAGTTTTAACCTTGATTCATACTAAGTGGCAGACAAAAGTTAACCTGGTTTAAAAATTAGGCCATAATAATCAATAATCAAGAGTCTCAAGAGTTGACAGGTTTTTTTTTTTTTTCCAAGATGGTCGATTAGAGGCTTTTAGCACACCTAGGTTACTTGAAAATAGCAATATAGTACACAAAGATCAACTTTGTGAGCTTTAATTCACAAAGAAAAACAAGAATCCATCAGAATTAATTATGAAGGACACCCCAGATCCCAGAGAGGAGAACACTGGCAAAGAGCCCCCATGATAGCATCGGACTGGTAAAAATGAGTGAATCCCCAGTAGGTAAGAGAGGCAGAGAGCCTTTCTCCATGACTCATCTTTCCACTGCGGATCTGAGCAACCCAGGCCAAGGGAGAACACTTTGTTTCCCCTAGGTCCTGGAGCTAACTTGGGGAGAGGCTTGGAGACACTGTAAGGGAAAGATACCAGGAAAAGCTGCAGACATTTTCCTAGACTTGTAACTGAGAGCAGAATGCCATTTTTAATGGCATTGGTAGGAATGTAAATTAGTTCAGCCACTTTGGAAGGTAATCTGGAGATTTTTCAAAAGAATTTAAAACAGAACTACGATTTGACACAGCAATTCCATTACTGGATATATACCCAAAAGAAAGCAAATCTTTCTACCAAAAAGACATACACACTTGCATGTTCATCACGGCACTATTCACAATAGCAAAGACATGGAATCAACCTAGGTGGCCATCAGCAGTGGATTGGATTTTTAAAATCTAGTACATATACACCATAGAATACTACACAGCCATAAAAAAGAACAAAATCATGTCCTTTGCAGCTACATGGATGAAGCTGGAATTCATTATCCTAACTGAATTAACATAGGAACAGGAAGTCACATACTGCATGTTCTCACTTATAAGTGAGAGCTAAACATCAGGTACTGATGGACAAAAAGATGGCAACAACAAAAACCAGGGACTACTAGAATGGGGAGGGGGGAGTGGGGCAAGAATTGAAAGACTAAGTATTGGGTACTATGCTCAATACCTGGGTGACAGAATCAATTGTACCCAAACCTCAGCATCATGCAATATACTCAGGTAACAAACCTGCTCATGTACCCCCTGAATTTAAAATAAAAAATGGAAAAAAAAGAGTTGACAAGACTGAATGGTCAACTACTTGGTGGTTTCTTTCCAAGCAGATGCCAATCAAAAGAAATAATACATGTTACAAATGTAAAAGCAACCAGAAAATCTAAGTATTTTCTCATAAGTGGTTTTGGTTTTTTATATACTTTACATTTAAGTTACCACTCATTCTATGAGAGAAGGAAGTATAGAGAGCAAATGATAAGCTCAAACTTATACAACTTTTTGTTTGGAGGCAGGAATAGAAGACAGGTCTCTAACTTTCAGACCAGAGCACTAAGACGAAGTGAGTGTAAACTCCTAATCAGCTGCTTGATCCCAGTAGGGCAGGAATAAAAGATACAATTGGGGCAGCTAAAGAGAATGTTTTAAAAATTTTCAGTTCCTTTTTTAAAGGTAGGCTTTGAAAAACTTCATTTTGTGAGGTGTTCAATGGGGACCTGGAAAACTGCTCTTAGCATTTTAACATAAATTAAAAATCATTTAAGCAGACCTCTATTCAGCTCTTGCCAACTGCACATTTATTTTTCTGGTAAAGGAGGCTTTGCTGTTGCAAATGAAGGGGAAATGAAGGCATTAGAGTTTGGGCATATCAGTGAAAAAAAAAAGAGTTAATGTGGATTTTGGATTAAGTTGCTCTCATGGCTGCAATTTCATTTATCTGGGCAAGGAATTTGCCCCCCAACAAAATACTCTTTAAAACATTCTCTGAAAACTTAAGTCACTGTGTAGAATCTGGAGTTGCTGCAGGTGTTTCTTAAAAGCTCATTAGCCCTCCAGAGAACTATGAAAATAAAATCACTCCAGACCTAATGAGAGTCAGAGAGCAAAGTGGTCAGGGAAGAGCTAAGTTAGGAGGGAGCTGTTTCAATTGCACCTGTATTGAGGGGTGGGTGACCTCCAAGAAGCCTGTAAGCTTAGTTCCATTTTGGATAAGCAACTGAAAAAGTGGGGGATGGGAATGGGGAAATGAAGGATAAAACACTGCTTGCTAATTCTAAACATATGTAGCCAGCACATTGGTGAGTTGAGGTTGGCAAAGGGTAAAACAAAATCTTGCTGCACTGCTTTCCTCAGTGACAGCTATATTTGTTGATTTTTCCATTGGCACCAAGCTTTTTGAGTCTCCACTTTCTTAATTCTGAAACAACAGAGGGCAGTCATCTCTCACGGCTGAATACAACACTTGACATCTATGTTTTCATATAGAGAAGATCATCCTCTGTGGGCCTGCAAAACATCAGTCTCACTCAGGCCTACAGAGTAGAGAAATTTATATATCCACAGTCTGCTGGGTTCAGAGACCACAGACTACACCTCTTCCTTTCCTTCTTGGCTTCTTCCATTTCCTAAAGCATAACCAGTATCTGAATAGAATATGGCACATAAGGTTCTTCTCCACCCATTTTCTCCTATTAATAGAACATGGCAAAGGAAAAATCCCATGAATGTCAACAGCTAACTCAATTAAAGATAGCCCACCTGGAGTGAAAATTAATCAGTAGCCTCCTCTTTTAGAAGGTGAAAGAGAAGGCAGGAAGGGATGTCACAAGTTACCATATCATGGAACGTGAGAATAACATGAACCAGGAAGCTGCATGTTCTGCAGGGACTAAGAAGACAAGGTATATTCTATGGTAAGTAATGTAGCCAAAAAGCTTCTTTTTGACTGTGCTTAAGCTAGGACTGGCTGGGAAATAAAGCAGCTTTGTGAATATTTTATTAGTTCTTTCTTATTGGTGAAGTACTTCTTGTAGCAAAACCTTTATTAATTAAAAATGAGCTTTATAAGAATAAGTTTCCTTACTACTACCTACATTTCTCCTGCCAAATCTTATCCCAGTAGGCTGTGAGAGAACTCAACTCACTAACTGTGGTCCCATTTAAAGTATTATAAACTTTGTCCTCTTTGAAGGTACAGAGCTGAAATATTGTCTAATGTGAGCAGTCTGTAAGCTCCTTAAGAGTGAGTACCATCCATATTCATCTCAATATTTAGCACAACACCTACCATTGTCTGTGAATATATTTCAATTCATATCAACTAATATTTATAGAGAATACATATTGTCTAAAACATTTTATTAGCATGACATGAGATAAAAAGGTAATTAAGAAATTTATCCCTATTCCCAAGGTCTTTCTACAATAGAAGAAGGTGATCAGAGATGTAAAAATATTACAGTAATGCCAGGTGAAATAAGAGAAGTATGGTGAAAGAAGTACAAATCATGAAAGAATTTTAAAGGAGAGAAAAAGCCTTTCTTTCTGGAGATATCCGATATGGTTTGGTTCTGTGTTCCCACCCAAATCTCATATCGAACTGTAATCCCCAGTGTTGGAGGAGGGGCCTGGTGGGAGGTGACTGAATCATGGGGGTTGTTTCTAACGGTTTAGCACAATCCTCCTAGTGCTGTCTTGTGATAGAGTTCCCAGAAGATCTGATTGTTTGAAAGTGTGTAGCACTTCCTGCTTTGTTCTCTCTCCTGCCAGTCATGTGAAGATGTACCTGCTTCCCCTTTGCCTTCTGCCATAATTGTTAGCTCCCTGAGGCCTCCCTAGAAGCAGAAGTCTGCACACCCTGCAGAATCATTAGCTGCTTAAACCTCTTTTCTTTACAAATTACCCAGTCTCAATTATGTCTTTATAGCACTGTGAGAACAGACTAATACAGTATCCATGAAAGCTAACTAGAGCCAATGATTTTTGAGATAACCCTGACAGATAAACAGGATTTAAATAGGCAGAGCTGAAAAAAGAAAACTGCTTAGTGTGATATGCATACAGAGAAGAATGATTCTGTTTGACCAAGGAAAAGGACACATAAAGAAAAGTGAATGTTAAGGCTGGAAAGGTGGATTCAGTCTAGCAGTGTTTTCTCAAGTTGCAGGTTATGAATGGATAAATATTGTCTGTTGGTATTTGGTATCTATTCATGGCTCTTTCTATTCTATATTCTGGTCCCATATGTCAAGCTCTAGAAAGCTCAATATTACATGTGCAAGACTCTTTTGCAGCTTAGGTTTTATATATTATTTAGAATCTGACAATCAGATGTATTCCTATAGAGTTTGGAGGGCAAAAAGGAGATGTGAGCCAGTAGTGTGCAGCAGTGTCAGCTAAAAAGATTGAAAATTTGGAAGACATTTCAGAGAGCATTCCAGGAGCCTAATTTTCTGAGGTTATGCCGGGAAATCTCCAAAGTTGAAAGATAAGACACTGTGCCTTGAACACCCTACAACTATGAAAAAGGCAGTATTTGGTAGTGTCTTTCCATTCAGAAGGCAATGTGTATGAATGCGGCATCTGAGTGTGCTCCTCCTATCCAACCACCAATTGTATCAGTTATCTATCACCTTAATAATGCTATAAAACAAACCACTTCAAAATATAGTGGCTTCAAATGAAACTCATTTATTATTTTTATATCAGTCAACTGGGGACTTACTATTCTGGGATAGTCCCAGCTGGGAAAACTCAGCTCTTTCACACATGGTGTCATATCTTCCAGCAACCCAATACTGTACAGGATTTGGAAAAAGATACAAACACACAGCACCTTTTTCAGCTTCTTCTTCAGTCAAGTTATCTGTTATCCCATTGACCAATGCAAGCCTCATTGCTACGCCCAACAACAGATAGAAAGGGACTATAAAGTTACAAGTCAAAGTGTATAGATACATGGCAGCCATTAAGTGGGGCCATTAATGCAATCATCTACCAAACTGAGTACATGTTAAAGCTGCCAGTTTTGAGTAGGGCCCAGAATAAGAGAAGGCTCTGCAGCAGTCTAGGCTGCAGTTCAAGAAGCTCTGGCTTTATGACCCAGTATATCTAATGATTTTTAAATTGTTACAGATGCAGATACTATACAGGCACTCCAGCAAGTGTTGATAGGAAAATCCTAAAATTATCAGAGCAAGCTATTTCCCTCTTGGGAAATATGTATTTAACAAATACTCTTGCTACATTGCAAACTCGCCACACACTAATACACATGGCCTTATGAGGAGTTCCCTATAACTAGTCAATTGAAAAAGAAGAAAAAAATGTCAGCCTGGTTTGTAGCTGACACCAGCCAAAACTGAACTGCTGCATATTAAAACCCCAATTGTAAGTAGCCCAATACAAGGACAATCAGAAAAAGCAATATGTTCAATGAGCAAAATTTTATGCATTTTTTTGTCTTTTTTTTTCTTAAGAGCCAATTTTAGTTGAAAGAAAAAGCAGAGGAAGGATTAAAGGTCACTTGAGCTGGTAGAAACAGATATAAACCTCAGAGAATATCTGCACGGGAGCCCACACCTTTGCTGCCGCACAAAGGCAGAGAACCACAGTGCATGAATAACAGGAAATGTATGTTTAAGAAGTCACGTGGCATGCAACGTGAAAACTAGGACGCCGACTTGCCCTCTAGGTGGAAGGTCCAGCATCGACTTTCCACTAGGAAAGTATCCAAGTCATGACACCAAATATGTTAGCGGTGGAAGAGATCGGAGTTACACCAAGTTACCAGTGGCCTATCTATGGGTCCATAGCAACTTCAATTCTTGCCTCCTCAGAAGACAGAATTCGACTGAGTGGCATAAGGCAGAATTAGAGACTGAGGCAAGCTTCAAAGCAGGAGTGAACGTTTATTAAAAAGCTTTAGAAGAGAAAGGAAAGGCGGGGAGAGAGAACAAGAAAAGTACCGCTTGGAAGAGGGCCAAGCAGGCAACTTGAGAAAGCAAGTGCACCCAATGAGCAAACTTAAATAGTGCATCTGGCTCTACACTTTCCCTGAAAAGAGAGAGAGAAGGGTTTCAATCTACAGTCCCTGGGAAAGAACTAATGGCTTGGCCAGTCATGGATGGGAAAGAAAAAAGATTAGAGAATTCGTTATGCGAAAGTCTGGAAAAAAGACCTATTGCTGGACTCCTCAGAATGGCAGAGTAGGAGAACATTTGCGTTCCATTGAATTCTCACCACAGGGCTGGCTTCTCCACTGAGGAGAATCCTACCTAGTGAGGAGAAGAAAACCTGTTCTGTGGATTTCATTTAGCCTTTTTCACTGGCTACCCTACGGCTTGGTCAATAAGCATAGAAACTTACTGGCATGATAGCAGAGATGGAAGTGATGCATGACTCAGCAATATGAACTTTCTCTCACCAAAGAAGATGCAGAAAATGATACTAATGAATATCTGCTACATCAAGGAAACAGCAGAAAACACAAACGCCACGTGTACACAAACACACACACACGAGAGATGTGAGAATATTGTATCCATAAAATAGAACAGGTATGGTATTGAAAAAGGTAAAATTATTTTAGAAATAATTAGAAGTTTAAAATATAACTCTTGATTTAAATAATTAAATATATAGACTAGATAGAAGAATGGAAAAATATAAATATCAAATAACTAAGCTTGAAAATTGAGATAAAAAAATTATCCCAAAACACAGTAGTAACACAGTACAAAGATATGTGAGTAGAAAACTGGAGACATAAAATGTGGATGTAAGAATTCTCATATTCAAAAAAGAATCCAAATAACCAAAACAATCCTAAACAAAAAGAACACAGCTGGAGGCATCACACTACCCGACTTTAAACTGCACTACAAGGCTATAGGAGCTTAAATAGCATGGTACTTGTACAAAAACAGAGGCACAGACAAATGGAATAGGTTAGAGAATCCAGAAATAATGGGAGTACACTTACAACTATCTGATCTTTGACAAACCTGACAAAAACAAGCAATAGGGAAAGGACACCCTATTCAGTAAATGCTACTGGGATAACTGGCTAGCCATATGCAGAAGATTGAAACTGGACCTATTCCTTATACCATATATAAAAATCAACTCAAGATGGATTAAACATTTGAATGTAAAACCCAAAACTATAAAAATCCTAGAAGATAATCTAGGAAATACCATTTTGGACATAGGACGTGTCAAAGATTTCATGACAAAAATGCCAAAAGCAATTGCAACAAAAACAAAAATTGACAAATGGTATCTAATTAAGCTAAAGAACTGCTGCACAGCAAAAGAAACTGTCAACAGTATAAACAGACAACCTATAGAAAGGAAGAAAATATTTGCAAACTATGCATCTGACAAAGGTCTAATATCCAGAATCTATAAGGAACTTAAATTAACAAGCAAAAAAACACCACCATTAAAAAGTGAGCAAAGGACATAAACAGACACTTTTCAAAAGAAGACACACATGGAGCCAACAAGCATATGAAAAAATGCTCAACACTGCTAATTATTACAGAAATGCAAATCAAAACCACAATGAGATACCATCTCCCACCAGTCAGAATGGCTATCACTGAAAAGTAAAAAACAACAGCTGTTGGTAAGGTTGCAGAGAAAAGGGAACCCTTATACACTGCTGATGGGAATGTGAATTAGTTCAGCCATTTTGGAAAGCAGTTTGGCAATTTCTCAAAGAACGTAAAACAGAATTGCCATTCTGCCAAGCATTCCCATTATTGTGTATGTACCAAATGAAATATAAATTATTCTACCTTAAAGATACATGCACGTGTATGTTCATCATGGCACTATTCACAATAACAAAGACATGGGATCAAACCTAAATGCCCATCAGTGATAAACTGGATAAAGAAAATGTGGCACATACATACCGCAGAATATATCCAGTTGTAAAAAAGAATGAAATCATCTCATATGCAGTAACATGGATGAAACTGGAGGGCATTATCGTAAGCAAACTAATGTAGGAACAGAAAAGCAAATACCACATGCTCTCATTTATAAATGAGAGTGGGAGCTAGCCATTGAGTACACATGGACACAAAGAATGGAACAACAGACACTGGGGCCTTCTTTACAGTGGAGGGAGGGAGGAAGGTGAGGATCCAAACACTACCTATTGGTACTGTGCTTTTTACCTCGGTGACAAAATAATCTGTATGCCAAACCCCTATGACACCCAATTTACCAACATAACAAACCTACACATGTACCCCTGAACCTAAAATAAATAAATAAATAAATAAAATGATGTGGGAAAAAGGTTTAATCATAAGAACTCAAATACAAGTTTATGCCAAACAAATCTGAAAATTAGTTGAAATCGATAATGTAGTAGAAAAAACTGAGTAAGCAAAGTTGACTCAAAAATGAGCTGACACCCTGAAAAACCCAATAACTATAAAAGAAATTAAGAAGAAATCAAAACTCTAGAAAGGACACAATTCCCAGACAATCTTCTGGGCACATTGTATTAAACTTACAAAGAACAGATAATTCCTGTATTATTCACACTCTTACAGAACATAGAAAAAAATGGAATGTTTTCAGCTCATTCTACAAATTTAACATCACAGTGTACCATAACCAGATAAAAATAGAAAGAAAGAAACCCACAAAAAAATCAAAAAACCCAAAGACAACTAGAGGCAAAAATCTCCCCCAAAATATTGGAATTTTTTATATTATACTTTAAGTTTTGGGATACATGTGCAGAAGGTGCAGGGTTATTACATAGGTATACATGTGCTATGGTGGTTTGCTGCACCCATCAACCCATCATCTACATTAGGTATTTCTCCTAATGCTATTCCTCCTCTAGCCTTCCAACTCCCAACAGGCCCCACTGGGTGATGTTCCCCTCCCTGTGTCCATATATTCTCATTGTTCAACTCCCACTTATGAGTAAAAACATGTGGTGTTTGGTTTTCTGTTCCTGTGTTAGTTTGCTGAGAATGATGATTTCCAGGTTCATACATGTTCCTGCAAAAGACATTAACTCATCCTTTCTTATGGCTGCATAGTGTATACGTGCCATTGTGTATATGTGCCACATTTTCTTTATCCAGTCTAACATGATGGGCATTTGGGTTGGTTCCAAGTCTTTGCTATTGAGAATAGTGCTGTAATAAACATACATGTGCATGTGTCTTCATAGCAGAATGATTTATAATCCTTTGGGTATATACCCAGTAATGGGATTGCTGGGTCAAATGATATTTCTGCTTCTAGATCCTTGAGGAATCACCACACTGTCTTTCACAATGGGTTGAACTAATTTACATTCCCACCAACAGTGTAACAGCATTCCTGTTTCTTCACATCCTCTCCAGCATCTGTTGTTTCGTGACTTTTTAATGATTGCCATTCTAACTAGCATGAGATGATATCTCATTGTGGTTTTGATTTGCATTTCTCTAATGACCAGTGATGGTGAGCTCTTTTACATATGTTTGTTGGCTGCATAAATGTCTTCTTTTGAGAAGTATCTGTTCATATCCTTTGCCCACTTTTTGATGGGGTTGTGTGTGTTTTTTTCTTGTACATTTGTTTAAGTTCCTTGTAGATTCTGGATATTAGCCCTTTGTCAGATGGCTAAACTGCAAAAATTTTCTCCCATTCTATAGGTTGCCTGTTTACTCTGATGATAGTTTCTTTTGCTGTGCAGAAGCCCTTCAGTTTAATTAGATTCCGTTTGTCGATTTTGGCTTTTATTGCCATTGCTTTTGGTGTTTCAGTCAAGAAGTCTTTGCCCATGCCTATGTCCTGAATGGTATTGCCTAGGTTTTCCTCTAGGTTTTTATGGTTTTATGTCTTACATTTAAGCCTTTAATCCCTCTTGAGTTAATTTTTGTATAATGTTTACACATTGAAGGGGTCCAGTTTCAGTTTTCTGCATAGTCTAGTCAGTTTTCCCAACACTATTTATTAAATAGAATCCTTTCCCCATTGTTGTTTGTGCCAGGTTTGTCAAAGATCAGATGGCTGTAGATGTATGGCATTATTTCTGAGGCCTCTGTTCTGTTCCATTGGTCTATATATCTGCTTTGGTGCAAGTACCAGGCTGCTTTTGTTACTGTAGCCTTGTAGTAGAGTTGAAAGTCAGATAGCATGATGCCTCTAGCTCTGTTCTTTGTGCTGAGGATTGTCTTGGTCATACGGGCTCTTTTTTGGTTCCATATGAAATTTAAAGTAGTTTTTTCTAATTCTAAGAAGAAAGTCAATGGTAGCTTAATGGGGATGGCATTGAGTCTATAAATTACTTTGGGCAGTATGGCCATTTTCATAATATTGATTCTTCCTGTCCATGAGCATGGAATGTTTTTCCATTTGTTTCTGTCCTCTCTTATTTCCTTGAGCAGTGGTTTGTAGTTTTCCTTGAAGAGGTCCTTCACATCCCTTGTAAGTTGTATCCCTAGGTATTTTATTCTCTTTCTAGGACATAAACTATCGCATAAATAGAACCAATGACAAAAAGCACATGATTATCTCAACAGATGCAGAAAAGGCCTTCAATAAAATTCAACAGCCCTTCATGCTAAAAACTCTCAATAAACGGTATTGATGGAATGTATCTCAAAATAATAAGAGCTATTTATGACAAACCCACAGCCAATATCATACTGAATGGGCAAAAGCTGGAAGCATTTCCTTTGAAAATCGGCACAAGACAAGGATGCCCTCTCTCACTGCTCCTATTCAGCATAGTATTGGACATTCTGGCCAGGGCAATCAGGCAAGAGAAAGAAAGAAAGCGTATTCAAATAGGAAGAAAGGAAGTCAAATTGTCTCTGTTTGCAGATGACATGATTGTATATTTAGAAAATCCCATCATCTCAGCCCAAAACCTTCTTAAGCTAATAAGCAACTTCAGCAAAGTCTCAGGATACAAAATCAATGTGCAAAACTAACAAGCATGCCTATACACCAATAATAGACAATCAGAGAGCCAAATATTGACATTTTATCTCAGTAGTGCATTAAGAGAATTATAGCATGAACTTGCAGTCTTTTTCACAGGAATGCTAGGATAGATTAACATTAGTCTGTCATTTAGTGTAATTCACTACACCAAGAGCTTAAAAAAGAAAAATTACATTATTACCTAAATACACACGAAAAGGCACTTACTAAAGCTTAATGGTCCCTCTTGATAAGAAAAGATTTTCTTCAGCAAACGGACAGAAGCTACCACCAGAAACCTATATGATACTTCTGATGAATCATAAAGACCACTTTCATTGAAGTTTAAAATAAGTGGAAGATTCTGTTACTCCCTCAGTGGGAACAAACTCCAAAAAAGCAAGGTAGTAAATCAAGAAACAGAAAGATATGGGATCCAGGAAGCAGGAGATACAACACAGAAGAGAGGCAAAGGAAATCCCTGGGATTACTGTGAAGGAAAATCCAGAATGATAAATGTGCAGAAGATCTAGAAAGTAAGGTACAGAAGGTTGAATGACTACTGGAAGGATAATTCAAAAAAAATTTTAAAAATTAAATTGACAGGACAGTGTTAAAATTCATTGCGACAATATGTAGACTTTGGGCAGAGAGTTTGCATAGAAATTAGTAATCCATTTACAAAAACTAAGCAAAGAAAAAATGAATTAATGATTAATCCTGGACAGGGAGACTTAGGAAAAATAAATATAGTATTCTATATGACTCAGTTGAAAATACTATTTATAATCATTGGGCTGGGAACAGTGGCTTATGCCTGTAATCCCAGCACTTTGGGAGGCCGAGGCAGGTGGATCACTTAAAGTCAGGAGTTCGAGACCAGCCTGGCCAACATGGTGAAACACCATCTCTACTAAAAATATAAAAATTACCCCTGCATGGTGGTGGGTGCCTGTAATTCCAGCTACTCAGGAGGCTGGGACAGGAGAATCACTTGAACCTGGCAGGCAGAGGTTACAGTGAGCCGAGATCATGCCACTGCACTCCAGCGTGGGTGACAAGAGTGAGACTCCATCTAAAATAAAAAACAAAATAAAAAATATAGCCACAATAATATATAATATGTAAACTGAATACTGATTTAACCAAAACTGTGATATAAATCATTTGGGAATATGGGGGAGGGCATATATTAGAGAGCTCTAATCTTCCATAATAGTAAGTCAATGAATAATATTTAAAATTGAAAAAATTTAAAAGTATTAATATAAGCATGATATTTAGAAATATAAGTATTTACAAAAAACAGAAGAAATAGCTATGAGAATTGAACGTGGTTGCTACTGAGGAATGACAGAGGTGGAGAAGGATGAAGCGAGGACTGTCAGTTTCTATGTCGTGTAAAACTAATTTACTTACCTAAAATACTTTCATATATTCCTTTAGTAAAAATTAAAACTAAATTCAGATTTTAAAAAAGACTGACAGTATCCAGTGAGGATGTAGAGAAACATATGTAATCTTAGACCTGATAGCTAAGAGAATAACTTAGTACAGGCTGTCTAGAGAGTATGTTGGCAGTAATATCAAAATTTCGAATATCCTTATTATCTAATCCAACAATTCCTCCTCTGGCAAATTATTTTAAGAAAACAACAGGGCAGATGTAAAGATTTACCTAAAAGGGTGTTCACAGGATCATACTTTAAAATACTGGAACATTCTGACTATTGATAAGGACTGATTTAGTACATTATATACATCCATACAGGGGAATACCTGCAGACTTTTACAATATTGACATAAAGTAGTGGTTTCAAATCATGTTTTTGGAAGTCTATATTCATTTCTCTAGGGCTGCCATAACAAAGTACCAAAATCTAGGTGGCTTAGAAAAACAGAAATCTATTGTCTTATGGTTGTTGGCTAGAACTCTTAGATCAAGGTGTCAGCAGTGCTGGTTCCATCTGAGGGCTGTAAGGGAGAATTTCTTTCATGCTTCTCTCCTACTTCTTGCATTTGCTGGCAATCTTTGGGGTTCCTTGGCTTCTGGATGCACCACTCTGATCTCAGCCTTTGTCTTCACATGGCAGTCTTCCTATGCCATGTACCTGTGTCTGCATCCAGATTTCCCTTTTTTGTAGGGACATCAATCATGTTGGATTAGGGTCCACCCTGGTAACCTCATCTTAACTTGATCATCTGTAAATACCCTGTAAGCATTTGGTCACATTCAAAGGAACTTGGCGGGTAGGACTTCAACATCTTTTTACAGAATACATTCAACCCATAACAGAATTGTGGGGTCTCTGAGGGGTGCCTCAAAAACTATTGCAATTAACTGTAGGTCTTGAGCCAGTGAGCTCTAGACTTCCCTTGTCCACTTTAACTAGAAAAGTTCCTATTTTTATAAATTAATATTCTGAAAGTTCATATGAAGAAAAGCTTCCACAATTTAAAATGTTTAAAAGCAACCAACATAAAACTATATTTATATATGTCCCAAATATATTGCTAATTAACAAAAGCAGTTTGCAAGCATGTGAATATGTTCCCAGTTCTATATAAGTTTTAAAAAGTCACGATCTATAGCTACAGTGCTTATATTTAGATCAATACCATTTTTGGTACAACATATCCACAAAATATTTACAGTATTAACATGGCTCTAATTTTTCAAGTTCCCTTTATATATGTCTTCATATTTTTCTATATTGTCTAGTTTTTTGCAGTGCTATATCTTATAATTAAAAAAGACTATATTATTAAAGATATAAAAAGGTGGCCAGGTGTGATGGCTCATGCCTGTAATCCTAGGATTTCAGGAGGCTAAGGCAGGGAGATGGCTTGAGCCCAGCAGTTCACAATCAGCTCAGGCAATATGGCAAAACCCTATCTCTAAAAAATAAAAATAGAAAAAGACATGATATTCACTAAATACATGTTGGTAAATTGATCAATATAATTTTATTAGTCTGGCTTGGCTTATAAGAATTTCAAATTGCATCCATGTCCCTACAGACCATCATTCTTAGCAAACTATCACAAGAACAGAAAACCAAACACCGCATGTTCTCACTCATAGGTGGGAACTGAACAATGAGATCACTTGGACTCGGGAAGGGGAACATCACACACCGGGGCCTATCATGGGGAGCGGGGAGTGGGGAGGGATTGCACTGGGAGTTATACCTGATGTAAATGACGAGTTGATGGGTGCTGACGAGTTGATGGGTGCTGACGAGTTGATGGGTGCAGCACAGCAACATGGCACAAGTATACATATGTAACAAACCTGCATGTTATGCACATGTACCCTAGAACTTAAAGTATAATAATAATAAAAATAAAAATAAAAAAATAAAAAAAAAGAATTTCAAACTGAGAGAATTTGCGTAATTATTCAAGTTCTACTTTTCAGAACATCAATCCTTGCCATTCAAATCCTACTGATGCTCTCTGATAAAAGTGAGTCTGAAAACCCAAGTCTATTCACGGATGAACAAACAAAATGTGGTACAAACATACAATGCAATATTATTCAGCCTTTAAAAACAAGAAAATTCTGACACATAGTACAACATGGGTGAGCCTTGAAGACATTATGTTAAGTGAAGTAAGATAGTCACAAAAGGACAAATGCTGTGCGATTCCACTTACATGAGGTATTTAGAGTAGTCTAATTCATAGACACCAAAAGTAAAATGGTAGTTACTAGGGACTGGAGGCAGGGGTAAATGAGGACTTATTGAATGAGTGTGGAGTTTCAGTTTTGCAAGAACAAAAATTGTTCTGGAGATGGGTGGTGGTGATGGTTGCACAACAGTGTGAGTGTGCTGAATACCACTGAACTGTACACTTAAAAATGGTTAAAATGGGCCGGCTGAGGTGGCTCACGCCTGGAGGCTGAGGTGAGTGGATCACCTGAGGTTTGGAGTTCGAGACCAGCCTGGCCAACATGGTGAAACCCTGCCTCTACTAATAATAACAAAAAACTTAGCCGAGCTTGGTGGTGCACACTTGTAATCCCAGCTACTCGGGAGGCTGAGGCAGGAGAATCGCTTGAACCCAGAAGGCGGAGATTGCAGTGAGCCGAGGTTTCAGTGAGCTGAGACCATGCCATTGCACTCCAGCGAAACTCCATCTCAAAAAAAAAGTTAAAATGATGACTCTTGTACATAGTTTACCACAATTAAAAAATAAACAATAAAAAAATATTTTGATCTTAAAACACTTCAAGGTAATGTGTACCTAGCTGACATTCATTTTTAATATCATGAGCTCATTTACTTATTATTTTTCATTAATGAATCATCATAACATAATCACCATTTTCATCATCCCTATCAGCATCAAAGTACTGCAAAAATCAGCTGTATGCTTTATTCTAAAGATCACTTTTCATTTTCTTTATACAGGCAGCATAAATACTTTTTGGAGAAAAACACTATGAGGAGCATTGAGAAAGTCCTTATTTGGAATACTTAGCTGGACTTACCTAAACTGAACTTTCCCTTCCTTGACCCAGGGCAACCTCTGCCAAGCCCACTACCCTCCAGCTCCCACGCCATGAAACATCGAAGAAGATAATCAGAAAAGCCACCCAAGAAAAGGAAAAGGGAGAATCAGTTACATATCCAGCAAGCCAGAAAACAAGAAAACCCAAATCTGTTCCAGTTCTCTAGTTTCACCTTAAAGGCAAAGAACTGTAGATGCTTGTGAGGAGCTCTTCAAAGCCTAAATTCATAGCCTCTCTACGCGGGAGGTTACCAGCATCTGAAGAAAAACAACCACTACCAGAAAAGCTCTTCTTTGTTTTCATTCTTTGCAGTCCTTCAGGAAACTCTTGATAATGTGAAATGTTATTACTGCAAATGTTGGCTCAGGCAAGTTTACTCTAGAGTCTGACTATCACTGACTTGTTCGCAAAATAAAATCATTTTTAAAGCCTACGAGGAAAGCCAAGAGCAAACCACAAATCAGAAAACCACCAAGGCGGGCTGGCCTCATTGCCAGAGTTTAATGTGATCTAATGGGAGGACAACGAGATGTGAGAATTTGATTTTACGATGCTCCATGTAACATTTGGCAATACGGAGGGGTTGGGCCCAACTTCCCCATTCTTAAGCAAACATTTGAAGTAATGTTTCACTTTCTCATCAGTTTTAATTCTGTCAACGAGAGGGTAGAAATTCAGCCTGCCCTGCTGATTTTAAAAGTGCCGTCTGCTTCGGATGCTCATAGATTTGCTTAATATCCATTTGTATAAGATGAAGATGGGCAGGTGGGGAAGGGGCCAGGAAAATAGGATGAAACTATTTAGTGGCAGTGTACCAACTGGACTGCCACTCTCTTCTGCACTGGTGATTTATTCCATGGGTGGGAAGGCAGGAATAGGGCTAACTTAAGCAACATTCTTTCGCAAGCAAAAACTAACCCCAATGAGAAAGAGTCAGATCTGGGCTGAATCACATTGCCCAGTCTCACAGCAAATGGGACTGGAACTCAGGTGGAGCTCTACTTCCCATCACTCATTCTTTAAAAAAGAAATAAAATGGTAGCAACACAGAAACGCTTTGCATATGTCAAATTAACAGCAGAGGACCCTACGGAATAGAGAAAGTCAGTCAGGAAATCCCATAAAAGGGCACATGAGCAATGAAAAATACATTAAAGTTACATATTTCATGCAGCTTTTATTTCTGTTGCCAGGACAATGGAATGAGAATCAGATCTCTTTTTTTCCTTCTTACAGAAGAATGCAACCCTACCAATGCCAAACTCCTACTTACACTGTCATTTTATAGCAATTACAAAGTTGGCCCAGTGAAGAAATGTAAAACTCATAGAGTCAAGTTTCTTGAAGCAATAGTTTGCTAAAGGAAGTGTAACAAATCCAAGGGTCTAGGAAAAATTTACTAGAACTTCTATTTCTATTGACTTTTAAGCTAAACACTAAGAAGGAAAGAAAGCCTCACTAAGAGTTAAAATCTGGATGACACCAGGTGTCCACACCAGGTGACAGTCACCTCTCACCCGCCACCTGTGGACTGTGAGTCTTCCTGAAAGAAGGTTGAGAGCTCAGAGTGCTGAGGGTATGATAGGGGTAGCATCAGTTCAGGCAGGCTGGGCTGCAGTAACATATAGACCAAGCAGGTAATGGCTCAACACAATAGAAAGTTAGTTTTTGCTTAGGTAGCCATTCTGGTGATGAGATCAGCAGGACAGCTCAAGCCATGCCATCACTTAGATGAGGCTCTGCCAACTTCCACTTATGGTTAGCATAGCCATCTGCATTGCTTCCTGCAGGAAGAAGGAAGAACCATGGAGAATCACTTCTAGGAGGCTTTTTATGGGACCAGACTGGAAGTGGTACATATTATTGAAGTTCATCCTCCATTGGCCATGATTTAGTCTCAGAGCCACACTTAACTACAAGGGAAGCCAGGAAATGTAGCCTGGTTATGTGCTCAAGAAGAAGAAACAAATTATGGCTAAAAGTCAGCAGTTTCTACCATAGGAGTCCTCATCCATTCAGTGGATTGCAGTGTATTGCAATCAACATGTTCCCCTCACACAGATTTAACCATTTTAATAAAATGTAACCTCATGAAATGAACAGGTAGCTGAAAAATATTCCTACTACAAAGTTAAAAATTGAAGATAATATTAATAATATGAACATAAACCAACCACAAGAAAAGAACAGAGCTAAAGCCTCATATTTTAAACTCTTTGTCAATAATAATGTGAGGTTTTTTTAAAAAAGACTATTAAATTACTTCTGGAAAGAAGTCAAACCAAATATTTTTAAAAATTTTAAGTTTATTTGAAATACAGATTTATATCCACTTTTATAATAATGAACCTTATATTCCATATATACCTGAAACATGACTAATAAGAATGTGAACATATCAAAATTAGCAAAAAATTTAAGTAGTCATAAAATAAACATGGAGAAAAGCTTCTGTAATTTTATGTGCAGTTTAAAGTCATGTTATACTTAATCTATTATTTTGAAAAATTTTACTAAGCTTGATGAGAGATATTTAGAGGTCTCCTTTGAGATTTCTCATTAAATAATAAAGTACAAAAAGAAACATACCATTGGGTTCTCATTTTTTCTTCACCCCATAATTTAAAATTGCAAAATAACATATGTAAAACAATCTGGCAGTAGGCTGGGCGTGGTGGCTCACGCCTGTAATCCCAGCACTTTGGGAGGCCAAGGTGAGCAGATCACTTGATGCCAGGAGTTCAAGACCAGTCTGTGAAATGTAGCAAACCCCGTCTCTACTAAAAATTAGCTGGACATGGTGGCATACACCTATAATCCCAGTTACTCAGGTGGCTGAGGCACAAGAATCACTTGAACCTCAGAGGCGGAGGTTGCAGCGAGCTGAGATTGCACCACTGCACTCCAGCCTGGGCAAAAGAGTGAGACTCTGTCTCAGAAAAAAAAAAAAAAAAAAAATCTGGCAACAAAATTGTATTCCTCTGTTAATATAAAAAAAGAAAAAGCTGAAGTTTTAAGAAATAATTAAAATATGTTTTGTAGTGTTGGGAGGTTGATTTACAGATCAATGAAAGTACAGGTTTCTAATGTATCTCAGCTTATGGTATTTTCTAGATCCTGTTTCAATGGTTAAATATATAACTATTTGTGCATGTGTGTGTGCACACATATACCTGTGCATGTACCACAGAAAGGTATGTACTAAAGAATGTGTCTTCTCAAAAATCACTCAACTAATATTTATAGTACACCTGCTCCTTATCCTGATGCAGTTTTCATTACAGCAGCAATACTCAATCTAGCAAAAACAATATTTTGAAAGAAAATTGTGTAAGTGTATCAGTGATGGAGCAACTACTTCGATGAAATGTTTTAAAAGGTTTTGGGAATAAGTTTACTGAGGCAGCATTAATGAAATCTTTTTGCTTCACCATTCATAGGCAAGCTATTGTAACAAAATGCTACAAAATGTCACTCATAAGTTTAATTTTAGAAAAACTAGAACCTTCAAATAAAGGGAAGTCAAATACCCAATACCCATTAGGATGACTACTATCAAAAAACGAAACAGAAAATAGCGAGTATTGGCAAGGATCTGGAGTTAGTATATTCTTGTGCACTATTGGTGGGAATATAAAATGGTATAGTTGTTATGGGAAACAAAATGGTAGTTCCTCAAAAAATTAAAAATTGAATTACTATAAGATGCACACATTCTACTTCTGGGTATATACCCAAAATAACTGAAAGCTGGGTCCTGAAGAGATATCTGTACACCCATGTTCATAGCACCATCATTCACAAAAGCCAAAAGGTGGAAGCAACCCAGTGTCCATCAACAGAAGAACAGATAAGCAAAATGTGATTCAGATATACATACAATGAAATAGTGTTCTGCCTTTAAAAAGAAGGAAATTCTCACAAATGCCATAATATGGATGAGCCTCAAGGACATTATGCTAAATGAAATAAGCCAATAACAAAAAATAGTGTATAATGTCACTTATATGAGTACCTATAGTAGTGAAATGCATAGAGACAGAAAATGAAAGGGTAGTTATTAGAGACTAGGGAGAAGGAGGGATGGACAGTTGCTTAATAGGTATAGAGTATCAGTTTTGCAAGATCCATATAATTCTGGAGATTGGTTATCCAACAATGTGAATGTACTTAACATTAATGAACTATACATTTAAAAAATGATAAAATGGTAAATGTGTATTATGAGTATTTTACTATAATTAATTGTTTTAATGTAGAGGAGTCTACAGTTGGATATTGAGATATGGAGCAATGATGAAAATATTTTCTACAACTCAGAGTTTGCTGACTTTTAAAACACAAGAAACACACACACACCATCTACTTTCAAGGTAAAGATGATATTTTCACAATGAATTTAAAGTAACTGTTCTTTGAAAGAAATTCAAGCTATGCTGAGAACATTTTGAAAACATATTTAAAGTGTTTCCATCACTATGTGTGTTGTTGCTGATAATTATACAAATGCAGCCCTATAAAAATTTTCCTAACTGAACACTTACACTTAGAAATGGAACATTTAAGCTATTTAATAATTTACCAAAGAGTTTTAATGGTTTTGAATTCAGTTGGTAAACCAGTAACAAGCAACTCCCAATTATTTGTAAGAACAAGTGGTTAACATCAGAGAAGATAAAAAATTTTATCCAAATTTCAACAAAAGTTTCTGCATAATTGAAATATAGACTAGAGAAATGACCATCATGATTTAGTAAGCCTAGTCAATGATGGGTTCCTTCCACTCCTTCATTCCTTCCATTTGTAGATTCCATTCAGATCTAAAAATACTCCCAAGGGATCTTTTTAAGACACGGCAATCGAAATTCAAAAATTGTCAGATTGTGAATTTGTTAAAATCGAGTTTTAAACTAGGATTTTAAAAACATATTGAAGCATATTAAATCATACAACTCTCACAAATGAGAGCAAAAAGAGCTAGGTATCATAAGCAAAAATAAGTAAAATAATTTTTAGAGTATTCTTTCTTTCATCTATTTTAAGCCTATGTTATTTTCTATCTTACAAATGTCTTATAAAGTGCATAATATATTGGCACATAGCATATGCATATAACTCACAAACAAATTAATTTTGTTCATACATAAAAATGTTTATTAATATGGATATAAAATGTCTCGGAAACCAATTAGGGAGAAATCTATAAACTTTGGTTTAAAAAGCAAATGGTCTAAATCTGCAATATGGAAGACCAAGGTTATATATGAGAAAGGCTTTTCTTTATAGTAGAAGCAAGAAGCCACAAGAGTAATTCTCATCCATTGAAATTATGTAGGTATAGTTCTTCCTTAGAGTAATGAGATCAATTCATTTTATTCATAGGAATATTATGTAGCTCTACTGTCCTTAAGTGCCATCCAGGAGATAATTCTAAGTATGTATCTACAGTCAAGAATAACATTTTGATAGTGAAGTAACGCTGTACACATAGATTTTCTCTTAGAATATTTAAAGTACTTATGCTTTCATCACTAAGTTTTCTTGAATCTGTTTTGGAATGTGATGGGACACATTTAAGTAAACAAACAATCACATACATAAACACTGTATTAATCTTTTTGTCATTTGATCCCTCCCTTCATGTAAAACCACTGCAGAAGGAAAAAAATTTTTATCACAAAATAGCTACATCATTCCCATTATTTAGAATGTCTTTCCTTTCTTCTTTCATTTTATCTGAGTTTTCTCTGTAATTTGGGGTTCACTTCCAAAAACTTGTATTCAACAACTATTTGAGTATACTACATGCTTCTATGGCAGATTGATTGCAAAAATGGCCCTGTTTTCTATATCGACATGCTCTTTGCAAAGTGGCTTTGTAGTTCCTCTTATTAGAAAGTGAAGTATATTTTCCCATCTCTTGAATATGGACTAACTTTGGCACCTTTTTTTGGCCAATAAAACACGGCAGAGGTGATAATGTGTCAGTTCCAGTCTAGGTCTACTTCCACCATATGTCCTTGAAAACTCACTAACCCACAGAATAAGTCCAGGATGGGTATGAGACTACATGCAAGAGAGCTGAGGTGTTCTAGATGATTACTAATGAATGTCCCAGGCGGGGCATGGTGGCTCATGCCTGTAATCCCAGCACTTTGGGAGGCCGAGCAGGTGGATCACTTGAGGTCAGGAGTTCAAGACCAGCCTGGCCAACATGGAGTAACCCCATCTCTACTAAAAATACAAAAATTAGCCAGGTGTGGTGGTACATGCCTGTAGTCCCAGCTACTTGGGAGGCTGAGGCAGGAGAATCGCTTGAACCCAGGAGGTGGAAGTTGCAGTGAGCTGAGATCGTACCATTGCACTCCGGCCTGGGCAAGAAGAATGAAATCCCGTCGCACCCCACCCCTCCCCCAAAAAATGTCCTGAACAGAGTTGCCTAATCTGCATGTGGCTAACAGCAGATGCATGTAGAGGTCCAGCCAAGGGCAGAAGAGCCACCCAACTGAGCCCAGACCAGATTAGCAGCTCATAGAATTTTGAGCTAAATGAATGGTTACAATTTTAAGCAGTTAAGTTTTGGGCTGGTTTGTTAAGCAGTATTATTGTGATAACTGTTAACAATCCTTACTAGGCATACTAAAAAGATGGAAACAATGTGGTCCTTTCTGCCCTTGAAGGACTCATCTTCTGTATAAGGTCTTTTAATCTGGGGCCCACAGATGGACTTTAAAGAGATCTTAAATTATTTTAAATTATATGTGAGATTTAACATGTCTTCTCAAGTGTTTTTCCTCTGGGGAAGTGGAGTTTATAGTTTTTATCAGATTCTTAAATAAGTTGATCTCTCACCAAAAGGTTAATACAGCACAGTCGTGAAGATACTGATGTAGTTATAAAAAGTATAATACATCAAATCCAATAATAGAGGTATGTGACAGGTAGTATGGCAATACAGAAGAAAACTTTTAAATCTCCTGAGGAATTCTAAGGCTTTCTCAAAGAAATTATTCTTCCCAAGTGTCTCCACAGACACAAAGAACCTTTCAGGCAATGGGATAGCAGGTCCAATAACATGGAAAAGTAAAACTGCCTGGTTTGTTTACGGAAAAGAAATTGTACATGTAGCAAGATACATAGTTAAGGTATGGAAGATAAAACTGAAGAAGGCTGAGGTCAAGATGTAGTCCATGCCAGGGAATTTGTTTTTTAAAACTGTAAGGATCTGCCACTAAAAGTTTTTAAGCAAAGAAAAAACATTGTGAAAAATCACATTTTAGAAGTCCTGGTGGCAGAGAATAGAACAGCTTGCTTGGAGAAATGACTGGTGCAAGCTGGCAACAGTACAGGCAAGAAATGATGGAAGTCTGAATTCAGGGAGTGGCACAGGGTGTAGAGGACAGAGGTGAGGTTTGAAAGTAGAATCATCAGGAGCTATTGACTGATTAGGTATAAAAGTGAGAAAGCAATCTGGGATTAGTATTTCTTGATTGCACAAATGGAGATGGTGATAAAAATCACTGAGGAGAGAATGCCAAAGGAGCATCACGGAGAGAGAAATTTTTTAAATCCTATTTTGAACATGTTCAATTACAGATTGTGCAGCAGGCCTAGAACTCAAACAAATAGTGAAGGATGAAGACTTAGAAGTTACTGACTATAAATTCTGAGGAATTTGAGGAGTCAAGAAAATGCAGCATGTAGGAAAAAATTGAGGGAAATACATATGTTCTAAACATGAAAATACACATGCCTTGGTCAAAGGCACTTAAAGAATTGCCAGCCCAGGGCAAAAATGACTCTTCTGTGACTGGCTCTTGAAAAGATAAAAAAAAAAAAAAAGAGAGAGGACAAAAACAGAGAGAGAAAATACCAACCTTTCCTCAGTACGTGGAGCAGCAGGTCAAGTCCTGTGAGCTAAAGCTGGGGTTGAGGTCAGTGCTCTACCCTTGAACTGCAAATGCACACAAGTCTCCAGTCCATGCTGTCTATATCCTGCATACACTTCTTGCAGATCAGCTCCACATATTTGTCACTTGAACCAACACTTCCTAAGAGCAGGAAGTTATAACAGCACAGAGAGCGAGAGATATTTTCAAAAGCTTTGGATAAATTAGCATCAAATTCAGATTTTATAAAGTTTTTATGTACAAACACTGACTTATCCCAAAACAAAAACAAAGCAAAATAAAAACCTCCAGAAAATGTTTAAGAGGATACCTAATAAATGCAGAGCCCATGACAAAGTACTGTGGGAATGAAAATATGAATAGAGCATAAAATCTGATCTTAAAGGAAAAATCAGCTACCATCCATGGTGACTGTGAGATACGTAATTTGCAAGTTATAGGTATAAAGCCCATGAGAATGGATAAGGCCAACCAGAAGGTGGGGGAAATGCAGTACTCACAAATGGTAGCCTGTTTTTCCCAGAGTTTTATTTGGCCTGTACAGTGTTTTTTAAAACGATGTTATCTGCCAATATTTAAAAATTGGGAGATTTCACCCCAAAAAATCAAATTCAACTTCTCTTGGAAAATTAATTAAAAGAAATTGCAACACTGGGCTCATGTTGCCACTCAGCAATAACTGGAGCTGAAAAGCAGTGGCTACCTTTAGAATGACCACGTGTCCTTCAATTAGCCACCTTTCTCATTGTCTTCACTAATTGTATTTACCTGCCTGCTCCTTGTAGGCATCTGAATTTGTGACCGTCTGTGTAGAATCAGAAAAGAATTCTAAGAAAGGAAAACTGAATCATGTGCATCCAGCTATGGCTGTTTATAAGCCAGTGTCTCTTCCCCACTAAAAATTAGCTGTTTAAGATCAGACTTGATGCTCCATTCATCTTTTCATTCCATTACTCTTCCACGGGCTCTGCACATACGAGGTATCCTCCAAGTATTTTCTGCAAGTTTTTGTTTTGTATTGTTTGTTTTTGGTTTGGGATAAGTCAGCATTTATATATATAAACTTAAACTTATAAAACCTGAATTTGATGCTAATTTACCCAAAGGCATATTCATTATTCATTTCCCCTATTCACTGTCATTACCCTAAACATCCGCTCTGATCAAATAAGGGTCTTATTGAAGCTTTAGGACCTTCTGTGGTCAGTAGCTAGAGTTGCACATCCAGAGTTAAGTAATATAGTTAGTTCTGTATCATACAAAGGATACAATAAGAATATAATAAAACCTCAAGAAATATGAAAAAATTATTTTCAGTTTATTGGGCTACTTTTTAATTTTCCATGCCATTCTTCATTTAGAAAGATCAAAGAGAAGGACTTGAGATCACATACTTTTATGACTGCAACACTAAGGGAAGGAGAAAGGGGAAAAGTTTACATTCTTAAAAAGAAGAAAAAAATCAATGTGCTAGTTAGAATTGTATCAGAATCCAACAAAGTTTCACAGGCTTGTGGCAATAAGTTCCTACTGCCAATTAGGAATATAAAAGAATTAACTGTATTATCAAGATCAAAGAAATATTAGAGCCACTTATCTGCATACTCTCAATCCCAAGGTTTTGCTTTATTTTAATTTTCTCACCTTTTTCCTGCTAAGTAAAGAAAGTGAGCTATTAGCTCATATTTTAAAAAAAAGATATAGTAACTATGACATGAAAGTTAGATCAATGTAGCTGTAGGGACCCGGAGCATACAGACCTCGCTGGCTTCCCTCTTACTTCGGTGTCTGCTGCACCCTCCGCTTCCTCTCCTAGGCCATGAGACCCAGCGGCTAGAAATTCACCATGTCTATTCTCAAGGTCCATGCCAGGGAGATCTTTGACTCTCCTGGGAATCCCACTGTTGAGGTTGACCTCTTCACCTCAAAAAGTCTCTTCAGAGCTGCTGTGCTCAGTGATGCTTCAACTGGTATCTATGAGGCCCTAGAGCTCCGGGACAGTGATAAGACTCGCTACATGGGGAAGGGTATCTCAAAGGCTGTTGAGCACATGGTTAAAACTATTGCGCCTGCCCTGGTTAGCAAGAAACTGAACGTCACAGAACAAGAGAAGATTGACAAACTGCTGATCGAGATGGATGGAACAGAAAATAAATCCAAGTTTGGTGCAAACGCCATTCTGGGGGTGTCCCTCGCCATCTGCAAAGCCAGTGCCGTTGAGAAGGGGGTTCCCCTGTACCGCCACATCGCTGACTTAGCTGGCAACTCTGAAGTCATCCTGCCAATCCCGGCTTTCAATGTCATCAATGGCGGTTCTCATGCCGGCAACAAGCTGGCCATTCAGAAGTTCATGATCCTCCCAGTTGGTGCAGCAAACTTCAGGGAAGCCATGCGCATTGGAGCCGAGGTTTACCACAACCTGAAGAATGTCATCAGGAAGAAATACGGGAAAGATGCCACCAATGTGGGGGATGAACACGAAGTATCTGAAAGATGTCACTTTACAAAAACAGTGTGTACCATTCTGACATTACAATGGTGCAGTTGGCAGGTGTGCCCAGGCCAAGCAGTGGGGCTGGACACAAGGTCCGTGGCCCAAAAAGAGTGCTGAATTTTTGCTGCACATGCTTAAAAATGCAGAGAGTAATGCTGAACTTAAGGGTTTAGATGTAGATTCTCTGGTCATTGAGCATATCCAAGTGAACAAAGCACCTAAGATGCGCCGACGGATCTACAGAGCTCATGGTCGGGTTAACCCATACAAGAGCTCTCCCTGCCACATTGAGGTGATTCTTACTGAAAAGGAACAGATTGTTCCTAAACCAGAAGAGGAGGTTGCCCAGAAGAAAAAGATATCCCAGAAGAAACTGAAGAAACAAAAATTTATGGCACAGGAGTAAATTCAGCATTAAAATAAATGTAATTAGAAGAAGAAAAAAAAAGAAAGTTAGATCAATGATAAAGATTTACAGTCTAAGGTTTACTCTCATTTTCAATAGTTCCCCCAAACTAAAGGTGATAAAAATACATTTTATGTAATCACATTAGCTCATTAATCACCTAAAGGCCTGGCTGTTGACCCTTCACCTTTCCCAATGGGACTGAGGAAGTCAATCAACTGATAAAGTCTCCATCAGACTTTAAAAAGAAAAAACCCTTTTTAATGATTATGAAAAATATATATGTGAGATTCAGGTTAACTTCCCAAAATTTACATCGAGAAAAGAATCAAGAACATTCACTATACCAAAAAAAAAAAAAGGGATTTTTGCAATCTCTTTTTAAAAGTGAAAGAGAGAGGGAGAATAGATTTTAATGAGCTTCCCTGTTCACCTTGATTAAATCAGAACTTTAGAGAAAGTAACCTAGCAGAACTTCAGAAATGTGAAGTTCAAGTTCAACTAATGAAGGAACAAAGACTTTAATTTTAGCTGAACGATCTTCCCATGTCTGTGTCAGTTTCACACTCTATTAGATTCTCTGGAACAAAAGGCCCAGACCCTCCCACTGGGAATCTTTCTCTGGAGCCCTAGGCACTATTGTTGATTTTATCTTAAAGGGCTTGGGAACACATTTTATAAACATGAAAACAGAGAGCAAGTAAGTGTGAGAAACATCCAGTGAAAGAAGGTCAATGCTGTCAAAGCCCCACTGAATTTCTTTTAAAATGATGTAGGTAGATGCATTTCTGGTTGGTGTGTTTAGTCAGACAGAGGTTTGAAAATGATATTCATTTGTCCCTTTTCTTACATGTGAAAATAATCACAATTTCTCAGGGAAGAATCTCCTGCTGGGTTACCAACTGCTGGGCTCATCCTCTCATACAACCAAATACCTTATTTTCAGTCTGAGACTTGGGGATGCTTTCTTTGGACAAATCAACATTGGCGTCATATATGGAAATTCTCCTTCCTAAGGTTACCCATTGCAAGTGAAACCATGGAATTCCATGACACCTGTAAACCATTTCTCCTCTTCTGACTGGATTTGGCACAGCTAAGCATGGAATCAGAACCAGAAAGCCAGAGACCTACCTGCCAAATGAATGCTATTTCAGGATGTCTTCAATGTTGTTGTTTTCCTTTTAAATAAAAATGAAATGAAATCACATAATAACACCACAATAAATTCTGCACATGCTAAAATATAAAAGAGAGGACATTATTTTTTGACCTTTCAATATATGTGAAACACATTTTGTATTGGAATAAACAACTTGAAAATGTATTATATGTACAAATGGCATGTGAATGGAACAGTTGCTTATGAGACTGGGAAAGAAGAGAAACTCTATTCATTGACAGAGGGCTGCCAAAATTAGATATTAAAAACTCCAAACCTTTCTCAGTTTAAGGAATAAAATTGGTCTCTTAGAGATCCTACTCCTAAATCAAAAGATGAAAATTACCAAGCTTTAGTACACAACCACATGAATAATTCAGCCTATGAAAGCCACTATTATCCAGCATGGAATCGCTAATATGCAATAGAAAGTTTTCTCAGAATCTCAGAGGAGTTCCAAGATTGAATTTCTCATGACAAATAGTGGTTCTGACAAATGAAAATTCTACCATGAAATATAAAGTCGACATTAAACTAACAATCTATTTAGTCAACAATCATTCAGTAACTATGAACCAGCTGGAAAAGACACACCCAATACAAATCTATATCTGTTCTGTCATCTATTCAGGACATATTTATTGAGGACCTACCACATCCTCAGCACCATGCTGGGAGCTGGGGTGTCAGCAAGATAGACATAGTGTTTTTCCCATGGATAGAAATAAAGAGTCCCACTTTCTACTACTGGGCATGCCAAACTATAAGTGATAGCAACCACTCAGATTGAAAAGGTGCTGTTATTGGTGGCAGAATGATAAAACTCTTAGATCCAATTCTCTCAAGGCCAAAAAATTGATGGGGTTACATATAGTTAGATATAGATATTTAGATGTATAGTTAAAAAATTTACATAAAGTCTATGTGAATTGTTTTTGTTTTGTTTTGCTCTTGTTATTCTTCTGTTTTCTCTCCTTGTAGATCAAATTATGGGTGGATTGAAGTAGGATTAATGTTACCAGCACAGAATACTGACTCTCATTTAGAGCCTTTGGCAGTGAACTGATCCAGAGAGATATCACCAGCATCAACATCATCATCATTATCATCAAGAGGCTTGCAAGGCCTACTTTATCAATCTTATTTATTATATCCATGGAACATGTGTTATCACCAAAATGACACCAGGGACTTACAGAACATGTCTCAATTCATATCTCCGTTTACTGAATAGCAAATGGATTAAGTATTTCAGAAATTGCAAATAGGCTAGCAAATGCAGATGGGCTGGGATTATAAGAAAATGTAATAAACTTCTAATAAAACATTTGAGCAAACTCACACATCTGTGGACAGATGGGAGGCATTATGTAATCAAGTCATTGCTACAGCAAGCTCTAACCGCACCCCCCTCCTCTTCAACCCCGCCAACCCATCCCTACCCCCAGCCCCGCCCCACTGCTGCTGTTGGGCCAAGGTTGAGGGTAAAGGGCCTCTGTGAGTTTTCCTTCTCTGTCAGCATCCAGAGAAAGTATTTTTAATCTTTCTAAGATGAACTATTAAAATAGACAGCCTTTGACCCACACCCACAAAAACACACACAAAAAAACTCAAATCCTTGACCCAGGAAGCAAGGTTTCACTGCTTGTATTTGTTTGTTTTTGAAAACATAATATTTCCATGAATACACTTAGCTACTTGCCAGAAGTTTTTGTCTCTGACAATTTCACTAGATGGTAATGTTTGAGGTGGGCTCCTTAATGTAGCTTTGGGGAGTAATTTCCGAAGTGATCAATCAGCTGTAGAAACCACAAAACGGAATGAGAGATAGATTGGGAGTTTTTTAAAGGCTATATTCACCAGACTAAGTGAATAATATGAAATTAACACTTAGAAGTTCTCCTTTTGAAGATAATGTGAATGTGTGTGGGTGTGTATAAATGTTACTGAATTCCAGAGTAACATTAGAATTTTCTCTTTACAACAACTGACTAACCTTCAACTTGATATTCTGGAATGACTTTCCTCCCTTGATCAAAAGTATATCTCCTGGGGTATCAAACACTTGAGGTGCAAAAATCTGGGGTGAGGCATAGGGGAAAAGAGGAAAAGGAGAAAACACTCACAGCATCTGAGAGAGAAGTTATCACAGAGAACTGAAGCAAATATATTTTAGAGATGAAACATTGACACAAGCTCTGGAGTCAGCTAAACCAGGATTCAGCCTTATCACTTTTTTGGCCATGTGACCTTATAGTACGTTTTTCTAATTGGTAAAATGGAGACAAAAATACTGTTGCAGTAGGTAGCTAGTCAGGCATGAGCAGGACAGGAGTAGGCTCCCCCATTCTCCAAACACATAACAGAAGTGTCAGGCTACCATCAGGTGATGGTCAGGTGGTTGTCAGCTGTCTCTCTAAAATAGTAATTGGTCACAGCTGGCACCAGAGAAGGCTGTCTCCTAATAGATAGAAAACACCTGAAACTGGTGATCAGCAGCTTCCCAATAAGATCTTAGGAGTTGGGCGAGTGGGCTCAAGCATGTGCACTAAGAGGCAAAATGGTAGGGTTTAACTACCATTTTGGTAAGAGGCAAAATGGTAGGATATATTACTTTCCTCTGGGAATGCTAGACTGGTAAGGGAAGAATGCCTGAAGTGAGCATGCATGTAATTCCAGTAAACACACTGCATATGCAGCCCCTCCCAAGTGCTGACCAGCCACTGTGCATAGCCCACCCCAAGGGAAGAATCAAAGAAGTAAAGCAAGACCCCAGAAGCATGCCAACATACAAAACCCCAAGTCATGCATTTGATCTCTCAAGTCACTCGCTTGGCCCTCTTCCAAGTATACTTTACTTTCTTTCATTCCTGTTCTAAAGCTTTCTAATAAACTTCCACTCCTACTCTAAAACTTGCCTGTCTTCTTCTGCCTTATACCTCCTCCATCAAATTCTTTCTTCTGAGGAGGCAAGAATTGAGCTTGCTGCAGACCCCCTATGTATATGGATTTGTCCCAATGACAATAGTACCTAAAATAGAGATAAAACTAGCGTTTAAAGTTACTGTAAGGTTTACATGAAGTATGTATATAAGGCACTTAGAACAATGCCCAGCACACAGCAAGTACTCAATAAATGTTAGTAACAAATATTGTATTTCAGACCAAAGTGCTAAAAAAAAATCAACTAAAAAACATATTGTTCAACTATTGGGATCCTGAGTTTTAGCAGTAATGACAGCAGAAATCAAAGACCTCAAACTATTTAGTAAATGTATAATAAGTTCTTCAAATTTTCCATTAGAAGCTAGATCATTATCATACACTTATGATTAACTCTCTGAGATTCTTCTGGTCCATCAATGCCAACAAATTGTTAAAATGAAGATCATCACTCAAGAAAAAAAGTGTGTGACTGTCTTCCAGCATGGGAGCCTAAGAACAAGAGATGTAAAGTAGAACTTGACTATCAAATTCTTAGGTTTGAGAAACGATATTTCCAAGATCACAAGTGAAAGGATTTCATAGATGGAAATTGGAATTTCATATGTCAACTCATAGAATATTTTATTATAAAAACTTTAAAGTATACAAATGTGTAGAGAATATCATAATAAACACTGGTATCCCCAGCTTTAAAAATTAAACCATTATGAGGACACTCAGAGCTGCCATGTTGAACAAAGGCACTGTTCTTTGAGTAGAAAGTGAATGATCTCCATGGAGGATAACACACTGTATTCTACGTAGATGGAACCCCACACCCTACCCCAGGATGGAGCTATGTAGCTTTCCACCTAGACACAACCAAAGAGCTCCAGTAAAAACTTCCTGATACCATTCAGACTCCACAATCCTGAATCTGATTATTATTCCTAGTCCCGTTTCTATACTTTTATTATAGATGTATCTATTTGTATGGAGTTTCTGTTTTGAACTTATATGAACAGTTATTCTTTATGAATCCCTCTGCAACTCGCTTTTTGTGAACTTGATATTATACTTCTAAAATATATTCCTCTTGATGTCTATAACTTTAGTTCATTCACTTTAACTGCTGAATTTCGTTATTTCAATACTGTATTATTGAAATACTGAATTATTTCAATTCAGTTTTTCATTATATGAATAAATTGGTTTATTTATCCATTCTCCTTTTGATAAAGAATTGGAAGTTGTTTTTCTTTCCACATTTTTTGGATGAGAGCCTTGTATTCAATAAATGTTAGCAATAACTTTTCTGTTTGTTTGTTTTTGTTTTGAGATGGAGTCTTGCTCTGTCGCCCAGGCTAGAGTGCAGTGGCGTGATCTCGGCTCATTGTAACTTCTGCCTCCCAGTTTCAAACAATTCTCCTGGCTCAGCCTCCCAAGTAGCTGGAATTACAGGTGCACGCCACCACACCTGGCTAATTTTTGTATTTTTAGTAGAGACAGGGTTTCACCATGTTGGCCAGGCTGGTCTCAAACTCCTGACCTCAAGATCCACCCGCCTCAGCATCCCAAAGTACTGGGATTACGGGTGTGAGCCACTGCGCCCAGCCTGTTAGTCATAATATCACGTCTTATTTTGCACTCAGTTCCTTGATGAGCAGTATCTACTCTACACTCCTTATGTGACTTCTGTAAATTGGTATCTAAAAAGCTAAAAGTTGTGTTTATCAAATTCCCTCACAGTAAGAGATCCACATATAATTTTGGTTTGACCAAAGACAAGCATGAAAGGTTTTCAGCCTGAAAATAAGATAGACACTGCACTCCTGCCATTTCTGCTGCTGTGGTTGATAAGCACGATCACAGAGGTATTGATATTGTTGGCAGTAGTCCTAATGTCCACTCACTCACAGGTTTGAGAGGCAAGGCATAGTGTATCCATTTGTCATTGTGAATTGTTGCAGACCTGCTGTGGGTCTGGAACTGGCAGCAGCAGCAACAACTTTCCTAATGATGTGATGGTTTCCTAATTGTAGCAGCTTCCTGCTCATGGTAGTGGGTGGTTTAGGTCTATGGCTGGCAGCTTCCAGATCATAAAAAAGATGGCCTCAGGCCATGCGCTGTGGCTCATGCCTATAATCCCAGCACTTTGGGAGGCCCAGGAGGGCGGGTCACTTGAGGCCAGATTCAAGACCAGCCTCGTCAATATGGTGAAATCCTGTCTCTACTAAAAATACAAAAATTAGTTGGTGTGGTGCTGTGTACCAGCAGTCCCAGCTTCTCGGGAGGCTGAGGCTGGAGAACCGCTTGAACCCGGGAGGCGGAGGTTGCAGTGTGCCCCGAGATGGCACCACTGTACTGCAGCCTGGGTGACAGAGCGAGACTCCATCTCAAAAAAAAAAAAAAAAAAAAAAAGATGGCCTCAGTAGTCCACTCTGTAGTGCAGCTTTAGAAGTCATACTTGAAAGCTGAACTGAAAGTCTATTTTTCTATTCTCTAATGATTTCATTTAATACCTTATAATTAAAGATAGATTTACCATGACGTTATTAAAGCTTAAGATTTCAGAGACCCTCATTGCACGAGCCAATGACTGCTTATGTATTTTTATAAAAATTGCAAAACATATTTTAATTGCTACAAATGAAGGCTATTGTCTCTTTCCACTAGCACTTCCCCTCAATTATATTTTCCAGTGTTGATGGAGTGGCCTCAGGCATTTTCAGGTTGCAGTTAAGGAAAAACTGAGTTGGGCATATAATTAGATTGGATTAGCAAATATATTTTTTGTGTTTGCAATCAATCACTCCTAGTGCTCACTGTGTGGAATCACCCAACTTCATGACATGAGGGGACAAATCGAGAGATCACATTGCATCAGGAGAGTGAGTAGTGAAGAGGCAACAAAGTTTAATATTGACAGAACCAGAAGTTAATCTGTGGAAAACTTCTCCAAATCTTATGCTTCACATAAAAAAGAAATTTGACACAGCTTTTCCAATTTTGGCAATAATTCTAAAAATTTACATGGTGTTGTCAATAACGAGTTGTAAAGATGAAAGAAATTTTATAAACTGTTAATAATAACAAATTTCGGTCACCCACAAAAAAATGATACTACAAACTCATTTATCAAATAAAGTCAATCAAAGGACGTATGATGCAATATATAGAGAAAAATGCTGTAAAGGTTTATCCATTTGATTAATAAAATTATACATATTATTGTTCTTGATTTGTGATGTTTGTGGTAAATATAAGCTTTTTAAAAGTTGTAATTTGTTGTAATTTATTTTTTCATTAATAAGTTTAAATTCATACCTAATTTTGCATTTGTAATATAATATTCCTTTTCCTGAAGAAGGTCCCAAATTTTGTATTAAATTTGTGTCCCCAAACAATTAGGTCCTTCTCTGCCAGTAATAAATGAATTCTTAAGCCAAAGTGGATTCTGCCCTCTGCCAATGGAATTCTAAATTAATAAATTATGTAATTAGTATCAAGTGTGGTTGCATGCAACACAGTTTCAAGGAAACTGACCTCTGGAGTTGGTTATCTCTTTTAGGTGGGTTTGAAAATAGTGATAATCTTATTAGCAACAGATAATAACCTCTGCCTGGCTGGAATGAAGTACCTATAAAATACAAGGTTTTGTCAGACCAGCTGGCTGATCTACACCCCTTATGGTGAAAATGAGAAATCAAAGAAATATGGGTGGAGTTGGCTAATTCTAAATGCATTGGAAAAATTTTTAAAAGAAAACATGAAGCTCTACATTTTAAATTCTTAGCTCAGTCCACAGGAGACCAGAGAATTTTAGAATTTTCCTAAAATAATGACTCTCAAACTTCAACTTGCATAAGAATCCCCTGAAAAAGACTTGTTCATGTACAAACTACTGGGTCCCCAACCTCTAGAGTTTCTGAATCTAGTAGATCTAAGGTGAACCCTGAAATTTACATTTCCAATTAGTTTCAAGGTGATGCTAATGTTGGTCCAGGGACACTTTGAGAACTACTGCCCTCAATGAATGTCTTCTTTTGTACCTTCAAGGTAGATATAACTATAATCAGATGCAACAGGTGACTGAAATACAACTTAAATTCACAGCCTCACTTGGTCTCTTATGTGAAAGTTTGCACACTAATTGAGAAAGCATGGGATATCGTGAGTTGGAATGGGAACATTTGAGTGGATTTAGATGACTCTGAGTACCTGAACCTCCAAGCCCCACTGAGACTGAAAAAAGCAAATGTAGCCCCTCCCATTTCTGTCAGATAAATTTGTCATATTAAAAGATCCAGTGTGATTGCACCTGCAGTAATTACCTTGCAAAAAGATGCCAAGTCTCCTTATGCTCCAACCTACCACCTTTCATCCACTCCAAATATAAAGTCAGGTCCCAGCTGCCCCCAGGGATATAAGTACATAGTCTGGCCGAGAAAAAGCTTTACACAACAAAATAGCCTTAAGATTTTGCTAAGTTGTGTTGGCAGGTTTGTGTGTTGAGTAACCATAGAGGTGCAGTGCGGTATATACATGGCTGACTGAGATTCACATGTGCAGAGGATAGAAGGCTAAAACAATATCCCTCCTCTTTCACAGACAGTTTCTGGCAGTGATTTAGACTGTGCAAATCAGACAAATTTAACAAGATTTTGGAGATAGAAGTGAGACAGAGACTGCACTTCTGCTCTTTCTGTGCTCTCTACTGGCAAGAAGGATCATGGAGTCAGTGCTGGCTGAGTTGCAGTTTCTAGTCATGAGCTTTGTAGGTGTCGAGAGCCAGGGCAGGGTCTGTGTTGTTGGTGTGGATCATAGCACGCATGGCACTGATCTGGATCCAGCAGCAGTAGCAACAGTTTTCTGATCCTGGCAGTTTCTGGACTATGACAGTAACTTGGTGTGACAATGTACTGCCCTTGGCAATGGCAATGTGGTTCTGGAGCCAGTGGCTTCCTGCTCATACAGGAGGCAGTAGCTCCTTTATTGGCCCAGTTCTGTGATTGGAGTCATTCCTAAAATCACAACCTACAGTTTTCAGCCTTCCCAATAATGCTAAAGTCATTGAATAACTTATAGAAAATGCCATCCCACTTAACTAGCTAGAGTAGATTCTGTTCCTCACAAATGAACCCCAGCTGATACAGAGCACATGTGTAAAAGTGTCTCCAGGGTATATCCCCAGGAGTGAAATTGTTGAGCATAAGATTGGGCCACATTTTTCACTTGATTGGGTATTGCCAAATTGTCCTCCAAACTGTTGTGCCAATTTACATTGAAAAATTGGAGAAAATTCACCAAAATTTGTGATGACATTTTTAATTTTTGCTAAATTGATGGATGTGAAAAAAGATCTCATTTTAATTTGCAATTCCCTGATTACAGATTGTTTGTACATTGATTAGTTATTAAGTTTCCTTTTGCAGTAAATTGCCTGGTCATATAATTTGTTCATTTTATGTGGACTTGCTTATCTCTTTATTGATTTTTATGAGTTCTTTATTCTGGATACTAAATCTTTGCAATTGCAAATATCTTCTATTCTAGCTAATGGTATGCCTTCTCACTTTACTAATATAATTTTACAATATAAAAATGTTTCACATCAATGTAATTATCAATCATCTCCTTTGTTGTTCATGCTTTTTGTGTCTCATCTAAGAAATCTACCCTTCTTATATGGCATAAGAGATATTCTCCCATATCTTTTAAAAGTTTTGAACTTTTTTCGTTTTTACCTCTGCAATAAATCTAGAATTTATTTTTGTAGATAAATGTAATATAATTTTATTTTTTACATATGAATAATTAATTGTTTCGGCACTGTTTGTTAAGTATTTTACCCCACTGATTTTTAAAAATTCATTAATTTATTTTTTATTATACATACTTAAGGTGTACAATATGGTGTTTTAATATGCACAGTGAAATAATGACTATAGCTAAGCAAATTAACATATCCATCACCTTCCACGGTTACCTCTTTGTGTGCGTGGTAAAAGCACCTAAAATCATTCTCTTAGCACATTTTAGATATATAATATAATATTATTAACTATAGTCCTCAAGCTAAACATTAGATCTTCAGAGTTATTCATCCTGCATAAGTGCAAGTTTGTACCCTCTGACCTACATATCCCCATTTCTTCTCCCTCCCTGTCCCTGGTAACCAACTCTACTCTCTATGTATTTGACTTTTCTTTTAGATTCCACATATAAATGAGATTATGTTGTACATTTCTTTCTGCGTCTTGCTTATTTCACTTAGTATAATGTTCTCTAGGTTCATCCATATTCCATTGTGTGTGCGTGTGCGTGTGTGTGTGCAAAGAGAGACAGAGAGAAACCACGTGCACAATTTCTATACTCATTCATTGGTCAGTGGACACAGGTTGTTTCCATATCTTGGCCATTTTACCCCCACTGATTTAATGCTACCTCTGTCCTATTCCAGGCTTCTATAGGTCCAGTGGTCATTTTCTGAGTCATCAAGTCTCTTCCATTGTTTATGTCTATAGTTGCAGCAGTACCACATTGTCAAAAATTTTATATTGATAATCTGGTAGGGTAAGTTTCACAACACTCACGTTAAAAAATTGTTTTGGCTATTCTAGCAGGCAAAAAGCTATAGCTGTAGACCAGAAGAAAGAAGGCTACCCAATACAGACAAATTAGGGGGTGCCATATAACTAGTGAACAAAAAATACTGTATTCTAGAGTATCAGTATCTTTTCTCTGGACTAAATCTATTACTTCAAATTTTTTACCTTCAGCTTCAATAACCTATTCACTCTGTTTAGTAAGTAGTTAATTACACTCATCTACAAATCATGGAATTTCTTTTTTAAACTCATGTTTTAATGACCATATCATTCAGTCTTAAAGAATAAATTGTATTAGAAAATAATATTTTTAATCCATTTGTCTCTATGAGTCTGCTAATTTCTTTCAGTACTAAAAAATAAGAGGTAATGGATGTACTTGTACATATCCAACTCATTTTGCTATTTGCTTTAGCTCCCTAATAACCTATTTTAAGAGTAAGTCTGTTTTTCTCTTAAATTCAAAGCATTTCATAAGAACTGAGGCATTTAATTCTCACAACAGCCATATGAAGCAGTTACTATTAAATCATGCCCATGATACAGAAGAGGAAAATAAGACACAGAGATCCTAAGTAACAGGGACAGGTGTCCTCTTGCTAGTAAATGACAGAACCAAGGCTTGAACCCAGGCAACGTGGCTTCATCACTCTCCCATTTATTTAACTTCTGCAGCTCTCCTGCCTCTCAATAAACTGAAAATCACAGAAATTTATAGTTACAACCTATGACAAATACTTTTGAAGGAGAATGACAAAGATCTATAAGAACATGTCACAAGAAAATATGACCTACTACTTACTTAGTTCTTCCTATACCTACATTCTCTCACTCTCTCACCTTATCAATTATCAAAGTATTTTTCTAATAGAGTTCTTTTTAAGGAATTCTGGTGAATAATATTTTCTTTATATTAGTATGTAAATATTTCAAAATCATCTAGTTATAAATATCAGCTACTAATATCAACATTATAGTTGATATTAGTATTATCATTATTAGTTGATAATGATATTATTATCATTCATTGCTGTAGAATATTGTTTCTTAGTATGTCAAAAAACATTACTTTAACCCTATATTTAGATTTTCCTTAAAGCAGAATCATCTACTTGTCAGAGTGCCTCTAATCCAAACCAGAGGATGACTGTACTAATTAGCTTTATTGTAGAAACAATGAACCTCGAATGATAATGGCTTCCTAAAAAAGGAAATTTTTTTAAATTGACATTTCACGTGGGCTCTAGGTCAGCTGCAGATGTGTTTTTGGCAGTGAGTAGGCTGTAGCTCTTCTTTATATGTCTTGACATTCTAGAACACAGGCTGAAGATGCAGCCTCCATGTGGGACATGCTATTCTCACAGCAGATGGAAAGGAGAGCTAGAGTCAAGCAGACAACGGCTTTTCAACCTTCTGCTCAAACATGGTGTCTATCATGTCCACCCACTACTGGTCAAAGAAGTCCCTGCTAGTCAAAGAGGCTCAATGTCAGTGAGACAAAGGAGAGAGACTAAATATACAGATGGATAGTGGCTGGACCTAGGCAATAGAACTCTGACTCACAACCTCTGCAGCAACCAGCCTAGGAAGCCAAACCACAACCTCTGTGGCAATCAGCCCACAACCGTCAGGACTTCATCAGTGACTCCTGAGTTCCCTCCTTTTTGCCCCTGCTTTCAACTTAGGCTCAACCAGAGAAAGTAAAACATGCTCTCCTAACCAATCACATAACATGCCACACTTCAAGTTAGCCTGCCTACAGTGTTACCAAACCAGGCCTCGTTTGCCTGTGATGCAGTATGCCAATCACTGAGATGATGAATTTTGCAGCAGAGAAAGGGTTTATTCATGAGTCAGCCAAAGCAAAAAGATAGGAAAATCTGTCTCAAATACATCCTTTCCCCCACTAAAGATGAGATTTTAGGGGTATTTATGGCATAGAGGGGCAAGGTGGTTCAAGGCACAGGAATTGTGGGGCAATCAGTGATCTGCACAAGTGTAGTCAAGCTTCATAGCTCTTCATAGGATGCACAGTAACAAAATGGCATCAGCAGCATGATCTAAGGGTGGAGTTTTTGCCCCTCTGACATCAAAAGATCAGCCACTGGATCCTCATGCAGACCCAGTTGAAGTGTTGGTGGTCTTGGCCTGCTGGAATTGGACAAGAGCTGACTCTAAGTTCCTGAAAAATAACTTAGGCAAACCATGGTGGCCTATATATTAGAGATGTTATTTCTAAGGAAGGTAGTGGGAATTTAGATATATATAGTTTAGCTGTGTGACTTTTAGCTATATGGCTTTTAAAACCAACTAAAAGCAAGTGACTAAAAACAAGTGAGGCAATTTAAGTTTGGTGTGCCTAGTCGTTAGCCCTTGGTTTGGCAGCTTTCCCATGCCAATATCCTCCAATCAGAACACACCTTAAGTCTTCCCTATAGTTTTCACTATAAACTTTCCTATTCTGTCTGCCTGCCTTTGAATTTCCTGTAAGTGCAAGTGATAGTGGCTGACTCCCTTGCTATATAGCGAATTCTGAATAAATAGCTTCTGTTTGTTTCATTTGGGTGGTCTTTGCTTATTTTCCACAAAATATACCCCACCTATGGTAGCAGGGTGAGGTGGGGAGGGTTATAGCAAATTACAGTAAGCTGGGTGAGAATTCCCTGGGTGAGAATGAGTAATCTTCTTTGAAGGAAGAGAAGAATAAATAGAAAAGGACGATAATACAATCAGCTATTGTTCACCCTTGGGATCATGAAGTTGCTTTCCTCCTCTTCACATGCGAAATTCTATCCAGTTGTGACAGTATGCTTGAAGACCAGCATTTCTTGATAGTCTCTATTTCAGGTCTGGATATCTCTACTCTTTCTTCAGAAACATCTGGACTAAAACACAAGTTATATACCCAAGATATAATAGTGGCTCAGGAACAAGACAATAGTACCAAACACTTTTTAGAAAGGAGAGTTGAAGATGCACAACAATCAGTCATCTAAAATCTTCCTGGGCAAATGTTACAAAGGCTTCTTCTTCTGTGTGGAGAAAATGCTCTTCTATTGGACTCCAGTTCTTCCTGGAAGTAGTTCTACAGTCCATTTTTCTCTTGGCTCTACACTCTGGGAAGTCTTTCTTTTTTCATGATCCTTTTTGGCTACATCTAAAGAGGTCACTATAGAATATGCTCTCCTTTGTACCTGAGCATCTTACTCATCTGCTTCCTGCCTATTGAAAATTGGGGACCCAACAGTTTGCTTTTGTATTGAACAGCCTGACGCGCGCGCTCTCTTTCTCTCTCTCTCATAGGCACACAACGCACATGCGCATACACACACATATGCACATGTGCACACACCACTATTGGCTTTATATCTATTTGATTCCAGTTAGATCCATGTATGCTATGGTTTGAATGTGTCCCCCAGTGTTCAGGTGTTGGAAACTTAATCCCTAATGGAACAGTGTTGAGAAGTGGGGCCTTTAAGATATGCTTAGATAGTGAGGGCTCCTCCCTCATTAATGGATTAATGTGCGTTAGTTATCTTGGGTATAGGTTCCTACCAAAAGTTCAACTGCTTTCCAGTCTCTTTTGTGCTCTTTTGTCCTTCAATCTTTCACCATGGGATGACAGAGCAGGAAGGCCCTCACCAGATGCAGCCCCTTGATGCTGGACTTCCCAGCCTCCAGAACCCAATAAATTTCTATTGTTGATAAATTAGCCGGTCAGGGATTCTGCTATAGCAACACAAAATGGACTAAGACAATGTGCCAAAAGCCATAGTACAATTTTTGTCAAGATCCTCTCTCTAACAAGCTTATCAGTGTTTTATAGAATAGACATGCCCTCATCATCTCCTTTCCCTGAGCCATCTGTCCAGATGAAAGGATTTATTTTGAAGGGAGTGTCATCCTTTTAGAGATTTTAACTAATGATGTAGTAGCCACATCCCTCAATTGATTCTTGTTTGAACATTGAGATTTAGTTGGCCCCTGTTGCTCAGAGGATGTCTAAATTTTATCTTCTACTGTTAGATAAGAAAAATAGTTGCATGTTTCCAACCCTGGAAGTCTCAACATTTCCAAATTTTCCTTTTCTTTTCCTTATCCTTGGTCAGTTCTTTTCTGAGCTCATCTCTTCTTTATAGTTTCTTGTCAAATGCATCTAACAACAACTATGGTACTCTGGTGACATTCTGTTTTACTACATCTTAACCCAAATCACAAGTATATTAATATACTATCTGCCTTCAAATTTTTGTGGACAGCAGTTATAACAAATGTTCACTACTCCACATCACAGACTGGCATTTTTGTCTGTCTTTAAAGTTTCCTTGTTACACATTGGCCAGGTGCTAATGCTACACCTTTTAGGGGTTTTGCTATGCAGTATTCCACTCCTGGTGCCATTTTTTTCATATTAGGCAACTGTGCTGTAATAGCAAATGATCCCCCAGTTTCTTGGGCTTATGAAATAAAGATTCATTGAGTATATGTGTTACATGTAGGCTGCAGATAGGCTGTGACTCTACTCCACACAGCTTCTCATTTTCAGACCCAGGCTGGAGAAGCAGCCCCTGCTTGGAACATGTCTTTCTCATGGTAGATGGAAAACAGTGTCATAGCCAAACATTTAATGGCATTTATTACAACTGCTCAAATATGATTGGTCAAACAAGGTCACATGGTCAAGCCCAATACCAAATGGGACAAGAAAGAATATTTCTCCATAGGAAGGAATTGCAATGGGTTAAAATGTACAATCTCGTCACAATGAAAGGGGAATAAAATAGAGAAATAATCAAGTTGACCTTTATGATAAATAATAGAATTACTTGGAGAATATATGTTTCTCTCTTAATATGGACAAAAAAAGAGAATAAAAAAATGAGTTTAAAATCCTTACTAAAACTTTTTGTTGTTGTTTGTTCATTCATTTACAATCATAGCTCCTAATGATTTTAATTCCTATTAGCAAGAAACTAGTTTTGTTATCTCCTGGGAACGGTGATGATCCCCATCTCTAGCTGGGTGCAGTTATTGGTTATACTGCCTTAAGTTTGTTCCTGCTAAACTTTGATAAGAAGAAGGAGGCCGGGCGCGGTGGCTCAAGCCTGTAATCGCAGCACTTTGGGAGGCCGAGACGGGCGGATCACGAGGTCAGGAGATCGAGACCATCCTGGCTAACACACTGAAACCCCGTCTCTACTAAAAATGCAAAAACTTAGCCAGGCGAGGTGGCAGGCGCCTGTAGTCCCAGCTACTCCGGAGGCTGAGGCAGGAGAATGGCGTAAACCCGGGAGGCGTAGCTTGCAATGAGCTGAGATCCAGCCACTGCACTCCAGCCTGGGTGACAGAGCGAGACTCCGTCTCAAAAAAAAAAAAAAAAGAAGAAGGAAAAAAAATACTATATGTGTGATTTGCTTTCACTTTTGGTTGCTTTGTTTTCACTCTCTCACTCTAGTCATACCTGAATTTGTAATATCACATGTAGAATAAAAGAAAAATTTTTCCTCATCAACTCTGCTCACTGCCTGTTCCTAAGAACACCAATACAAGAAACACTGGGTGGCAATGGAAGGGTAGGACTATAAATTCCACCCTTCTGGGATATAAAACTATTGCTCCCTCTGGCAGCTTAACTTTCACCAACAGACTAGGCTAATTTTGAGAATAGCATGAAGATAGTAAGGCCATATCTATTCCAATAATAAAAGTACTCAAAATATAAGAGTAATCTGCCCTATATATTAGTAAGTAAATGGCCAATTTCCCTCTGTGCCAGCCTTTTACTCTGGTCCAGTGTTGGGAGCAGAGACTCAATCTTACATCTTGAACAGGGCTTTTGCTAGCTTGTATGAGCCTTTGTTCCAAATAGAAAAAAGGTGTCCTGGCTGGGTGCCATGGCTCACGTCTATAATCCCAGCACTTTGGGAGGCCAAGGTGGGCAGATCATTCGAGGCCAGGAGCTCGAGACCAGCCTGGCCCAACATGGTGAAACCCCATCTCTACTAAAAATACAAAAAGTTAGCCTGGCATGGTGGCAGGTGCCTGTAATCCCAGCTACTCGGGAGGCCGAGGCAGAGGAATTGCTAGAACCCGGGAGGCGGAGGTTGCAGTGAGCCAAGATCACACCACTGTACTCCAGCGTGGGTGACAGAGAGGAACTCTTGTCTCCAAAAAAAAAGAAAAGAAAAGAAAAGAAAAGAAAAGAAAAGAAAAATGGTGTCTCTTCTAGGTAGATGAATTAGAGAAAGCACCCTCACCACCATGCATAAATTGTTTTTAATGCACCCCCCAACTTTTGTGCATTAGAAGATGCCCCCCATAGCCCCACCGAGCTAGAGCACATGGCTTAAATAAAGAAAGCAGCTTTATGGAAAGAAAAAATGCAACCTCCACTTCCAGCAAATACAGCCCTTAGTCAGGGTTTTGGTTTGGTAAATGCTGTGTGGCTTCAATGGCAGCCCCCACTCACCCCTTGGACCAGGTGCCTTTGTTCAGTGCACAAAAGCACAATTATGGGTGACAGCCTTGCATTTGACATTAAGCATGGGATGCAAAAAATTCTCATGTAAAACTTGTCCAAATGTATATTTTCCCCCAATAAATTTCATTCTCAGCTTCTGCAGACCAGTGTTGAGTGGTTTAATTAAACTCCACACTGACGTGAGCCAGTCACTTGTGTCCATTCTCTATTGAAAAAGGAGCCTTAGGGAACTTAGTGGTCTGTGTACAATAAGACCTTTCTCTTCCATGTAGGCAATATGTCATGTTTAGTGCCCTCCAATGGAGTTTTTTATATACTTGCTTAATGCAAAAACAAGCTGCTGGGCTCCAGCTTGAGGGCGTTCTCTTTCTCTCTCTTTCACTATCATTTTGCATTTTATTCTCCTTTCTGGTTCAATCCTCCACATCCAGATCCTTACCTTTTCCTGCCAATTGCCAGTAACAGTATACTTAAAAATGTTTGCAGGATTTTCTCCAGACACCTGCTGTCAACTACCACATGTAGGAGACTTATATAGTAAATGGCTCTCATTAGAAAGATTTGCCATATGCTATCATAAAGAAGCCATTCTTCAACTCTTGTGCTTCACACAACATTATGCTCAGCAATTGCAAATTTCACAGCATTCACAAATAGAGTTTTAACAACAACAAAAATATGGTCAACAAACTAACATTATTTACTTTTGGGAAAAGCCAATGTCAAAGCATTGCAGCAGCCTGAGCTATAATGTGGGCTTCAATTTTTCACATTTGTACAATATTCATTCTGGCAATGTGTGTGTGTGTGTGTTCAAAGTGAGAAAAGAGTGGCTGGTGACTTGGTTTTTTTTCATATACCTACTCACAGTAGAAGCAGTCATGAATAACATATGACCACTCATCAGAAGCCATATGAAGTTCATAAAGTAGAAGATGAAAACAAATACACCAGTGTTTTTTTTAAAAAAAACTTGCTCAGCTCTAATATTTGTCAGTGTCATTTGAAAGTTGATATTAAGTAATAATTTTTTAAAAAATTGAAAAAGAAATTTATTCACCTAACAGGAGAATCAATGTGGTTGGCCATTACAATGTAACCAAACTGAATTTATAAAGCTTTAATAAGATGGTTTATAAATTTTCATTGCATTATGATCCTCCTAAGGATTCTAACATCAGCTAATCCAGTAATGAATGTACTCTAGGTCTTGTCCTTTTCAACCTTAATTGGTGGGAAGATAAAAGAAAGATGTTTTCAACTGCAGCTAACAGAGATCTCAAATCAAGCTAATCAGAATAATTTTTAAAAATAAATTATTTCACATAAGAGGTCTAGAAGTAGGGAGGGCTATAGGATTGGTTAGATCAGCAGCTAATGATACTATCAGTTCTATCTTTCCTTCCGCTATTGTTGGCTTTATTCTCAGGCTGGTTACAAGATGACTTTGGGAGTCCTCGAGCTCAGGTCCTACTAAACTACAGATGATAAACTTTCTCTTCTGTGGTTCTCTTTTAGAAGCAAGAAAATGTGTTCTAGAAGCTCTCCCAGAAGCTTCCACATCTCTTTACTAAACCACCAGCAGCAAAAAAAAAAAAAAAAAAAGACAGGGGGGTGGATTATCCTGTAATAAAGTAGACTCCCTGTTGGAGCTGGGCAGGTGCTAGTTATCCTTAGGCAGATGGCTGCATGCTGTTAGAGGTATACTTTCACAAAACTGGGTTTCTGATTGATAAAAAGAAAGAGAAAGTGAATGTTGAATGAGGACCAATATGATCCTCTCAGACAGCTAAATCTGCAAGTAGTTTAATAACTGTTAGTAAGTTTCTCTAAAATTACTACTGAAATCCTGACTATAAAAACAAAAGATTCTTCCTTCTTCAAGAGATTAACCATTTTCTTCATTAGGTCTATTATTTAAAAAAAAAAAAAAAAAAAAAAACCTATACATTCTTAGGAATGCACTTACTGAATCCATTCAATCTCAAAACTAAGACATAAGACATTTCTCATTAACTATTTTTAAAGTAGATTTTTGGCTTATTTTGATTGCTAATACTCACTACAGAGAAAGATAAGTGGATTCATGGTCAATATGAAGACTTACTAACAGCCTAAAACATGTAAATCTTCTCAAAAGATAAGGGAAACATTTTCAGCTTACTGTCATCTATTTTTTTTTCTGATGCTATAGCTACTGATTCACCTTTTCGGATTCCATATAAGTATTCTACATGTTTTTTACGTAGTCTAACACCTTATAGTCCTTGGACCAGCAGCATCAGTGTCATCTGGGAGCTTGTTAGAAATACAAAAATCTCAGGCCCACACCAAACCTACAAAATCTGCATTTTAACAAGATTCCCAGGAGATTCATTTGCACGTTAAAGTTTGAGCAGCACTACTGTAAGATATATGCAGTCACTACCTTGTCTCCTGGTGCTGGAGAGATATATGTACAATATGAAATCTAGAAATGACCTACAGTGCTCATGTTACTCATGTTACTTTAAGTAACTCATGTTACTTTAGCTTGGAACTTGAAGAATTAAGTGGATATCATGGAGTCAGAGAACAAAATTTCTGCTCATCTTTCATCACTGTTCCATTAATGCAATTATCACGATTTTACTTAAACTCACTGACTTAGACATAAGGGATACCAGATCAGAATAATGTCTGATTCCTTCTTCTGATCTTGTTAAAGCAGTCTGGATATTTGCATATGGGTTTGGGGGTACACAGTGGGAAAACTCAAGATCAGAATTTGCCTGGAGACATTTAGATAAATGCTTGTATTATTTCTACCAAATATGGACTCAGGGCGATATGGAGGTCAAAACATGGCTGTGCTCTGTAAATATCCATGTGAATTTTTTAAAGTGATAATAAGGCTGAAGTTACAGACTGAAATTTGTTCCTATAGTTTGATCATTTGGACAAGTACAGTATGTTCAGAGGCTTATCTACCCCACATTTAGCATACTCCCCTTCTTGGCATTTCTCTCATTTCCTCGAAAAGCCTTTTCTAGAGAAATTTCAGATCGGCAGCCAAAGAAAATTCAGCTCAATTTGCCCTGCTCCCCATGGAGCTCCCAATGACTGAAGGCTTTCATTCCCTTCTCTCCCACATTAATTCTGGATGTGCATTAGTCACCATCTGTGTTTCTCCAGGCTTCATGATGAAAAAGTGGTGAATTTGCTGGGCCAGTCTACACTATGTTAGTAGGCTGCTGCTTCATCTTCATAGCAGTTGTTTCGCTTTATTTTATTTGTTCTTGAAGTTTTTTGTTTTACTGCATACTATTAAAGTGAAATACAAAGATTTATAAAGTTATGGTAAAATCTACAATGTATGATCTACAAATATGTAGTTCCCAACACCTTAGCTCCCCATTTGCTATGTAACAGTTCTTTGTCATTTGTCCTCCCACACCCATGGCTTTGCAGCATTTCCTCAATTTTCTCCTACATTCAGCTCTGTCCTCACTGCTCTTCCTTGAACCAATAACCTTGCCTCTTGCTTTATTGAGAGATATGTGGCTTGCAGGTGAAAAGTCTTTGCTCTGAACTTCCAATTCCAATTTCTACACACACCTATCTTATCCTCATTTCCCCATTCTTGAGGGGGAAGATCCCTTATCCAGTTCTAGACACATCCCTTTACCTTCACTCTTGATCCCATCCATACTGTGTTGAAGGGCAGTCCCTAAAAAGATGGATTCACATTCTAATCCCTGGAACCTGAGAATGTTACTTTATTTGGAAAAAGGGTCTTTGCAAATATGATTAAGTTAAGGATCTTAAAATAAGATCATCCTGGATTATTCAGCTCGGCCCTAACATCAATAACAAGTGTCCTTATAGAGAAAGGCAAAGGGAAAACAGAAGAGAGCAGGACAAAAACACATAGAAAAAAAGGTGATATGAAGATGAAGGCAAAGATTGAGGTGCTCACACCACAAGTCAAGGAGTACCAGCAACCATCAGAAGTTACAAGAGGCAAGGAAGGGGTCTTGCCATCAGCCAGGCTCCAGAGGGAACATGGCCCTGCTGACACCTTGATTTCAGACTTCTGGCCTCTAGACTGTGAAAGAATAAATTGTTGTTGTTTTAAGGCAAAAAGTTTTTGATAATTTGTTATGACAACCATAGGAAATTAATAAACCTTCCTTAGCAGAGGAAGATCTTGCTCTATCAATTCTTTCTCCTACATTTTCAGTTTCTCTACTGCTTCTTTTCCCTCAGCAATATATTCTTGCAATTTTCTTCCATCATAAAATGTGTTGTTGTTTTTTAACCCAGTAACACTTTCTCTTTCCTTTACAGGTAAGCATTTTAAAAAAAGATCCTGCATGCTTAGCTCCCTGTTCATTAGCTTCCTCCCACATTCCAAACTGCTGCAATCGAACTTCTCTGCATACCACTCCACTGAAATGCTCTGGCAAAGGTCACCTATGTCCTCAAAGTGCTAAAGCCAATGGAAGGTCTTCAACTTTCATCTTTTTTGACCTCATGGTTGCATTTGACAATACTACCAACTCCCTTGAAATATTTCCTTCTCTTGAATTGTAAGGTGTCACTCTCTCCTAATTCTCTCACCCCTTTAACCATTCCTTCTTAAACTCCTTCTGTTGCTCCTATGTTTCTAGTCATGAAAATATTCCTAATACTCAAGCTTCTTTCTATTCACGTCTTTTTTCTCTTTCATTTATATGCTTTCTGTGTAACTTCCTCTTGTCCTATGGCTTTATGCCACCTGTAGAGATGAAAATCTAATAGATTTCTTGATAAAAGCACTTCTCTGGAGCACTATGTACATATAGCCAACTGCTGAATGTATCTACCTTAACACCCCATTAACACCTCAAATTTAATATTTCAAAATTAAACTCTAAACTCTAATTTCACCATCAAAATTGGCAAATATGGGAGCTATTGTTGGGAGGCAATTCTCCACAGCATTTCTACCTACGTATCTCAGATTATCTTTCAAGGATGTTAGTATAGCAAACAACCTTGGAACATAGAGGGTGCAATGAAGTGAATGTTTGTGTCCCCCTGAAAATTTATATGTTGGAATCCTAACCCCCAATGTGATGATATTAGAAGATGGGGCTTTGGGGAGATAATTAGGTCATGAAGGTGAAACCATCACAAATGGGATTGGCACTTATACAAAAAAGATCCCAGGAGCTCTCTGTTCCCCTTTCTGACATGGAAAAAACACAACGAGAAGTCAGCAGTCCGCAATTTGGAAAAGGGCTTTTGTCAGACAGAACCTGACCATAATGGCACCTGATCTCAGACTTACAGCCTCCAGAAATCTAATAAGTTTCTATTGTTTATAAGCCACCTAATCTATGGAATTTTGTTATAGCAGCCTGAACAGACTAAGACAGGTAGTGTCTTCCTCTGAGTCACGGGGCAAATATGTTTCCTGATTAGGATAACAAAGATAATTTTTTCCTTCATGAGCAAAGGTTGGGCAGCTTTGCTAACAGACCCTTTAAAAGATTGGGGGTTCCTCTGTGCATGATTCCTCAGCTCTGAGACCACTGTAGGTCAGCATTCACCTGGGTCTGCTTCCGAATAAGGGGAACCAGTACAAACATGAATCTCGTACTGCCTGCTGTCCCAAGAGTAAGCAACTGTCTAAATCTGTTTTGGCTCACTGTTTCCTTATCAGCTGAATTTATGGAAGTGTGACCAGCCAGCCTAGCAGCTGCAGTAGTCGCTGCTGCTTAGAGACTGCTGGTCCACTTGACAGCTATATGCCTACACAAGGAAGGAAAGGGGAAAATGGCCAAGATAGTGCATAAAAAAATCGACATTGAGTTAGTAGAGGCTGGAGATGGAAATGTTTGGGCCAAGTGGAAGACTAAGGACTTCAACTGGTGGGTTGTCAAAAGCAGAGGTAGAAAACCCTAGATACCTCTTTAGGTACTTCAATCTGAAGAAGTCACCAGTTGTGTATCTCAAAATGCAGAGCAGAAATCCATCTGCCACATGTGCACTTCAAAGGTCTGACTCACATATATTGGACACTGGCTTCCTGCTGCCCACAGTGGAGAAACTCACTGGCTAACAAGGTATGCCACTTGTATTGGACATAAGAAAACACTCAGGATTAATCAACAAATAAACAAAAATTATATTCCTTTAGTGTTCTACGTCTCAGTTCAAGGTACTCTTTACCATCCCCCCCAAGTCAAAAACTTGAGAATCGTTTCCTACTCTTCCCTTCCTTTTATCTTCTCTCCTAATCTATTCCATCATATTGATGACTAAGTCCTGACAATTCCATCTCTGTTACATATCTTCTTTCAGTCTCTTTATCACCATCCCACTTCTAGAGCTTTACTTCAGGCTATCATCATTTTGCATCTGGACTCTTCCTATAGTCATCTAACCTATCTCTTTGTCTCAAGTATTGCTTTCTTCAAATATTTATCTATTCTGCTGCTAAACTGATCACACTGGTTCCCCACCTAGAACTCTTTTGGGTTTCCAGACTGCCTGAAGGTGAAGTCCATACTGAAAAATGGCATATAAAGCCTAAAATAATCTGGCGAATGCCCTTTCTTCGCTTCCTGGTAAACATCTTACTCAGTTTTCAGGATAGTTTTCATAGATGTGACCTCTTCTCTTAAGTTTTCTTGATACTCTTTGCCCCATTACACTGGAGTTCTAACTATATTTTGTACACAGTTCAGTCAAAGCACTGGTATGCTTTATTATATTTGTGAGTTTACGTATCTATTCCCTTCATACTGGATTATTAAATAAGTGAAGAAATGATATCCCTTCTTTATCCCTAGCAGTTTGCACAGTGCAGAACACAGAGTAAGCACTAAAAAAATGCTAGCTAAATATGTTAATGAATGGGTAGATGAAGAACATTAATATCATCTGCTGACTTAGAATCATGTTGGTTGTACCGAACTGGAACAGAAAAAAAACATGGCATCAATTTTATACACAGTAATTACTTTAAAACATATTAAATTAAAATGAGCAAGGACTTATGAATCAGAGTATAAATGTTTATTAATATTTAAGGTAAAGTGTTTAAAGAAAGTTTGAATATGACTTGGACTACTTTGGGCTAACGCCCAGATTGCCCCAGGGCAGACAAAATTAGTGTTCATATTCTCTACCACTGAGGGGGTACTTTAGTGTAAAAGTTTCCAAAGTAATGTTAGAATATTGCATTTATTGTAAGTCATAATATTTAACTCACAATAGAGATATTATTAGCTAGGAAACAGTTTACATAAAAGGGGTATAAAGCTGCTATGGTGTAATATTGGTGTCCCCCTGCAAATTCATACGTTAAAATCTAATACCCGATATGATAGTATTAAGAGGTGGGGCCTTTGGAAAGAGATTAAGTCATAAGGGCCCTTATAAAAGAGGGCCAAGTAAGTTCATTTGCCCGCTTCCACAATGTGAGGATGCAGCAAAAAGTGGTGAGCGAGCCCTCAACAGACACCAAATCTTCTGGTACCTTGATCTTGGACTTCCCGTCCTCCAGAGCTGTAAGCAATAAATTTCTATTGTTTATAAATTATCTGGTCTAAGGCATTTTGTTATACTAGCCTGACTGGACTAAGACAATCACTTAAACCAACAATACAGGAAGGTCTGCATTTATATCCAAAATATATTCTTAGATAATTCTTTACATAAAAAAATTCAACATGGAATTCTTTTAAATATCAAATTCTCAAAAAAAAAAAATGTATCAAATTCTCCTATGGCATTTAAAATACTGTTCAAATTAGAAATATGTGACCCTCCCTCAACTTTTCAGGAAGACAAAAATTCTTACATCCTGGATTTCATATCAAGTTTAGTCCATGATAACAATTTAGAGGGAAGATTTAAGCTTGTACTGCAGACTCCAGCTTTAGTCTGCACTCCTGCCTGTAATCTATAGATAATGTCACATAAACTAAGGAAGAAGTTGAACTCCAATGCTTCTGCAAATCTTTAGTTGAAATAGAGATTAAGTAATTTTTAGAAATAGTTGACCACATTTTCACAGCACAAAATATTTTTAAGCAAAGGTTATCAAGGTTCATCTACTGCTGACATTTTTTAAGTTATTTTTGTTAAAGAAAGAAACTGTCAAAACAAGTTTATCTACAATAGGCCAACTATAGATTCTCTTCCAGTCTCTTAGAATTTACTTAGAAAAAAATTTTGTGTGAGTGTATATGTATACATATGTATGTGTGTCAGTAATTATGTGTACCTAGCAGGTAACTTTGCTGCTTTATGACACTTCTTGAACCACTAGTAAATAACTAAGTGGCTATAAGTGTTAAGAAAATAAAAGCAATCCAAAAACAGAGGGTGGAGGCAGCTGAAACTTTGTAAGTTGCTCAAAAGACTATCTTGGGTCAATGCAAGAGGAAAATCTGAGAACATTTCCTTTAAAAGAAAAAAAATAATAAAACAGAGCATGTAACTTCAGAGTTCAACTTGTGCCTAATCTCTTTGTGTGGGATTTTTTCATTCCAACATGTATCTCCCAGGACAGGCACAACAGCAATCCCTAAATCATGTTCATCCTCTGAGAATAGTATGTAATAAACACAACCTTCCTTAAGGAGATATGTGGGTCAGGGTAAAACACTTTATCTCCCATCCTACAAATCCGCAATATTTATACAGATAGTATCTAGTAAAAACAAATACTAATGGCCACTTTGCTGGGGGAAAAGAACAGACGCAGATGTAACAAAAGAACATGTGCCTTAGGAAATATGGAAGGGGAAGGGATTCTCACAATCACTTGAGCATTGTATGAAGTTTATGTATACTTCATTTCTTTTGTTTAACACTGGGTTGTAGGCACCACCTCCTTGGCACACTATAACTACATCACTGAACCAGTTTCTGGTACTCACAGCTTTAAATATGAGCCCAGCAGATGGTCAAGTCCTTGTTAACAATAATGTCAGAAACTATTTTCATGACAAATATGGTATCTGAAGGATACCTCAGATTTCTATTCCTAGTCCATTCTACATCTTTGGGTGACAAAATCTATAATCTGGCAGATGCATATAGAGTAAATGTTGTCTTTGAAAAAGCATATTCAAATATCTAGAACATCAATCTTTTGTATATTGCCTTACCCTCCTTTTTACCTTTTTATATGCATTTCAAGGTAACTTTAGAGCGAAACACATAAAAGAAAAGACAAAGAACAGATAGAAACTTCACTTCCCAGCCACTCAGTATTTATAGCAGCCATTCTGAAGTATTTTGGATACACTCTTCATGTGGTATGTATTCTAAACTGTAAGGAGCAAGTGCTGGAGAAAACAGTGAAATGACCTGTTATTCCATGAAAAGAAAAGAGGTATTTCTTTGGAACCACCACTACACCTGCTAAGCTTTACTGAAATTCAACCCCTACATTGCTCAATTACTGACACCTGGGAGCTGGCTAGCAAAAACATGGTTGGGCCGGGTGTAGGGAAAGTATTCAAATACATCCATCTTGGTTCCTGGGTAAATAACTTTTGCAAATGCCTATGGTTTTCTGGTATAACTGAATTTGGGTTTAACATATGGTGAAAAAATCCAAACACTTGTGTTTTGATACACACACATACACCCAAAAAAATTTTTTAAAGATATTTGGCAAGGCATTTTGTTTTTAACATTTGTGAAATGCAGCCTAACAGTGTTCTTACTGTAGTCCTGCCCAAAAGTGATCACTTTTCTGTACTTTTCCTATGACAAATTTATTTTCCCTATATGCTTTTGTTGGCTAGCAGCTTTGGCATGACCTGACTGACAATGAGCCAGAAGATCTGAGCCGGGGGAAAATGCATGGCTCTCAAGTCTTGGCACAGTGGTGGATAAGAGCAGAGCAAATGCCACGCATTCAAGCAGGGCCCTGTGTGTTGGCTCATCAGCTCACCAAAGGACACCATGGAGAGCAGATGAAGATGATATACCCTACAACCTCAGAAATAGAAAGTCAATTTTTAAAAATTGGGTTTTCAATGTTAATTAAACAATTGCCAAAACCTCAGTTAGCTTAGTAAGCTAAACGGTGGGTCATATGTTACCGGCTTTGGTTCATTGCTGCCCTATCTAGAACTTGAGAAAGACCCCCTCTCGTGGCTTACCTTTTCCCTGTGAAGGAGAAAGGGAGGCTGTCAGCTCAGAGTGAGGATGGAAGTGGCAGAGTTGAAAGAGGTCATCCTAAACCATGAATTGTAAAGGTATTTTAAGAGCAAATTCTTCAAAGAACATACATATATCTGCAGTGGCAATCTGATTAGGGTATCAGCATTTGAAATTAATCTTTAATCTACTACTCTAGCACTTAATTTTAAGCAACATACATAAATCTTAAATACTATGTACTAGGTGATATCAAGGTATGTTAGCTTATTATCTAGAAAAGATAATCCAAAGATTTCCAAATTAACTGACCGAAGAACACATTGGCGAGCACACATACACACAGGAAAGAAATTTTTTTTTTTTTTTTTTTTTTTGAGACAGAGTCTTGCTCTGTCACCCAGGCTGGAGTGCAGTGGCATGATCTCAGCTCACTGCAATCTCCGCCTCCCGGGTTCACGCCATTCTCCTGCCTCAGCCTGAGTAGCTGGGACTACAGGCGCCCAGCGCCACGTCCAGGTAATTTTTTGTGTGTTTTTAGTAGAGACAGGGTTTCACCGTGTTAGCCAGGATGGTCTCGATCTCCTGACCTCATGATCCACCTGCCTCGGCCTCCCAAAGTGCTGGGGTTACAGGTGTGAGCCACCGCGCCCGGCCCAAGAAAGAAAACTTTTAACTCTCACTCTAACAAAAACTTATCTTCATCAGAATCTGAGTAGTTTCATTCAATAAGTGAATGGGTATGATATCTGGCATGTGATTAACCCTATCACTAAACAAATAAGGCAATGATTTGTAAAACTTTTCTGTACCACAGAAAAGTTAAAGCTAAAAGCTAGAAGTTATTCCCAAAAAAACATGCATACACATCAAATTTTACAAATAATTTCAGAGAGTTCACAGACCTCCATAAAATCTATTGCATCAGTTAGCCTTTGCTGTATAAAAAACCACCACAAATGTTATAGTTTAAAACAACATTATTTACCTCAAAATTTTAGGGGTCAACAATTTAGGCTGAACCCAGCTGGGCAGTTCTTCAGGTCATGTCTGTGTTCCCTCATACATCTGTGGTGAGACATAGGTCAAGTAGTTAGATCTGCTTCTGAGTGTTGGCTCTCAGAGGCTAGAACATTTTGGCTCAGTTCCATGTGATCTGTGATCTTCTAGCAAGTTGCCCAGATTTGTTATCATGGTGGAAGTAGGTGCCTGAAGGAGAATGGAAATACACAAAGCCTCTTGAGGACTAATAAGAGAATTGGTGTTACTGCCTAGTTCTTTTGACCAAAGCAAATCACAAGGCCTTCCCACATTCAGGGGGCTGGAAAATAGTCTCTACCTCTTATGTAAGGTGTTATAAAATTACATTGCAAGGGACATTATTACAGGGAGGAATAAAAATTAAGACCAATTTTTCAACTGATTTACCATACCCACCATGAACCCAGGTTAATTTTCTACAATGAAAATGAAGTCATATGGTTTAAAAAATAAAGTTTATTTTTATAAACATGCAAGTACAGAAATTAATCATTGTTTGCATTTCAGAACATGTCCTTGTACTGTCAAGTCCAGACCCAATAGAACACTGTGGGGAAATAAATATGCCCCACATAACTTACAGTTTCCATTTTGTTAGAACATCATGGATTGCACATATTTTTGGTGGAATGAATGTTAGCAATATTGATGGGTCAGCTGAAGAAAGTGACACAGGATATTATAAATGTCTATGTCAGTTTCTATACCCAACTCCATTGAAGTGACACAGGACTTCAAGACTTTCCATGTGTCTCATTCCTTTGTGATCCTATAGTAAATAATACTAACATTTCCTACTAAACCAGAATCCTAAAAGGCAGCATTTTTACAAAAAATAAGAAAACTTCAGGACAACGAAAGTCCAAACAGGAAATATTGAATGTATAGTGTATCCTGGTGTGTAATGATTTACCCAGTGATTGCAATAGCATTATCAAAAGTCAGCTGTCAATAGATTTGAGTACCATCATGTTTTCCTTTTTGTGGAAAGAACAGAAAAATAAAAACTGACTGTAGAAATCTCGGTAAATAATTGGCAATCAGTGACTGAATTTAGGCAAAATGTATGTCCTTAATTTGGGTACATTTAGTTCACATCATTTCTGACTTTGCCATTACCAAAGAGTATACATGTCTAGTTAGATTTTCTTTGATATCCTAATGTGGTAATTCTTCTTACATGCTTTTTATTTTTAATTACAATAGAATGGATGCAATGACTGAATCCACAGGAATGAATCATCCATCTCACCCCAACTCCCTCTCTATAATCTCCTATTAGTTTCCTACTGCTGCTATAAAAAATTGCCACAAATTAGGTAGCTTAAAACAACACTGATTTATTATCTTATAGTTCTGGAGGCCAGACATCTGAAATGAGTCTCACTAAGCTAAAGTCAGTGTGTCAACAGGCTGCATTCCTTTGTGGAGGCTCTAAGGAGCCTCCATTTTCTTGCCTTTTTCAGCTCCTGCAGGCTGCCAGAATTTCTTAGTTCATGTCCTCCCACTTCCACTTTTAAGGACTCTTGTGATTACATTGGATCCACCCAGATAACCTGGAATAATTTCCCCATTTTAAAGTCAGATGACTGCAAATCTTAACTCTATCTTCTACCTTAATTCCCCTTTGTCATGCAACAACATATTCACAGGTTCCAGGGATTAGGACATGGACATATTTGGGAGCCATAATTGTGCCTGCCACAAACCCAAGCCCATACCACTTCTTTTCTCAGCTTACCCTAAATATTGATGACTAGTGGTATGAACCAATTCTTCCCAAGAGAGGCTCTATAGTACATGTTCATATTAAGCAGAGGTTCTTTATGAAGGCAAATGGCATTTTCCCAATGCAAACTCTAGAAATGTTAACTATATTACCATTGAAATGTAAAAGAATGTATCACGGTTTTATCAGCCATAAGAAGGGTCACTTGAAAGAGTAGATTTCAGATATTTTTATATACTATGGATGAACTATACTCAGAGACAATTAAATGCATCATGCTTAATTATTGATAGGTTCCTTGATTTATTACAGACCTGCAAGTCTACTGCTTATTTTTACCACTTCTTTTGCAAAATGTTCGATAATAATTGCTTCTTACTTTGAGGTAGGGATCAATATCATGAGTTAATTTTTTTAAACTACTAAATAAAGGTAAGCAAGATTAGTCTTTGTTCTCAACTTCAAATAAACTAGTAAAAAAAAAGATTCTGCCCATCTACAAACAGACATGAGACTTATTTAAATCCTGTTATTTAATTCTTTATACTCCCAGAGAACAAGCATGGTCTAATTCAGTGTATAATGAAATATGACAGGCTGAAGACAGGAGTTCTAAAGCCAGAGAAAAAGAATAACCAACTAGAAAATACTAAATGAGGAAAGAAAAAAGACCTGGGAAGAAAGGAGAGAGTAGCTATTGCAATAAGAAGGGAGAGGGCATTAATTTCCTTGGGGATTAAACAGTGGTTAAATAGTAGTTGCCTTGTTTTTTACTTGATATAACTTAATTTAAAATATTGATACAAAATGTACAATGTTATATTTGAAAGCATAAGGAAATATGAGAATAAATAAATGCTGACTTGGAAGTTGACTATATGAGGCAGCAGCTCTTTTGCTATGTATTCCATTTATAAAAACTACCTTTGTCTCCATTAAGAAATGTTCACTCAAAAAATGATGTGGGATGTGTAGATATTCCCATTACCGGTAGAAATTTGGGGGGAAAAAAATAAATAGTCATGAGCTACTTACTAGCTCACTGTTTATATAGTTAATGAACACTAACTATATTCAGATAAATCTTGGTGTACTAGTGAGGGTTCCCTAGAGGGACAGAACTAATAGGATAGAGATAGATAGATAGATAGATAGATAGATGGATAGATAGATAGATAGATAGATAGATAGATAGATATAGATAGATAGATAGATAGATAGATAGATATGCAAATGGGAGCTTACTAAATATTAACTTACATGATCACAAGGTCCCACAATAGGCTGGCTGCAAGCTTGAGAAGCAAACAGAGCCAGTCCAACCCCCAAAACTGAAGAAATTGGAGTCTGATGTTTGAGGGCAAGAAGCATCCAACATGGGAGAAAGATGTAAGCTGGGAGGCTAGGCCCGTCTTGTCTTTTCACATTTGTCTGCCCACTTTATATTTGCTGGAAGCTAATTAGATTGTGCCTACCACATTAAGTGTAGGTCTGCCTTTACCAGCCCACTGACTCAAACATTAATCTCCTTTGACAACACCCTCACAGACACACCCAGGATCAAGACTTTGCATCCTTCAATCTAATCAAGTTGAAACTCAGTATTAACCATCACAAGTCCACTCCTAGTCAATGTGAACCCATACACATCTCCTGAGATTATAATTTTCAAATAAAGACAATAATGAGGTCATAATTATATCTTACATAATACAAGTATCCTTCATACAATCAGAAACTCACTAATCCCCAACCCAAATACTGTTACATAAAGTCAACTATACTTAAATGCTGACATGAAGTCAATAAATCTTATGTTACATGATAAAGGAAAAGGAAATAAAATGAAGATATTTTCTTAGTACAATTGTATACATGCACAAACAAGTTTTTAACAAAAGAAGGGGGAAATACTTATGACAGTTACAGTCCTCGTTTCTGCAGCTGGTCACGTGATCGTAGCTGGTATTGATCACTACCTTCTTCTACTACCCATTCTGTATTCCCTTTGCCTTCAGCAAGCACCTCAGCAGGTCATGGGTTTTTTCCTGGTAGAGTGACTCAAACCTTCATTCCTGAAGGGTCTTGACCATTTGTAGACCTGCCTGAATTGGGCTATTGTAGTTTCCCATTGACCTTAATCACAGGGCATGGTAACACTAAGAGATGCGCTAATGGATCTCCTGTGTTCCATGCGTACTCTTCCTTACTTGAGTTATGGAGTAGTACACTGATTTCTGGATCATTCTCAGCATACTCCATTTTCACGGAACAGCAGAGACTACACACTGCTGTCCTGTGTAATTCAAGAATGGTTCTACTTAATCACTAACAAGCAACCAATGTGACTGTGAGTATAGATTTAAATGATTGTAAATAGACTATTATGATTGTCCATGTCTTTGTCTTCTGCTTATACAGTAACATTTAGTTATTGCTCTGTCTTTCACTTATTTAGAAGACCTGAAAATAATTCATGCCTTTTTTGAAGGTAGGTTCTGTGTCGTGGGTATCTAAGATACTTGGATTTTTTTTTAATGCCTTACAAATACACTGTCTGATAAACAGGTTAAAAAAGAAAGCTAAATAAAGATTACATTGAATGTTTTAGAGAATTAAGTCAGTTCTCAATTATGTGTTAAAAGAAAATCTCTAAAAGTTAAAACACATAGAAAAATATCCAATGTACCAAAAATACAAATACCACAAAACTCTAAAGGAACGAGCCAAAACTCTTACATTACCAACATCAAACTATCCCAAAGGCTGAAAATGTTTTAATAATATGCATTTTATAGTTAGAAATGTGGTAAAAAATAAAGAATGAAGAATTTCAAAGCAAAATAAACAAATCTTCAACTCACTTAAAGTAGACAACAGTTAGAAAGGAGAAAAGGTGCTGGAAATGAAGTTAGAAGTGATTATTTTAAAGAGCGGGAACGACAAGAAAGTTTTTGTGGTGAGAAGAGTTTGTTTTCACAAGGCCACATTGAACAAAATGACACAGTGGAACCATTTTGTGTGGTCCTGTTCATATTTCCAGTGGATAGACACTGTACTGATTCTACCATATGCTTTGCAGCTAAATATGACAAAATGTAAACTTAAGCAAAAAAAGTATATAATATTGTTTGTTATTTAAATTTCAAAACAAGTATTATTTTCAGAACAAGAACCACACAGCAGTTAAGTATTATGAAACATACTCTATGTATGAGCATAGCTTCAGCCCATTTTCTAAATGTTCTTTGATAAGATTTAATTTAAAATATCTTTTAATTTATTAACCTGTTCTATTTCACAAATGAAATAAATGCTACTTTGATAATGTATTATCTGATAGCTAAAAGTACATAATTTGTATTATTTTAAAGTAATGTGACCTGGAAATGGGGGAAATGTGGAAAATCCTCAGAAAAGTCCTTTATCTAATAGCTAGTAGTTTCAACCTCTTTACCAACAAAATATCTTCCCAATAAAATACCAATACAAAATTAAGGATCTTCTTAGAATTTCTTTCCCTAGAATGTAAGGAGAAGCAAAACCCAACTGCATCAACTCTTTAATAATTAGGGATTAACCATGGTCAGCATGTTTCCAAATCAATGCCTTTCTCAAATCTAGAAAATTCTCTGCCATTGTTTCTTTAAATATGGCAACTGTCATTCCTCCCTAGTCCTCCCTATCCTATCCTGGATCTCCTCATGAAACAAACGTTAGACCTCTTCAATTTACTTTCCATGTTTTTTTAACCCCTCCTTTCTACTTTTATTTTTTTTCCTCTGTGCTGCATTCATTTTATCTCCTCAGACCTTCCATCTCACTAATTCTTTCTTCAACTGTGTCTAACATACAGCATAACTTATTGTTTTAGTCAGGGCTCATAACAGAGAAACAGAGAAACAGAACCAACAGGAGATAGATTGATATCGATATAGATATTTATTCTAGAAATTGCTCACGTAACGATGGAGGCTGAGAAGTCTCATGATCTGACATCTTCAAGCTGGGAAATCAGAAAACCCAGCAGTGTAAGTCAGTTAAGGTTTACTAGCCTGAGAATTGGTATAGGAGTCAATGGTGTAAGTAACATTCCAAATCCAAAGGCTCAAAAACCAAGAGTACCAATGTCCTACAGCAGGAGAAGATGGATGCCCCCACTCAAACAAAGATTAAATTTTTCCTTCCTCCACTTTTTTGTTCTATTTGGAGCCTCAATGGATTGGATGATACTCACCCAAATTGATAAAGTTTATCTTTACTCAGTCTACTGATTCAAATGCTAATCTCTTCTGGGAACAGCTTCACAGACACACCCAGAAATAATGTTTTACTAGCTATCTGAGTAGCCCTTAGCCCAGTCAATATGACACATAAAATTAAACATCACACCTATCCACTGAGCTCTGTATCTCCAGTGATTGTATATTGCATTTCTAGAAGTTCTCCAGTTATTTCCCAAATCTAACTTTTCTTTATTGATAGAAAAGTTGGCTTTATTTTTTATTCCTTCTTTCATGTCCTTATTTATTTTAAAATATTAGTTGATGATTTTTGTTTACCATTTAAATCATGAAAGAACAAAATTCCAGCTAATTAAGTGGATCATGCTATTATGGGACATTGCCTCCTCACTTCAAACAGATACCTATGCAGAATAAAATAGTACAAAGAAAATTAAATTGCTGAGTTATAAATTAAGAGAAATTTGCAGGTGCTACAAATAAAGAGGAAACATGAAGAGTGGGGTTAGGAGTCAAATTGTGTCCCTACGAAACTCACACATTGAAGTCTTAACTCTCAGTGCCTCAGAATGTGGCCTGATTTAGAAATAGGTCTATTGTAATGTAATTAGTAGTTACGATAAGGTCATCATGGAGCAAGGTGAGACCCTACTTCAATAGGACTGGTATTTTTTAGGAGGGGGAAATTTGGACAAAGGCACACACGTGCAGGAGAATACCATGTGAAGATGAAGGCAGGGATTATGCTTCTACACACCATGGAACACCAGAGATTGCTAACGAAGGACCAGAAGCTAGAGGGGAGGCATTGAAAAGATTCTTCCTCGTAGCCCACATAAGAAACCAACTTTACCAATTAGCTTGATCTCAGGCTTCTAACCTCTAGAACTGTGAGACAATAATTTTTTTTGCTTTTTAAGCTACTTAGTCTGTGGCACTTTGTTATGGCAACACTAGCAAACTAATACAAATGGTAAACTGAGAGGCCGAAGCCATTGGGCTCACTGGATCATCAGGACAAGTGATACTAATCACCTCAGAAGCACTGAAGGATTGGAGATAAAAAGTCTGAATACCTGAAGAGATACAGCAATTAGACTGCCAGTAGCCATCTTAAAAGTAATAATGGAACCACAAGATGGGAGAATAATACTTTTGAAATAATGACAAAAAAAATGTAACTGCTAGTCTAGAACTGTATATCAAACTAAACTGTCATATTGGCTCTCTGTGGCCATTGAGGACTAAACAAGAGGAAATGAACATCAATAATTTAATACTAAATTTCCCATTTATTACTATTGCCTGGTATTTAATAGTTTTCCAACCCTTCATTTTTTTTTTGCATAATTTTGTTTGAAAGGCATCTGTTGTGAATAGCAGATAGCTGATTTTATTTTTAGTTTTTAGATAATATTCTCTTGTATTGTAATCAGCTAATTTAATCTATTTACATTTATGCAAATTTATGATATATTTGGAATTACTTATAATACCTTTTTATTTTTTTATTCACCATTATTTTTAATTATCTTTTCCTTTCACATATTTGGAAGTACACATAACGTCTATTATTTAAGTGGTTACCTTGAAGTTTCAAAAATATATTTATATTTGATTTATTAATTTAAAGTTAATAGGCATCTTTAGTTTCCTCACAAGGAAGAATTCCTGGTCTGATTCTCCTTTTTATCTTATGTATTATTGTTGCTAGTTTTTTTACTCTCTATATTAAATGCCTTAAATGTTATTATTCTTTTAGATAATGTTTTAAAAATTAATCTTTTTTGCTCATTATTTCTTCTTTCATTTTAAGCTGTCCTTCAGAAACAATTTTCCTACTTCCTGAAGTACATCTTCCAAAGTTCTCTTTTTAAAGGTCTGTCACTGGTAAACTCCCTTAGTCATTATTAATCTGAAAAGATATTTATTTTACTTTTGTCTTTGAATGATAGTCTGCTGATATGATATAGCACATTGATTAATTTGCATATGTTGAACCATCTTTTTGTTACTGAGATAAATTCCATTTGGTTTTAAAGAATAATTGTCTAATTGTTGTTGAATTCAGTTTACTAGGCTTTTGTTGAAGATTTTTACACCAATGTTATAAGGGATATTGGCCTATAATTTTGTCTTTTTGTTGTGTGATATAGTTTGGCTCTGTGTCCCCATCCAAGTATCATCTCAGATTGTAATTCTCACATGTCAGGGGCGGGGCCTGATGGGAGGTGAGTGAATCATGAGGCAGACTTCTCCCTTGCTGCTCTTGTGATAGTGAGTGAGTTCTCGGGAAAGATGGTTGTTTGAAAGTGTGTGGCATTTCCCCCTTTGTTCTCTCTCACACTCTTCTGCCACCATGGTAAGACATGCTTGCTTCCCCTTCGCCTTCTACTGTTGTTGTAAGTTTCCTGAGGCCTCCCAGTCATGCTTCCTATTAAGCCTGCTGAACTGTGAGTCAGTGAAACCTCTTTTCTTCGTAAACTACCCAGTCTCAAGTAGTTCTTTATAGCAGTGTGAAAACAGACTAATACAATCTCTGGTTATGTTATCAGGGTAATACTCACATTACCGAATGAGTTTGGAAGTGCGCCCTCCTTCTCTATTTCTTGGAATAGTTTGGTATTAGCTCTTGTTAAATATTTGGTGAACTTCAGGAGTGAAGCCATCAGGTCCCTGGTTTTTCTTTGCTGGGAGAAATTTTATTACAGCTTCAATCTCATTACTTGTTACTGGTCTGTTCAAGTTTTGGATTTCTTCACAGTTCAATCTTGGTAAGTTAAATATATCTAGGAATTTCTCCATTTATTCTAGGTTTTCCAACTTATTGGCATAGAATTGCTCATAGTAGTCTCTAATGATGCTTTGAATGTCTGCAGTATCAGCTGTAATGATGTCTTTTTCATCTCTGATTTTACTTATTTGGGTCTTCTCTTTTTTTCTTAGTCTGGCTAAAATGTTTGTCAATGTTTTTATCTTTTCAAAAAAACAACTTTTTATTTTATTGATTTTTTGTATTTTTTAATTTCAAATTTAACTTTTAAGTTAAGGGGTACATGTGCAGATTTTTTATATAGGTAAACTCATGTCATGGGGGTTTATTTTACAGATTATGTCATCACCCAGGTATTAAGCCTAATATCCATTAGAGGACCTTTTTCTTGATCCTCTTCCTGCCCCCACCCTCCACCCCACCGCTGATAGACTCCAGTGTCTGCTGTTCCCCTCTATGTATCCATGTGTTCTCATCATTAGCTCCTACATATAAGTGAGAATATGTGGTATTTGGTTTTCTGTTCCAGTGTTAGTTTGCTAAGGATAATGGCATCCAGCTCCATTCATGTTGCTGCAGAGGAAATGATCTCATTCTCTTTTAAGGATGCATAGTATGTCATGTTGTATATGTACCACATTTTCTTTATCCAGTCTACTCTTGATGGGCATTTAGGTTGATTCTATGTCTTTGCTATTGTGAATAGTGCTGCAATGAACATACATGTGCATATGTCTTTATGATAAAACTACTTATATTCCTTTGAGTATATACCCAGTATTGGGATTGCTGGGTCCAGTGGTATTTCTGGTCTTTGAGGAATCATCACACTGCCTTCCACAGTGGATGGATTAATATACACTCCCACCAACAGTGTAAAAGTGTTCATTTTTCTCCACATTTCACCAGCATCTGTTAATTTTTGACTTTTTTTTTTTTTTTTTTTTTTTTTTTTTTTTTTTTGAGACGGAGTCTCGCTCTGCCGCCCAGGCTGGAGTGCAGTGGCCGGATCTCAGCTCACTGCAAGCTCCGCCTCCCGGGTTCACGCCATTCTCCTGCCTCAGCCTCCCGAGTAGCTGGGACTACAGGCGCCCGCCACTGCGCCCGGCTAGTTTTTTGTATTTTTTAGTAGAGACGGGGTTTCACCGTGTTAGCCAGGATGGTCTCGATCTCCTGACCTCGTGATCCGCCCGTCTCGGCCTCCCAAAGTGCTGGGATTACAGGCTTGAGCCACCGCGCCCGGCCAATTTTTGACTTTTTAATAATAGTTGTTGGTATTTCTGTTTTTAGGTCTTAGAGGAATTGTCACACCGCCTTTCACAATGGATGAACTAATTTGCACTCCCACCAACAGTATAAGAGCATTCCGTTTTCTCCACAAGTTCACCCGCATCTGTTATGTTTTGACTTTTTTATAGCCATTCTGACTGGTGTGAGATGATATGCCATTGTGGTTTTGATTTGCATTTCTCTAATGATCAGTGATATGAAAAAAGTTTCATATAATTTTTAGCCAGATGTATGCCTTCTTTTGAGATGTGTCTGTTCATGTCCTTTGCCCATTTTTTAATGGGGTTGCTTGTTTTGTTCTTATAAATTTGTTTAAGTTCCTTATAGATATTATATATTAGACCTTTGTCAGATGGATAGCTTACAAAAATTTGCTCTCATTCTCTGTTGTCTGTTTACTCTATTGCTAGTTTCTTTTGCTGTGCAAAAGTTATTTAATTTAATTAGATTCCATTTGTCAATTTTTTCTTTGGTTGCAATTGCTTTCAGCATCTTTGTCATGAAATCTTCGCCCATTCCTTTGTCCAGAATAGTATTGCCTAGATTGTCTTCCAGGGTAGTTATAGTTTTGGGTTTTACATTTAAGTCTTTAATCCATCTTGAGCTAATTTTCGTATATGGTATTAGTAAGGGGTATAGTTTCAATCTTCTGCATATGGCTAGCCAGCTATCCCAGCACCACTGATTAAATAGGGAGTCCTTTCCCCATTGCTTATGTTTATCAGGTTTGTCAAAGATCAGATAGCCGTAAGTATGCAGCCTTATTTCTGGGTTCTCTAACCTGTTCCATTGGGCTATATGTCTGGTTTTGTACCACTAGCATGTTGTTTTGGTTACTATAGGCTTGTAGTATAGTTTGAAGTTGGGTAGCGTGATACTTCCAGCTCTGTTCTATTTGTTTAGAATTGCCTTGGCTATTCAGTCTTTATTTTTTTTTGTTCCATGAATTTTAAAAGTTTCTTCTAGTTCTGTTAAGAATATCATTGGTAGTTGAATAAGAATAACTTTGAATCTATAAATTGCTTTGGGCAGTATGGCCATTTTAACGATATTGATCCTTCCTAGCCATGTGCATGTAATATTTTTCCATTTGTTTGTGTCCTAATTTCTTTCAGCAGTGTTTTGCAGTTCTCCTTGTAGAGATCTTTCTCCTCCCTGGTTAGCTGTATTCGTAGGTATTTTTGTGCTTTTGTGACAATTGTGAATGGAATTATGTTCCTGATTTGGCTCTCACTTGGACTGTTTTATTGGTTTATAGGAGTGCTAGTAATTTCTGCACATTGATTTTGTATCTTAAGACTTTACTGAAGTTCTTTTATCAGCTTAAGAATCCTTTGGGCCAAGACAATGGGGTTTTCTATGTACAGGATCATGTCACCTGTAAACAGGGATAGTTTAACTTCCTCTTTTCCTATTTGGATTCTCTTTATTTGTTTCTCTTGCCTGATTGCCCTAGCCAGGAATTCCAACACTATGTTCAATAAGAGTGGTGAAGGGGGCATCCTTGTCTTCTGCCAGTTTTCAAGGGGAATGCTTCCAGCTTTTGCCCATTCAGTGGTGGCTGTGGGCTTGTCATAGATGGCTCTTATTATTTTGAGGTATGTTCCTTCAATGCTACATTTATTGAGAGTTGTTAACAGGAAGTGTGTTTAATTTTATCAAAAGTCTTTTCTGCAACTGTTGAGATAATCATGGAGTCTTTGTCTTCAGTTCTGTTTATGTGATGAATCATATTTATCAATTTGTGTACATTGAAACAACCTTGCATCCTAGGGATAAAATCTACTTGATTGTGGTGGATTAGCTTTTTGATGGGCTGCTGGATTTGGTTTGCAAATATTTTGTTGACCATTTTGGCATCAACATTTATCAAGGATATTCACCCGAATTTTTGTTGTTGTTTCTCTGCCAGGTTTTGGTATCAAGATGATGCTGGTCTCATAGAATGAGTTGGGGAGGAGTCCATCCTCTTCAATTTTGTGGAATAGTTCCAGTAGGTATGGTACCAGCTTTTCTTTGTATATCTGGTAGAACTCAGTTGTGAATCCATCTGGTCCTGGGGTTTTTGGTAAACTATTACTGGCTCAATTTCAGAGCTTATTATTGGTCTGCTCAGGGATTTAATTTCTTTCTGGCTCAGTCTTGGGAGGGCGTAGGTGCCCAGGAATGTATCCATTTCTTCTATAGTTTCTAGTTTATGTGCATACAGGTGTTTTTCATATTCACTGATGGTTATTTCTATCTCTTTGGGGTCAGTGGTAATGACCCCTTGTAGTTTCTGATTGTGTTTATTTGAATTGTCTCTCATTTCTTCATTATTAATCTAGCTATCAGTCTATTTTATTAATTTTTTCAGAAAAACAGATCCTGAATTTGTTGATCTTTTTAACGGTTTTTCATGTCTCAATCTCCTTCAGTTCGGCTCTGATTTTGGTTATTTCTTGACATCTGCTAGCTTTGGAATTTGTTTGCTCTTGGTTCTCTAGTTCTTTTAGTTATGACGTTAGGTTGTTAAATTGAAATCTTTCTAAATTTTTGATTCAGGCATTTAGTGCTAGAAGTTTCCCAGTCAACACTGACATAGCTGTGTCCCAGAGATTCTCGTAGGTTGTATCTTTTTCCTCATTAGTTTCAAAGAATTTCTTGATTTCTGCCTTAACTTCATTATTTACCCTAAAGTCATTCAAGAGCAGATTATTCAATTTCCATGTAACTGTATGGTTTTGAGTGAATTTCTTTGTCTTGATTTCTAATTTGATTTTGCTGTGGTCTGAGAGATTGTTTGTTATGATTTCAGTTCTTTTTCATTTGCTGAGGAGTGTCTTACTTCCAATTATGTGATTGATTTTAGAGTATGTGCCATGTGGCAATGAGAAGAATGTATATTCTGTTGTTTTGGAGTGGAGAGTTCTCTAAATGTCTATATCAGGTCCATTTTACCCAGTACTTAGTTCAGGTCCTGAATATCTTTGTTAACTGTCTGTCTCAATGATATGTCTAATATTGTCAGTGGGGTGTTAAAGTCTCCTGCTATTATTGTGTGGAAGTCTAAATCTCTTTGAAGGTCTCTAAGAACTTGTTTTATGAATCTGGTTGCTCCTCCATTGGGTACCTATATATTTGGGATAGTTAAATCTTCTTTAATTGACCACTTTACCATTATGTAATGCCCTTCTTTGCGTTTTTTTACCTTTGTTGATTTAAAGTCTGTTTTTTCTGAAACTAGTATTGCAATCCCTGCTTTTTTCTGTTTTCCATTTGCTCAGTAGACATTCCTCTATTCCTTTATTTTGAGCCTATGTGTGTCATTGCCTGTGAGATGAGTTTCTTGAAGACAGCATACCAATTGGTCTTGGCTCATTATGCAGTTTGCCACTTAGTGCCTTTTAATTGGGGCATTTAGTCCATTTACTTTCAACAATAGTATTGACATGTGAGGATTTGATTCCATCATGATGATGTTAACTGGTTATTTTGCAAACTTGTTTATACAGTTGCTTTATAATGTCACTGGTTTGCATATTTCAGTGTGTTTTTGTAGTGGCCAGTAATGGTCTTTCCTTTCCATATTTAGCGTTTCCTTCAGGAGCTCATGTATAGCAGGTCTGGTCATAATGAATTCCCTCAGCATTTGCTTGTCTGAAAAGGATTTTATTTCTCCTTCACTTATGAAGGTTAGTTTGGCCAAACATGAAATTCTGAGTTGGAATTTATTTTCTTTAAGAATGTTGAATATTGGCCCCCAGTCTCTTCTGGCTTATAGGGTTGTTGCTCAGAGGTTCACTGTTAGTCTAATGGGCTTCCATTTTAAGTGACCTGACCTTTCTCTCTAGCTGCTGTTAACATTTTTTCTTGCATTTTGACTTTGGAGAACCTGATGTCTTGGGGATGATCTTCTTATGAAGTTTCTTACTGGGGTTCTCTACATTTCCTGAATTTGAATGTTGGCCTCTCTGTCTAGGTTGGGGAAGTTCTCATGGATAATATCCTGAAATCTGTTTTCTGAGTTGGTTCCATTCTCCCCATCTCTTTCAGGGACATCAATAATTTGTTGATTTAGCCTCTTTACATAATCCCATATTTCTCAGAGGTTTTGTTCATTTCTTTTCATTCCTTTTACTCTATTTTTTTTTTTTTTTTTTTTTTTTGAGACAGAGTCTCGCTCTGTTGCCCAGGCTGGAGTGCAGTGGCCGGATCTCAGCTCACTGCAAGCTCCGCCTCCCGGGTTCACGCCATTCTCCTGCCTCAGCCTCCCGAGTAGCTGGGACTACAGGCGCCCGCCACCTCGCCCGGCTAGTTTTTTTTTTTTGTATTTTTTAGTAGAGACGGGGTTTCACCGTGTTAACCAGGATGGTCTCGAACTCCTGACCTCATGATCCGCCCGTCTCGGCCTCCCAAAGTGCTGGGATTACAGGCTTGAGCCACCGCGCCCGGCCCTTTTACTCTATTTTTGACTGTCTTGTTTCAGAAGGCCAGTCTTCAGGCTCTGAGACTCTTTCCTCTGCTTGGTTTATTCTGCTATTAATCCTTGTGATTGCATTATGAAATTCTGGTAATGTGTTTTTCAGCTCTATCAGATCACTTACATTCTTTTCTATCCTAGTTATTTTGTCTGTCAGCTCCTGCACTGTTTTATCATAATTCTTAGCTTCCTTGGATTGGGTTTCAATGTACTCCTATAGCACAATGATCTTTGTCTCTATCTATATTCTGAATTATATTTCTGTCATTTCAACCATGTCAGCTCCGTTCAGAACCCTTGCTGGAGAAGTAATGCAATCATTTGAAGGAAAGGAGGCACTCTGGGTTTTTGAGTTGTCAGGATTCTTGTGCTGGTTCTTTCTCGTCTTTGTAGGCTTATGTTCCTTCAGTCTTTGAGATTACTGAACTTTGGATGGGTTGTTTTTTCGTATATTCTATTTGATGACCTTCAGGGTTTGATTGTGGTCTAAGATGGATTCAGATAACTGGCTTCATTTCTGGAAGATTTTAGGGGATTGACACTCAGCTCCCAACTCTTTGACTGTGTGCTCTATCTCTGAAGGAATTTTATTGGGCCCCAACTTTGTTCTGTGGTTCCTCAAGGTTAGGAATCCACTGTGCTGGAGAGGTCAAGGTGCTCTCAGATTGCTGGTCACTACAATTCTATGGGTGGTCTCAGCTTAAGCATTTTATAGTGTGGTGACAGTAGTAGCTGTCCTCATTTGCAAGTGCCAGCAGCAGCAGTAGTGGTAGCTGCAGCGGGGTGCTAGTGTATGCCAGGGGGCCTGCTTCCCTGTGGGCATTCACCACAGTGGCAGAGGTAATGCAGTTGGGGTGTGGGCAGAGAGCCCCTGCTAGCAACTGTGTGCACAGTGTTGCTGTTGTTGGTGTTGGTTCAGGTACAGGATGCTGGTGGGCCCAAGTCTGTGTGCCTTCTACGTGTCCTGCAAGCAGAAGTGGTCACTCAGAGTAGGGGAGGATCCACTGTTCTGTCTAGTTTCACTCCCACAGTAGTGTTAGTGCAAGGGCAGGGTGCTGGTACAGACAAGCTGGCTGCCTCTGTGCTCACTAAGTCTCCATCTGCAATGGCAGACTGCAAGAATATGGGGAACAGACTGCAATTCTGCCACTGATGGCAAAATAAGCAAAACCTACTCATGCAGACATGCACCAGCAAAGCAATGTGGGGAATTGTCATGGGCCCTGCAGAAGCTGCAGTTTTGGGAAGGGCCATGGGGGCTGCCCCACTGGCGCACTCTGCCAGTTAGGCATGGTCTGCCAGCACAGAAGCTATGATGTGAGGCCCCTCAAAGCACCAAAGGCTTCCCTGTAAGCAGATGTGGCCCAGCTGGGGCCCCAAAAGAGACAGCAGAGCAAGTGGTGTTTAAGTCAGACTGGCCCATCTGATGGGCTAGACTGCTCCACAGAGTTCAGGACCAATAGTTCCCTTAAGGCTAAAGTCTCCTACGGGAGCAAGTAGAGGCTAGGGAGATGGCCATCCCTAGCCATGCTCCACTACAGATGCTTCCACACCAAACCCTCTGGGCTCCACATCAACTGGTTTGCTGCCCCTAACACTTCTCTAAGTAGCTCTCCCTGCCACCTTGAGTGTCCATGGTGATTGAGCAGTCTCCTGTCATGATTCCAGAGGCCTGTAGCAAGAGAAGGTTGCTGCTCGTCAGTTCAACTCATCCATTTCCCCAGAGCCACTGGGGGCCAGGAACGAGTTCAGGTGTGCAGTATCCCCATGTAGGCTTCCCAGCTTTCTTCCCCTTCAGCCCAGCTTCTGTGTCTTCCCTTCATCCACTCTCAGTGCCTTCCCTCTAAATATCTGTTAGGAGTATTCCAGTCATCTTGGTGCCCCCACTGACAGCTGTTTCACCTGGCTGCCTTTAGTCAGCCTTCATTTCCCAGCTTCTGGATGTCCTCACAGCACCCCCTCAAGTATCTCTCAGTACCTGGAGGTCACAGGAGGACAAAGTCACTTGACTTTGACAGTCGCTTGAGCCTCATGGAGCAAAGGACATGGAACAATAAAGACAAGAACCAAGCTAGGTGCATAGGCACCAGACGACCAAAAAAGTGGTTATTTTAGTTTAAATTTTATTTATTCCTGCTCTGATCTTTATTATTTCCTTCCCTCTATTAATTATAGGTTTTGTTTGCTCTTGCTTTTCTAGGCTCTTTAAGATGCACAGTTAGGTTGTTAATTTGAAGTTTTTCTACTTTTCTGATGTAGGTGCTTTTTGCAATAAACTTTATTCTTAATAATGCTTTTCACTGTATCTGGTAGGTTTTGATATGTTGTTTCCATTTTCATCTGTCTTAAGAAATTTTTTAATTTCCTTCTTAATTTCTTCATTGACCCACTGGTCATTCAGAAACATATTATTTAATTTCCAAGTCTTTGCATAGTTTCCAAAGTTGTTCTTGTTACTGATTTCTAGTTTTATTCCATTATAATCAGAGAAGACACTCGATATGATTTTATTTTTTGATATTTTTAAAACTTGCTTTGTGGCCTAACATATGATCTATTCTTGAGAATAATCCATGTGCTAAGGCAAAGAATGTATATTCTGCAGCCATTGGATGAAATGTTCTGTAAATATCCATTAGGTCCATTTCATCTATAGTGCAGATTAAGTCCTGTGTTTCTTTGTTGATTTTCTATCTGAATGATTTGTCCAATGATGAGTGGAGTGTTGAACTCTCCACCTATTATTGTATTGAGGTCTATCTCTGTCTATAGTTCTAATAACATTTCCTTTATATATCTAGTTGCTCCAGTGCTAGGTGCATATATATTTATAACTGTTATATCCTCTTGCAGAATTGACCCCTTTATCATTATATAATGACCTCCTTTGTCTCCTTTTATAGTTTTTGTATTGATATCTATTTTGTCTGATATAAGTGTAGCTACTTCTGCTCTTTTTGGTTTTCATTGGCATGAAATATCTTTCTCTATCCCTTTATTTTCAGTGTTTATGTGTCTTTATAGGCAAAGTGTGTTTCTCATATGCAACAGTTTATCGAGTCTTATTTTTTAATTCATTTAGTCTTGTGATTAGAGCATTTAGTCCATTTACATTCAATGTTAGTATCAATAAGTAAGAACTCACTATCGATATTCTGTTTTGCTCTTTTGTTACTGATTTTCTGGTTGTTTTATGGTCCGCCCTTCCTTTCTTTCTTTCCTTCCTTCCTTCCTTCCTTCCTTCCTTCCTTCCTTCCTTCCTCCCTTCCTCCCTTCCTCCCTTCTCTCCTACCTTCTTCCTTTCCTTCCTTACTTCCTGTCTTCCTTTTTGAGAAGGTGATTTTCTCTAGTGGTATGTTTTTTAATTTCTTGCTTTTTACTTTTTGTATATTTGTTGCAGATTTTTTTATTTGAGGTTACCATGAGGCTTGCAAATAACATCTTATAAACCATTATTTAGATGGATGACCCTTAACACTGATTGAATTAAAAAAACAAGCAAAGAGAAAACTAATAAAAACTCTGCATTTTAACTTCATCCCCCCACTTTTAACTTTTTCATTTCTATTTATATCTTATTATACTGTCTATGTCTTGAAAAGCTGTAATTATTATTCTTGATAGGTTCATCACTATTCATCAATAGTGATCTGTAGATCACAATCAGTAGTATTGACATCTAAACAATATTAAATCTTCCAATCCATTAAGGATCCATGTAAGAAAGGGATATCCTTCCATTTATTTATATCTTCTTTCATTTCTTTCAGCTATGTTTTATATTTTTCTTTGTACAAGTCTTTTACTTTTTTGATTAATTTAATTCCTAAATATATTATTATTTTGATGCTATTTGTGAATGAAATTGTTTTCTTAATTTCCTTTTCAGATTTTCCTTGTTAGTATATAGAAATTCAACTGAATCTTATGGGTTGACTTTGTATACAACTTGTTTGGGAAATTTATTTATTAGTTCTAACTTTGTCTCTGTGTGTGAACTCTTTAGGGTTTTCTACATATAAGATCACATCATCTGTGAACAGAGATTTTTTCTAATTACTTTCCAATTTATACCCATATTATTTCTTTCTGGTTTTTTTTTTGTTTTTAGACAGAGTCTTCTCTGTCACCCAGGCTGGAATGCAATGACACAGGCTCAGCTCACTGCAATCCCTGTCTCCTGGGCTCAGGCGATTCTCCTGCCTCAGTCTCCCAAGTAGCTGGGATTACAGGCACGCACCACCATGCCCAGAGACAGGGTTTCACCATGTTGCCCAGGCTGGTCTTGAACTCCTGACCTCAGGTGATCCACCTGCCTTGGCTTCCCAAAGTGCTGGGATTACAGGCATGAGCCATTGCGCCTAGCCTATTATTTCATTTTCTTGATGAACTGCTCTGGCAAGAACCTCCATTAATATTTTGAATAGAAGTATGGAAAATTAGCATCCTTGCCTTTTTTCTTATCTTAAAGGGAAAGTTGTCAGTGTTTCATGATTTAGTATGATGTTCACTCTGGGTTTTTCATATATGAGTTTTACTATGTTAAAGCTGTTTCCTTCAATTCCTAATTTGAGTGTTTTTATCATAAAAAGGCATTGAGGTTTCCAAATAGTTTTTCTGCATCATTTAAGATTTTTTTCTTAATTCTGTTAAAGTGATATATTGTTGGTTGATTTTTATATGTTAAATCATCAGTCTATTGCAGGAATAAATCCCACTTGGTTGTAGCATATAATCCTTTTAATATGTTGTTGAATTTAATATTTTGTTGAAGATTTTTATATTGATGTTCATAAGGAATATTGGTCTGTAATTTTCTTTCCTTGTAGTGTTTTTCTCTGGCTTTGGTATCAGGGTAATAGTGGCCTCAGAGAATGAGGCCTTCCACTTCAATTTTTTGGAAAATTTTAAGGATTAGTGTTAGTCAATTTTAAATACTTAGTAGAATTCACCAATGAAGCCATCATGTCCAAGGCTTTTCTTTGATGAGAGATTTTGAGTATCTTGCTCCCAAAAGGGGAAAAATAAATAAGTAAAAGGGAACTAGTAAAAGGGGTTACCATCCCTTTAAATCCCCTGGAAGTGGCTAGGCACAGTGGTTCACACCTGTAATCTCAGCACTTTGGGAGGCCAAGGTGGGCAGATCACTTGAGGTCAGGAGTTTGAGACCAGCCTGGCCAACATGGTGAAACCCCATATCTACTAAAAAAAAAAAAAATACAGAAATTAACCGGGCATAATGGTGCTTACCTGCAATCCCAGCTACTTGGGAGGCTAAGGCAGGAGAATGGTTTGAACCTGGGAGGTAGAGGTTGCAGTAAACCAAGATTGTGCCACTGCACTCCAGCCTGGGTGACAAAGTGAGAGGCCATTAAATAAATAAATAAATAAATAAATAAATAAATAAATCCCCTGGAAGTCACTTCAGCTAAAGGGTGTTGCAACAATGGGGAAAGTAGGAGGTGCAAACGATGGCCGCCCACCTCTATGTCTGCACCTCTGTGATCAGAAGCAACAACCAGCAACCAACACAAATCCTCAAAATTTGGAGCACAGGGCCTTATTGCCTACCCGAGCTCCCACAGGTGATATGCAAGCTGCTCCAGGAACACAGGTGCCCACTATGGGACCAGGGGTGGGGGATGGGTAGCTAGTACTGTGCTAAAAGCTAAAATTTACTGAATTTAACTCCAAATCAACACCAAATCTTCCAAGTCCAGCTATTTTGGACTCCAGAGTTCAAAAACAGTTATATCAGACACATCTCTACCAGTGAGATTGTGGGGGATGGATTTCTGGTGCTTTCTGCCGTATTCTCTCAATCCTCCTCTCTGGTTAAATATTTTTAAGGAGGCAGAGTCTACAAACACCAACATTGCTGTGAACTGAAGTGTTGCTTTTTTTTTAAGTAAAAAGGGAAAAAAAGATTAACATAACCACCTGTTTCTACTTGGAAGAAACTCTAGAGCGCAAATGCATTTAAATGGAATACTGCTTCATGACATCACCAAAAAAATCATGGTCTGACCTCACATCATTACTATATCATATAAATATTATTTCTAATGAAGCCAAGATTTTCTGATTCAAGATGTGGAGTAGAAAAGGACAAAAATGAGATCCTTAAGTAAAAGAAAGTTAGACACTTGTTGAAATCTGGACTCTGGGAGTACTGAAGTTCAAGCTACACCATGGAACAAAAATGGAATATAACTTACTCATTCCTTCATTAATTCACTTATTCAATAAATATTTATTGTGTGACATTATGTCCAAAGCACTATCCTAGGCAGTGAACAAAAAGATAGTCTCTTTCTCATGGAGCTTACATGCAGATAGACATAAAATAGTAGGCACAACCAATAAACTATACACTGTGTTCAAAGGTAGTAAGTGCTATGGAGAAAATATAAAGCAGGGAAAGGGAATGAGGGACAGGGTGGAGAAAAGTGCTGCTATTTCTTATAGAGCGTTTAGGGAAGACCAAGCTCGCTGTAATAAATAATATAATATATTCAAATCATAGTTAATTCAGTCCATAGTCAAACCTTCCGTTCAATCTGTTAATATGCAATACCTAAATTAGCCTAACTTTCTCCACCTGGATATTCTTTTGATCTTTTTTCCTTATTAAATTAAAATGTACCAAAATGCAATGCCTGTTCTTTAGCAGATCAGGCAGTTCAATGTACAAAACCTGAATAAATACCTCCCACCCCCAACCCCAGAGCTGTATGCAATTTGAGTGATTCTTTAAAGGACTTGTTAAAATGCCAAAATAGTGCCACAGAAAACACGTCAAATAAAGATTTAAGTTTTCTTTATGAAAAAAAGTGTTTAACAAGGGTTTATGGGGTTTTATAAAAACACCTTAACACCTTACAGACCTAAGGGGGAAAAAGCTCTATTTAAGTATCATACACCAATAGCAGACCACCCAATGCTGATGACTAGAAGCCTCAAACAGACCCATCCTTGGGAGCCTATGTGGAGACCCTTAATTTTATGGTCATTTTAATTGTATTTGGGTTATTACCTCATGCCCCAGCAAACACCTACAGTATTTAATAAAAATGAGTGTAGAACACTGTTCTAGTTAAAGTACATATTAGCCAAAATCATAAACTAAGTATGCTTCACCATAAATTAACTGGGTGTTTAGTGTTTCTTTGCCTTTAAGTTATATTTATTTTCTTATAACATGGTATGCTTCACTATGTACCAAATCAATGTTAATTGACTTGGCATTTAGACAGGCTCTTCTATCTCTAGGTCATATACCCACAAACACACCTGCCCTCCATATTATAAAGTGATAAGTATAGTTAATCAACTGCTGATATTCAAAAGAATGACTATAAAAGATCACTGGGGCTGAAAAGTAAACAAGTCTTGAAAAGAAGAATAACTTTTCATTTTGCAATCATCTAGAGTCTAGCTGAAGTACTACTACTTACACCAATGTTGATTCAGAAACAAAAATCAGTAGTCTACAGCAGAACAAAAGAAAAATATTGGAAAGAAATGAAAAATACTCCTTCACTTCGTAGAGTCTAGACTATGGATTTTTAATATTCTGCTTCATCACTCAGCAGAAAAAAAGTAATGGGTAAGGACAACATAAAGAATTCAGAGTTCATCTTCTTTACCACCACCACCACTTTCTGCCTAGATTTTCTAGCATAACTCCCTTAATTACCAAATTTGTAGCTGCTTCTATTTTCTTACCTCATCATTCCATAACCCATTAAATTTAGCATCTGCACAATCCTCTCCCCCACTCACATTACACTGAAAGAGTTCTTGTTTAAATCCCCCCAAATCTCCTAATTGCCAAAATTGCTGGCCTCTTTTCAGTCCTCAATTGATTTGAACTCTCAGTAACTTGTAGCTTGCAGACCATGAAACTCTCTCTTCCTTAGGCTTCCACATCCTCACCATCCTGATTCCTATTCTACCCTCTTGGAGCCCCTTCTCAGTCTCTTGCACTATTTCTCTGAACATCTCTTAATTGTTGATGATCCTATATCATCCTGTATAGTCTTGTCTTTCCACGCTGCAAATACTTTCTGAGTGATTCTATCAATCTTAATCTACCAACTGTACGGTTACAATTCAAATTGAAGGCATGATGCTTCCCTTCTCCAAGAGAAATCAGTTCTTCCTCCAGGGTTTCCTACCATGGTAAAAAATGCTATCACCTACCCAGGTGCTGGTGCCAGAAACCTAGATGTCATCAGTGACTCTCTCTTTCCTTTATTTTGCACATAGGATTACCAGATTAAAAATACAGGACCCTCAACTAAATTATAAGTTCAGATAAACAGCATATTCTTTTTTAGTTTAGTATTTCCAAAATATTGAAATTTAACTGAGCACACCATATTTTATCTAGCAATCCTACTTCTACTTCTAATCAAACATCAACCTCTTAATTATTACTCAACTATCTTCCTGGCCCTTTATTTCCCATCACCTTTGTCTTAGACCTACTGCCACTGTCCCTTGCTTAGGTCTCTAAATAGCCTCCTCAGTCTCCCAAAGTGCACGGTGCCTCATACCTGTAATCCCAGCACTTTGGGAGGCCAAGGCAGGTGGATCACCTGAGGTCAGGAGTTCAAGACCAGCCTCACCAACGTGGTGAGACCCCATCTCTACAAAAATACAAAAAAATTAGCCAGGTGTGGTGGCATGCACTTGTTATCCCAGCTACTCAGGAGGCTGAAGCCGGAGAACTGCTTGAACCTGGGAGGTGGAGGTTGCAATGTGTCAAGATGGCACCATTACACTCCAGCCTGGGCAACAGAACAGGACTGCATATCAATTAAAAGAAAAAAGAAGAATAAGAAGTAATGTTCTATGGAGAGAGGGCAACTTCAGCTGATAGCTGTCACCCAAATGTGGGCTCAGCATTGCCCGATTTTGCAAGTTTTCACAAGAAGTCATAAATTCAAACTTTACATGAAACCATTTGATGTTTAAATGTTGACACTGGAAAATAAACTGTTCATTTGCCTCCTCAATACCCTTTCTCTTCTTCTTTTTTACTAGAACTCCAGTTTTATTCTAGATAATTTTAAATTTCTTGTTATTATTACATAATAACATTTCCTAGCCTTGTTTGTTGATGGGGTTCCCATGAGATATAGGCAGTGGTGTTAGGGGACGTCTAGAGAGGGTTGAGTCACTTGGGAGGGATGCTCTTTTTGCCCTTGTCTCCTCCTCTCTTCTTCCAGCCTCATCTGTGGATATAATGGCTAGAGCTTTAACACACATATTGGACCATGACCTGAGGCAACTTTGAAGATGGAAGCTGTGAGTTAGGGATAGTAGAATACAAACATGAAGGGAGCCTCAGTCCTTAGTGACCCTGGTGCTTGCATACCACCCTGACTGCCTACTTCCAAACATTTCTTATAGAATAGAAAACTTTAAAAATTAAAATCAACCTTTACCTCGTTTCAAATACTGTTTGGGGAAGGGCATTTGTTTTATGCAACTAAATCAATTCTATTATTTTACATTTTCTTTTTAAGTACAAGATGAACCAGTTAAAAAAAAATCTGTGGTCAGTATCTAGCCTGCAAGCCACCTATTTATGATTCTTGCTGAGGGCATAGAAGGCATACTAAAAGTTAATAAGTTATAGAAGGTTTGTGTATATACACACATATATTTCCTAGTTCTGGCCACTGAAAAGCCTGAAGCAATGACACTGTAGTAGCAGTGAACACACCTAGGACCCAAATATTGACTTTCAAATTCCATTTTTCTCATGGTGATACAAGGAATCAGTTCTATGAGGAGAAATGGTTGATTCCAGAGCTAAGGCAAGGAAAATACAGGCTGAGCCTGGAACTTTCCTGTCAGTAAGTAAGGAAACGTTTGTTTTTTAAATGAGGTAGGCATGTTGAAAGGACACAGGAGCCAACTTGCAAGAGTATTCAATGGCCACTTCTGCGACAATTTGAACATGAAAATAAATAATGACAGTAATACTTTATAATCAATAAACATTCATGAGTCCATAGTGATATAAGTAATTGAATAAATCAATGTGTAAGAAGAAAAAGCTCTTTTATACAGTAGAATTTCAATTAATAAATGTAAAAGAGATGACAAAAATAATAAAATCATCATTTTGCAAATACTTAATAGTTATTGTGAGCCACAATCATCAACGGATTGTTGATTCAACAATTGAGGCACTTAAAATTGTGAGCAAAACTACAGTGAGAAACAGGATGCTTGCATGATCCCAACATAACTTCCCATAAAATACTTGTTAAAGGAGAAAAGGAATTTTAAATGCAGCAACCTGGTGGACACCTTCTGAACCAAGTGATCAAAATTAACATCATCAGTAATGAGACACATTTACATTATGTACGTCCTGATATGATGCACTGAGAAAGATATCATATCATTCCCATGGTATTCTTGCCAAAAATGCATAATTCAACATGTATGTTTCAACATGAGGAAACATCAGATAAACCCAAATGGAAAAATATTCTGCAAAAATAAATGGCTAGAACTCTTCAAAAGTGTCAAGGTCAGAGCAACAAAGAAAGTTTCAAAAACTGTCTCAGATTAGGGGAAACTACAGTGACATACCAATTAAATGCAGTGTAGAATATTAGTTTGGTCTTGGATCATAAAGAAGACTTTACTGGAACAAATGGCAAAATTTGAACAAAATCTATAGATTAGGCAATAATATTGTATCAATGTTAATTTCTTGGTTTTGATTATTGTACTATGGTTATGACATTAATATCTGGGGAAGCTGAGTAAAGGCATATGGACATTTTCCACTTTTTTTAAATATATATTTTGGACGTCTGAACTTATTTCAAAATAAAAAGCTTAGTGGCATTTTGGGCTGATGATAAATACATTTTTATAGTAATAATTTTAAAAAATTAAAAGTTTGTTTTTCTTCTTTTTTTTTTTTTTTTTTTTTGAGACGGAGTCTCACTCTGTCGCCAGGCTGGAGTAGGGCGGCGAGATCTCGGCTCACTGCAACCTCTGACTCCCTGGTTCAGGCTATTCTCCTGCCTCAGCCTCCCAAGTAGCTGGGATTACAGGCACGTGTCATGATGCCCAGCTAAATTTTTTCTGCATTTTTAGTAGAGACGGGGTTTCACCGTGTCGGCCCGGATGAGCTCGATCTTCTGACCTCGTGATCTGCCCACCTCAGCCTCCCAAAGTGCTGGGATTACAGGCGTGAGCCACCGCGCCCAGCAATAAAAAATTTAAAAAGTTGATTGGTTAATGGTTATGTTAACATATTGTTCTTTGTGTTAACACTATGCTATGCATTTCTAATAGAGCTGGGTATCTGTCTCAGAATATTTCTAGAAAAATACTTTTCTCAAATAATTTTAAGTAGATCACTGACAATACGGATCTCTGAATTACCAGTGATATCTCAGGGTTACCACCTCAGATGCATATATAAAATGTCCTGAAATATCATTGAATGTTTTCTGAGGCAGACAGTGGGATGATACAAGTGGAGCCTAAGGAAGATCTACATGGCAATGATATGACAGAAAGGAAGCACATGGCAAAGTAACAAGTGGTGATCTAAATGAGCATGGATGAGGATTGGAACTCTGATCGGCAGTTAGGATGGAAGGAAAATATTAAAGAAATTCACATTTTAAAGTTAAAGTTCAGGATTTGGTAACTGAATTTAAAAAACAAGGAAGGAGACGCAGATGCTAGCTATCATCAAAGATAGCAGCATCTTGATAGAAATAAGCAAATTGGGAGGGACAGATGATGAACCCAATTTTGGCCACAGTGAACTTTAAGTAATGATGGAACATTTGGAGATATGAGGCTGGAACTCAGAAAAGAGATTCAAGCTGGAAGTACATTTGTGTCACCAGCAAAATGTTAATTGCTGCAATTATTAGAATGTATGAACTCTTTGATGGAGAAATTACAACAAAGAAAATCACAGGAACAGGGCTGCAGAGGGGAACAAGGCTAGAAATAGGCTCTTCTTATACTTCTATGCCCAATTACTAGCAGAAAATGTGACAAGTTTAGTTTAAAAATTACAGCAGGCAATTTTTGAGATGGTTCCTGCCTCATGATGATCCTCCATTTCTGGGAATAGCTTATGACTATAGGGTCATAGGCTGCAGTGACCATGTCTGACCCTGCACCTTGGCCGTAGCTGAGTGATCGAAAGGATATAAGCTGGACCAAGCAAAGCTAAGAAGTTTCCTTCCCATGAGTAAGTAGAATCTGGAGGTAGTTTATCCAGTATCCTTCCGAATGAATTGAAACCCCTGAAAATTCAGCTACCATTCAATCTGACTGGCCTTGTGCCCAGCTTCTAGTTTTCACTCTATTTCCCTGCTGGGATAGAAGCCCAGCCCTGAACCCCAGCCAAAAAGTTATAGCCCTTGCTCTACTGACTTCTTGCCAGTTCAGGACACAAAGCCTGTAGTGGTACCATCACCGCTACCATCCTAAATTTCCTCAGCTACTAGGTATCTGTGCATTAATTCAAAAAGACCTCCCAGCAACACACTCAGATAATGGGATAAGCCACAAAACCTGAAACATTAGTCTGCCAAAAGTCTTTTGAAAATGACTTTTTTTTTTTTTTTTTTTTTTTTTTTGAGACAGGGTTTCACTCCGGTCATACAGGCTGGAGTACAGTGGCAGGATTTCAGCTCACTGCAGCCTTGACTTTCCGAGCTCAGGTGATCCTCTCACTTCAGCCTCCTCGGTAGCTAGGACTACAGGCACATGCCATCACACCTGGATAATTTTTTTATTCTATTATAGAGATATAGTTTCACCATGTTGCCCATGTTAGTCTTGAACTTCTGGGCTCAAATGATCCTTCAGCCTTGGCTTCCCAAAGTGTTGGGATTATAGGTGTGAGCCACTGAGTTGAGCCTGTAAATGACTTCTTTACATTCATAGGTAGACTACAAACACAGCAACACATTTTGCAGTTTAATTCCCTGCAATGACATAATAGCAGCCATAGTTTAAGTGAGAGGTAAGAAGTATTTGCTATTCAATCATGGTGCAATCACCCACTTGAATGGATATCTATTCTTACAATACAAATGAATGTCTATCATAAAATAGATCCCTCACTTGGAAAGTTATTAGACAACTCTCAAGTCTCTTCAATTAAAATTCTAGGTAATTTTTTTTTTCTTGAGATGGAGTATCGCTCCGTCGCTCAGGCTGGAGTGCAATGGCGCAACCTCGGCTCACTGAAATTTCTGCCTCCCAGGTTCAAGCAATTCTCCTTCCTCAGCCTCCCAAGTAGCTGGGATTACAGGTGCCTGCCACCACATTTGGCTAATTTTTTTGTACTTTCTTTAGTAGAGATGGGGTTTCACCATGTTGGCCAGGCTGGTTTCGAACTCCTGACCTCAAGTGATCCACCCGTCTCGGCCTCCCAAAGTGCTAGGATTACAGGTGTGAGCCACCACGCCCAGCCTAGATATTTTTTTAACCAAGCAATTATATTCATTTTTTACACCCATCTTGTTTCCCCCATCCCCCAATAATACTTATGTAACTAAGGACAGCAGTGATTGCACAGTATTGTATGGTTAGTTGTCACATGAGGTTTTCCTCCTTTGAGTTCCTTGAACATGGGGATTTTGTTTCACTTACTCCTTGTATCTGGGTGTCATATATGGTGATTTACTCACAGTAAGCTTCCATAAGCATTGACTGAACTGCAACATAAACAACTTGTTACACACTATATCCCAAACACTCCACACTTAAGCAAAACTTGCAAAGTCTAAGTTTTCTTTATAGTTCTTAATCATTTCTTACATCCTGAAAAAATTATTTTTAGATAAAAATAGGCATATTTAACTTCATCAGGGGAACCTTGAGCTTTTTTGACTATTCAAGAGTAGGAAATGAGGGGGAAAAAGCAATTATTGTATGAATTAATATGATCCACCTTCAGAAAGAATGTAGAGCAATTTACAACATACCGGAGGATGCGAGAACTGGCAAATTTCATCTTATTGATGCTCAGATTCCCTGAAGCTACATAAAAATGTGGATGATAAGGATGAGCAGAGGCACAGAGAAAGCACCAGAACCTTAAGGTAAATAGCAGACATGTGGAGTTTGAGCTACAGTGGAATCATTTTCATCCTGAAAAATTTGCCCCAGAGATTTCTTGGGTCCCATGAAAAACATTTTATGAAATATATACACACTAGTTTTCCTTGTTACCCCTAGTGAAGAAATAATGTTTTGAGAGCATAGTAGAAGAGAGAGTTGTTAAAAAATAATTTTTACAAAAATGTAAAAGCACGACTCTGATATATAAAAATGAACAGGTGTTAAAACTTTCCCATGTCATATGATATGAAGGAACTGGGCAGATGTTATAACCAGTTCAAAGAGAAAGTGAGAACAAATTTATAGGGAGAAGAGATAAATTGCAAAGAGGGACTAAAATGAGTTTTTCCACATCGGGGAGAAGGTATACTAAAATCACTACTAAAACAGCCACAAGGTACATATCTATTAGTTACCTACAATCAACAAAGCACTGAAAAATAGCTCAAAGGCAATGTGCAGGGCTAGAATTGGATCATCTGGAAGCCTGTGCTGTTGATGATGCAGTTTTCCTTGAAACACACAATATTTTCCAGTTCACTTGACTCTCAGGCCCAACAGATTTCTTCAATCATGCATGTTTCAGCCATGCTTTGATAAGCAAATTGCTGTCATTTCCTACAGGGACTCTCTACTGGTATCTGAGATGCCAGTATTCCACACTGCTCATTAAAAAGGAGTACCTTTTTTATATTAGGGATCCATGTGTGGTGGAGCTGACCTTATGCCTTTAAAATTCCCAGGGACCTGACATTCTCTGTCCCAGTGCAGAAACAGGACACAGAGGTTTTGCTTATAAACAAAGCCAAATTATTTTCGCAATAAGGAATGCTGACTGTTCAAATGCTCAGGTGAGTATTGAGTTGAGACTCTCAGGTTCTGTGCCATGAAGTAAAGATAAATTTAGGTCTGAAAAGTTTTGAAGGCTGGTGTTACCAGGCTTCATACTTGCAACAATTTATTCGGGAGCAGCACCTCCCTGATGAACCAGCGTTTTCCACAGCTTTAGAACCACTCTCCTTGGTTCTTGCTCTTTTATTTCACTTGTCCAATTCATAGATGCAAAGTGCTATTCCTGCAAGTTGAGTTCTAAATACAGAGGCAGAAAGCTGGTTAGGTAGCTGGGCCCTTCTTCCCTGCAAGTCACCCTCCTGACACACACAGTGACCTCACCCCTTGGTCATCCTCCGGCACCACTGTGGTGGTCTGGCCTTATTATCCTATCTCAGCCCAGGCACTGAAGAGTCTTTGTTCATGTATCTGAACTTGCTGTGTGGGTGTATCCATTCTTTATGTTTCATCCCCTCCACTCCCTCCAGGAGCTCCATTCCACTCCCTCCTGCCCCAGGCCACTCCTTCTTCTCAGGAATGTTTCTCTTATCTATTTTCCTGTTCATGGCAGCTGACAGCTTTATTCAGAGTCTAAAGACTCATGTAATCCTGAGCAAGAAGGCTGGGGGAGGGATTAGCATCCCTTCTAAACAGAAGGGGCGGTTCCTAGATGACCAGGCACTCTAAAAACTACCAATTGGCTGCCTTGACCATAAAAGCAGTTCAGCCTGGCCTCAGTGAATGTCTGGTTTTCTTTTTTTAAGTAGAATTATATCCTGATGGACCCACCCGAGTAAGTTAGAAGCAAAATATACATTCAAATAGCTGAATGAGCTGACCTGTTGTATAGGGTTACTTAGTATTGTTCATTTAAATACTGGAGAATGTCTGTCAAACACAATGGTTTTCGTTGTAGCATGGTTGATGTTAAACTGTTCTGACAGTAAGTAGCCAACAGGTTCAGCAGCTTTGAAAGAAAAATCCTGGTTTGTGTTAATAAAACCATGTCATCAGCATCAAGAAGGGCATACTATTTATTATGCCTTGAAGCATTCTTCCCATGTATTGAAAGCTGTATCAAGTTATATATGTGTGAGCTATGATGCCAAATTTTTTAGACACTACCCTGTTTTATACATTTAGAATTGGAATTTTATCCTATTCATGAGAAACTCAGAATACACACCAGGATTATAGAGCTTAATTCGTGAGTTATTCAAAAGACATTCATTGAGTATCCCATTGTTCTATAAACTGGAGATAGATAAATAAGACATGGTGTCTATCCTGGAGGAATTTAAGATAAAGTGGAGAAGACAGTGCAAATGAATATTACATTTTCACAGTGTTAGGACATCACTGTTGGTCACTGGTGTATTCCTGATGTCTAGGATTCCTGGATTTTTATTAAAACTTGAACTTGAACAGAAATGGAATTCAATGGTGTTATTACGACACATGGTTTTATGGGGAACATTAACAAGTAATTTTAAAGAAAATTAAAACAATAAGAAAAGTCATATTTTGTTTTTACTCCTCATATTTTTAATAGAAAAATAAGCAGCACATGTATATCCTAAACAATTATCCACAATCCCATCATTTCATTATTCTTAATAATTTTTTCCTAAAGAGAGTAATAATGCTTATTAGATTACACCTAAAATCTGCTCATTCTTCATCTAAGATATGTAAGACATATTGTTAGAGCTAATTAGGAAAAAGTATTTGCCTAAGAGCAGTGAACTTAATTTTGTTTTGTTTTTAAGCTTAAAGCAATCATGAGTTACTAGATCCCATTTTAGTGAAAGATTTGAATTTACAGACTACAAAGCGATTGTCATATGACCCTACAGCTGAAGTAGACAACTTCTTGCACTACTAGAGATTACTACCATTATGTTTTCTCTTAAAGAAGCCTTCCCTGGACACACATTTCCTACATTTGTATTTATTACTGGTTCTGTCAATTCAAGCTGAAGTTTTTCAAGGAAATCAGTCATAACCACTCCTTCCTTCCAACCACTCCAAAAAGACAAATGAGTTAGAAAATAATCTGGGCTTCTCTGAAGGACTAGTACACTGAAATTCAGCACCAGGTTTGCCTCACCTTACCTCAGTCTCTGACTTTGGCCAAGTTATCTCTTTCCACCTGTTTTCTCACCCAAAATGCCATATCACTAAAAGATGATGAAAACCAAATTACGACTAAAGATTAAAAAGGAGAAATGTGTTTGTTTTTCAGGAAATAAGCTACAGATACTGAACCCCTTTAAGATAACATCAACAAAAATGGCTGTCTTTCACATTTTTGACCGATAATTTGTTCACCTTTAAAATGAAAGACTGACTTAAATGATCTCTTGGTTCCAATGTGGTATGAAAACTTTGTAACTATGTTATTCTATTACCAACAGAATTATATCCAGAGAGGTAAGATATAAAATAGCAGACAACAAACATAGATACTACATCCAAAGTAAACATCTCTAAGACTTTTCCAATTTACCTTCTCCCAATAAGAAAGTAAAATCTCAAAGAGTCTTATATGGTGGCAAAAAGGAGCTCTGAAACTTATAATCTGACTCAGGCCCACAGTCAAGAAATTGATGTGGTCAAAACCACAGCAAATTAGGCATAGTGGCAGAAGGAATCACTTAGAGTAAACTGGAGAGGAATTTGCCATTTTCTCCATTCTGGTTTTATTCAAACCAATAGAAAAACTACTTCTGAAGCAATTTTTGAATTGTATTCAATGATATATCAAAGTAGAAATATCCTTAGGTATTTCTCTAGGCCATTTGTATCTTCTTGGGTGGCTAAAGACCCTCAGCTTTCAGTGTATTTGAGATGTGTATTAATGGCTTAGTATAATGAGGTATGTTATGGCGTATTTACTGAAGCACTTAATCTGTTCCTTGGGGGTGAAGAGATCAAGTGTATCCCTGTTAAATCACAGAGGCTTGTTAGAGACAGCATGATAGCTGCTGTAGGCTGGAGTCCATAGACTTACTCTGTGGCTCATTGATAACCTCAACATGTCAAATTTATAATTTGTCACCAGGCATTTTGATTAGAACCTCAGACATTTTGTCAATAGCTGTCAATCCACATATAGCAAAGAAAGCAATACAGTGTCAAGCCAAGGATTTAATTTAACAAACTGGGTATAAACCTGTCATGGGTCATTGTTGTTTTTAGTTTCTGTTCTTTCATCACTTCCCAAGCCAAATCCAACCAAATACTCAAGGCTCAAAAGAATCACTCTGAGTTGAGAGAAATCACCACAGACTTCCTCACCATTTCTGTGATCTATTAGATACCGCCTGGCCAATAGGGCCTCAGTTTATTTGTCTGTTAAATTAAGAGATTAAGCAAAATGGCTTTTAGAACTAACATTCCATAATTCTATCTCATTTTGGGGGTTGGGGGTAAGTAGCAGTTTGAAGAACGCTGAATTAAGCCAAATGTCCAATTTTTACCTAAAAGCAATGTTCTTTCTTTTTTCTTTTTTCCTCAAAATAATCTCTATGATACAAAAAGTTGAAGGTACCTATTTCAGCTTTATTTTTAAGGATGATATTTAAATAATAAAACCAGGAATGGCTTTAAAGAAGCAGTCATCATGAAAAGAAGATAAAGTTGTAATTTGGAATATAATTGCTTTTCAATGAAATAATGCCAAATATGAATGTATTTTCTTTAATCTACCTATGTAGGTACGAATAACATGCCAGCAACTCTGTATTGTAAACTTTTTTTTACCAGGAAGAGGCCCCTTTAAATAAACTATTTTTATTGTAGTTAATATAAGAATTGGGGGAAAAAAGGGCTAATTCTGAAAGTGACCTGGGAATTGAAAATCCCTTTATACCACCTAGAAGAAAATATATAAGAATAAAACTATACAGAGTGATGTCAGCAAGACGGCAGAGTAGGAGAAACAAATCTTCTTCCCCCTCCAACAATAAACAACAAACAAACAGATATCCATGAATAATAGCCTTAAGAAGACTCAAGCAGTTCAGGATCTGCGCCTTATCAACCAAATTGTCTTGCGTATCCACCCCGTGGTGCCAAAGCCATATACTCTCCTATCCTCAGTATCTCCCTCCACAACCCCTCCATAACCCATTACTCTGTTCTGCATCTCAAACATGCTTTCTTTACTATTCCTTGCACCCCTCATCCCAGCCTCTCTTTGCTTTCACTTGGACTGACCCTGACACCCATCAGGTTCAGCAAATTACCTGTGCTGTACTGCCGCAAGGCTTCACGGACAGACCCCATTACTTCAGTCAAGCCCAAATTTCTTCCTCTTTCATTACCTATCTTGACATAATTCTTCATGGAAACACATGTGCTCTCCCTGCTGATAGTGTCCGGCTAATCTCCCAAACCCAAACCCCTTCTACAAAACAATAGGATTTAAATCTTAATTACCATACAAGGTCGACCAGACCTAGGAGGAACTCCCTTCAGGACAGGATGATAGATGGTTCCTCCCAGGTGATTGAGAAAAAAGCCCAATGGGTATTCAGTAATTGATACGGAGACTCTTGTGGAAGCAGAGTTTAAAAATTGCATGATAATTGGCCTCCTCAAACGTGCCAGCTGTTTGCACTCAGCCAAGACTTAAAGTACTTACAGAATGAAAAGACTATCTCAATCCTGACTCAAAAGGTTAGCTACACCCTCTCTGAAATGAATTTGCATAAGAACTGTTTATGGGAATGCATCTTGATGGAGCAGTTGGACTGTTATGAAATACTCAGGAGCCCAGTCCAGCTCTAGGACTCACCCCTGAGCACACAGGCAATATTGGGCACGCTGGTAAAGGACCACTAGAATCCAGCAGCCCGGATCCCTTTGTGGTCAAGAGAGGCAGGAAAACAGGTGTGGGACTGCTACATCGGTGAGCGTGACTAATCCGATAAGCAGAAGTCCATGGGTGGTTACGCTCCCTGGAAAGGAGCTCACCCCTGAGCGCAAAGGCAATGTTGGGCACACTGGTAAAGGACCACTAGAATCCAGCAGCCCGGATCCCTTTCTTTCCAGTCAAGAGAGGCAGGAAAACAGGTGCAGGACTGCTGCATCAGTGAGCGTAACTAATCTGATAAGCAGAGGTCCATAGGTGATTACACACCCTGGAAAAGAATAAGCATTAGGACCATAGAGGATGCTCTAGGACTAATGCTCATCGGAAAATGACTAGGGGTGCTGGCATTCCTATGTTCTTTTTTCAGATGGAAAACGTTCCCCCCAAGGCAAAAACGCCCCTAAGATGTATTCTGGAGAATTAGGACCAATTTGACCCTCAGACACTAAGAAAGAAACGACTTACATTTTCTGCAGTACCGCCTGGCCACGATATCCTCTTCAAGGGGGAGAAACCTGGCCTCCTGAGGGAAGTATAAATTATAACACTATCTTACAGCTAGACCTCTTTTGTAGAAAAGAAGGCAAATGGAGTGAAGTGCCATATGTACAGACTTCCTTTTCATTAAGAGACAACTCGCAATTATGTAAAAAGTGCGATTTATGCCCTACAGGAAGCCCTCAGAGTCTACCTCCCTACCCCAGCGCCCCCCTGACTCCTTCCCCAACTAATAAGGATGCCCCTTCAACCCAAACAGTCCAAAAGGAGATAGACAAAGGGGTAAACAATGAACCAACAAGTGCCAATATTCCCCGATTATGCCCCATCCGAGCAGTGGGAGGAGGAGAATTCGGCCCAGCCAGAGTGCATGTACCATTTTTCCTCTCAGACTTAAAACAAATTAAAATAGACCTAGGTAAACTCTCAGATAACCCTGATGGACTCCTTTCCTTCCTAGGCATGGTTAGGTACTTCCGCCTTTGGATACCTAGTTTTACCATCCTGACTAAATCATCATGTAAACTCACAAAGGCAAACCTAGCAGACCCCATAGATCCTAAATCCTTTCCCCAGTCCTCTTTCCATTCCTTAAAAACAGTCCTAGAAGCTGCCCCCACAGTAGCTCTCCCTAACTCATCCCAACCCTTTTAATTACACACAACCAAGGTGCAGGGCTGTGCGGTCAGAGTTCTTACACAACAGCCAGGGCCGCGCCCTGTAGCCTTTCTGTCCAAACAACTTGACATTACTGTTTTAGCCCAGCCCTCATGTCTGAGTGTGTGGCTGCTGCCGCCTTAATACTTCTAGAGGCCCTCAAAATCACAAACTATGCTCAACTCACTCTCTACTGTTCTCATAACTTCCAAAATCTATTTGCTTTCTCACACCTGACATATACTTGCTGCTCCCCGGCTCCTTCAGCTGTACTCCCTCTTTGTTGAGTCTCCCACAATTGCCATTGTTCCTGGCCTGGACTTTAATCCGGCCTCCCACATTATTCCTGATACCACACCTGACCCCTATGACTATATCTCTCTGATCCACCTGACATTCACTCCATTTCCCCATATTTCCTTCTTTCCTGTTCCTCACCCTTTTCACACTTGGTTTATTGATGGCAGTTCCACCAGGCCTAATCGCCACACACCAGCAAAGGAAGGCTATGCTATAGTATCTTACACATCTATCATTAAGGCTACTGCTCTGCCCCCTCCACTACCTCTCAGGAAGCTGAACTCATTGCCTTAATTCAGGCCCTCACTCTTATAAAAGGACTACGTGTCAATATTTATACTGACTCTAAATATGCCTTCCATATCCTGTACCACCATGCTGTTTTATGGGCTGAAAGGTTTCCTCACTAAGCAAGGGTCCTCCATCATTAATGTCTCTTTAATAAAAACTCTTCTCTCCAGGCTGCTTTACTTCCAAAGGAGTCATACACTGCAAGGGCTATCAAAAGGCATCAGATCCTATCGCTCAGGGCAATGCTTATGCTGATAAGGTAGCTAAAAAACCAGCTAGTGTTCCAACTTCTATCCCTCCTGGCAGTTTTTCTCCTTCTCATCTGGCCACTCCCACCTACTTCCCCACTGAAAATTCCACCTGTCTCTTCCCACACAAGGCAAATGGTTCTTGGACCAAGGAAAATATCTCCTTCCATTCTATTCCATCGTGAAGTCTTCCACGTAAGTTACAAGGCGCTAGCCTGCCTCTTGGAACCTCTCATTTCCTTTCCATCATGGAAATCTATCCTCAAGGAAATCACTTATCAGTGTTCCATCTGCTATTCTACTACTCCTCAGGGATTATTCAGGCCCCCTCCCTTCCCTACACATCAAGCTCAGGGATTTGCCCCGCCCAGGTCTGGCAAATTGACTTTACTTGCATGCCTCGAGTCAGGAAACATGTCTGGGTAGACACTTTCACTGGATGGGTAGAGGCCTTTTCCACAGGGTCTGAAAAGGCCACAGTGGTCATTTCTTCCCTTTTGTCAGGCATAATTCCTTGGTTTGGCCTTCCCACCTCTATACAGTCCAATAACGGACTGGCCTTTATTAGTCAAATCACCCAAGCAGTTTCTCAGGCTCTTGGTATTTAGAGGCTCCTGGTTTTGTCTCAAACTGCCACCCTTAAGTCTCTTTAAGTGGATAGAAGATCTTCAATGACAAAGTACACTCCAATACTTTCACCCTGATGAAGTCCTATTCTTTACTTTTATACTTACTCTTATTCTCGCTCCCGTTCTTATGCCACCCTCTACCTCTGCCCAGCTGTCTCCACCACACTATCAATCTCACTCACTCTCTCCTAGCCGTTTCTAATCCTTCTTTAACAAACAATTGCTGGCTTTGCATTTCTCTTTCCTCCAAATTCGAGGAGGCCCTAAAAAAAAAAAAAAAAAAAAAACAAAAAAGAGAGGACTCTGTATATTTTTAAATAAAGAATGTCCCTGGTATACGACAACATAAAAAAACTCAATCAAGGATAGAGCCCCAAAACTCGCCAACCAAGCAAATAATTACACTAAACACCCTTTGACACTCTGTAATTGGATGTCCTGGGTACTCCCAATTCTTAGTTCTTTAATACCTGTTTTTCTCCTTCTCTTATTTGGACCTTGTGTCTTTCGTTTAGTTTCTCAATTCATACAAAACCACATCCAGGCCATCACCAATAATTCTATACGACAAATGCTCCTTCTAACAACCCCACAATATCACCCCTTACCCCAAAATCTTTCTTTAGTTGAATGTCTCCCACTCTAGGTTCCCACGCCGCCTGTAATTGTTTGGGTGAAGGAAAAAGGACAAGATGGAGGAAGGTGAACAAGAAGGCACAATCCATGTTGCTTCCGGGTTCTTCCTCGCCAACATTCCCGCGCGCAGGAAAATGCAGCCCGCCCCGGGAAGATGCAGATCAACCGAGCATGCGCCAGGTGATGTCAATCCGAAGAGATCGAAACTTACCCGGCCACGCCTACGGAGACGCCCCTATCACGCCCTTATCCTGCCCACTGCCCTCCCCCTTCCAGTACCAATGCATAAAAGTCTCCCACTGGCAGGAGCCAGTGTGACTTCTTCGGCCCCCGCATTTGTGGACCGGAGAACATCACCCGAGAGCGCCGGCGTGACTTCCCTGGCCCCCCACACCTGAGGACCAGAGAACCTCGTCTGAGAGTGTGTGCATATTTGCAATAAAAGACTGCCACTTTCTTATGTACTTTGGCCTCATGTTTAATTACTTAGCTCTCCTAAATTAAGTTACATTAAATTAAAACAGTAATCCCGCTCAAAACAGCCCTGAGAAACATCGCCCATTATCTCTCCATACCACTCCCCAAAATTTTCACCACCCCAACACTTTACCACTATTTTGTTTTATTTTTCTTATTAATATAAGAAGACAGGAATGTCAGGCCTCTGAGCCCAAGCTAAGCCATCATATCCCCAGTGACCTGCACGTATACATCCAGATGGTCTGAAGCAACTGAAGATCCACAGAAGTGAAAATAGCTTAACTGATGACATTCCACCATTGTGATTTTTTCTACCCCACCCTAACTGATCAATGTACTTTGTAATCTCCTCCACCCTTAAGAAGGTTCTTTGTAATTCTCCCCACCCTTGAGAATGTACTTTGTGAGATCCACCCTCTGCCCACAAAACTTTGCTCATACCTCCACCGCCTATCCCAAAACCTATAAGAACTAATGATAACCCACCACCCTTTGCTGACTCCCTTTTCAGACTCAGCCCGCCTGCACCCAGGTGAAATAAACAGCCATGTTGCTCACACAAAGCCTGTTTGGTGATCTCTTCACACTGAAACACTTCTGAAGGTAGAGGAAATTACCCCTCCCTCCTCACCGTTGCTCGCAGGGGTCGTGAATGTTGGCCTTTTTCTTCTTTTTTCAGGATGGACAGGTGAACAGCAGCTCCCTTGCTTCCCTCCTGGCCAGGGCTGGTGCACATGGCTCAAGGCTGTCCAAGAGCAGGCTGGCCTGCATCCACCACCACGTGTCCACGGAGTCTTCCCCTCCCAGGGCCAAGGGATCTGGCTCTGTCAGAGAGCAATTAAGTTTCTCCCCCAGTTGGAGGAATCCATTTGCATAAGAATGAGACGTTCTTCCTCAGGCATCTTTTTCTATTCTCCACCCTGTCAGCAGCTAACACAGCTGTGCATTTAAGCTGTCTTTTCCTTTTCTTTACTGGGTTAACAGTGAGGCTTTTTAAATATATATATAAAGACGTTTTACTAGGCCAGGTATAAGTTTCACTGTTTATATTCTCCCAAGCTGTAGCCAATCTGGTGTGCTTTGCATGTCTTTCTCTATGGTCAGCAGCAAACATTGCTGCAGGCCTCCATCTTGTTTTATGTTCTTGGAAGTGTGGCCTGTAACCATATGGCAAAGCTTTGTTTAGCCTCCGCCATTTTAAAATGGTGGTGCAGGCTCAATTCTGACTTAGGGAATGAGTCCTTTCTGGTTTGAAATCTGTGTGACCTTTGCTATTTGTTGATTCTCTTCTCCTCCATGGACTGCCTTTGTTTTTCCTTTCTGTAAGCATTTAGTAAAGCTTGAAAGTCAGAAATATTGGCTGCTTGACCTGGCTAAAGTAAGATAATCAGGGATTTAAAAGGATTTTCTTAAAGAGCACTCAGCTTAATTAAAAGTGGATATCCAAGTTATAGGTATATTTAAAAGACCTTTATGTTTTTCTCTTCCTGGATCTCGTTTTGCTGGGAAATGGTTTTTTTTCTCAGTTAGTTGAATTATTTTTCTTCATTTTGCCTTGCCACCCTTAATGCATGCATGAGAGGGGGCAAACCTCTATTTTCCTCATGGAATCCCAAGAATTAAAAGCAGATGGATCCCTCTCAAAATCTGGTTTTGCCTCCTAGTTATGCCTGTTTATTAGGCCTTAGAATTTGCATGTTTTCCTAGCCCTGTCTCTTAATGGGCTCCACCCAGAGGCCAATCATCCAGTTAGGAGATTGGCAAACAAAAACATCTTATGGATACCGAGTCTTCTTCTGCCTGTCTATGAAGTTATGTATGTGTTGTGTGTGTGATGTCTGTAAAAAAGAGCTCTAATAAATTGACTTAAAGAAAGATAAGTGTTTGGATCAAATATTTTTTAAAGGTGAGATAAAAGCTGTTGTACCTTTCAGTTCACATGACTTTAATCTTTGAGAAATAAAAACAGCCTTAAAGATTATTGGTAAAATTCAGATGTTGTCAAAATGTAAATATTTGCTTAGGGTTAAAGGATTGTTTTGAATTATGTAAGATAAAGCCGAAAGTTCAAACAAGCTGTGGAAGGAGTGTAAAAATTAATCTTGCAAAAGAAATTCTGTATATGAACATATTAACTAAATTCAAAAGAGTATTCCATTGTTTTTCTATAAATTCAGCATTGAAATAAAGGCACAACAAGGTATTCTTAAGGCACTAATCTGCTCCTCTGCAAAATTTGTAAAGGGTTATAAAAGGGCTTTTTTTTTTTTAAATTTCTGAGTCATCTTTTTGGCAAAATAAGTATGGTAATCTGGAATTTTATTTCATGACATCAAGTGTTTTAAATCTCTAACATTTAATAGGCTTCCCAAAATCACTTTTTGGATGCTACAGAGGGCCCCTGGAGCATCCAGAAAAGAGGTAAACATGAATGTTTGACATGTTTAGGTACATGGGATTGCCAAAGAGATGTTAAATCTTATTCAGGTTATATTTTAGTGAATAATATTAGTATATGTTCCAAAATTGTGTGGGATTTCTAAAATTCCAATGTCTGAGTATATGCTATTAATCACAATTAAAGTTGTTATGTTAAGTTATTGTAAACTACGAAGATAATCAAATTTCTTTGTCCATTGTGTTTCAGACTGTAACTATCCTGGATATTTTGCTACTCACAGACAATTGTTGTCTTGTTTTGATCCTCTTCCCATGATGGTTTATCATCAGCTATAGAACTTTCACAGGTGCTCTCAAATGCAGGTTTCTGATAACTGAATCAATTTTTTTGACTTTTGCTTGGAATTTGCTCATCCTCACTTTGTTTTTTAGAGTCAAGGAAACATATTTTGAGCTACTTATGGTCTTTAAAAATTAAGATATCCTCCTGTGAACAAAATTTGGAGCATACTTGTCTCTCTCCCTCTCTCTTCTGCCTGGCTTCTCCAGAATTTGGAAACTAGTTGTGAATATTCTTAACTTATGGCAATATAGTTCTTGCAGCAGTGCAATAAGAATCCATTTTCTTTATTATTATTATTATTATTATACTTTAAGCTCTGGGGTACATGTGCAGAACGTGCGGGTTTGTTACATAGGTATGCATATGCTATGGTGGTTTGCTGCACCCATCAACCCGTCATCTACATTAAGTATTTCTCCTAATGCTATCCCTACCCTAGCCCTCCATCCCCCAACAAGTTCTGGTGTGTAATATTCCCCTCCCTGTGTCCATGTGTTCTCATTGTTCAACTCCCACTTATGAGTGAGAACAGGCAGTGTTTGGTTTTCTCTTCTTGCGTAACTTTGCTGAGAATGATAGTTTCCATTTTCATCCATGACCCTGCAAAGAACATGAACTCATCCTTTTTATGACTGCATAGTGTTCCATGGTGTATATGTGCCACATTTTCTTTATCCAGGCCAACATTGATGGGCATTTGGGTTGGTTCTGAGTCTTTCCTGTGAACTGTGCTGCAATAAACATACGTGTGCATGTGTCTTTCAAATAGAATGATTTGTAATCCTTTGGGTATGTACCCAGTAATGGGATTGCTGGGTCAAAAGGTTTTTTTTTGGTTTTAGATCCTTGAGGAATCGCCACACTGTCTTCCACAATGGTTGAACTAATTTACACTCCCGCCAACAGTGTAAAAGCATTCCTATTTCTCCACACCCTTGCCAGCATCTGTTGTTTCCTGACTTTTGTAATGATCACCATTCTAACTGGCATGAGGTGGTATCTCATTGTGGTTTTGATTGGCATTTCTCTAATGACCAGTGGTCATGAGCTTTTTTTCGTATGTTTCTTGGCCACATAAATGTCTTTTTTTTTTTTTTTTTGAGACGGAGTCTCGCGCTGTCGCCCAGGCTGGAGTGCAGTGGCCGGATCTCAACTCACTGCAAGCTCCGCCTCCCGGGTTCACGCCATTCTCCTGCCTCAGCCTCCCGAGTAGCTGGGACTACAGGCGCTGCCACTTCACCCGGCTATTTTTTGTATTTCTTAGTAGAGACGGGGTTTCACCGTGTTAGCCAGGATGGTCTCGATCTCCTGACCTCGTGATCCACCCATCTTGGCCTCCCAAAGTGCTGGGATTACAGGCTTGAGCCACCGCGCCCGGCCAAATGTCTTCTTTTGAGAAGTGTCTGTTCATATCCTTTGCCCACTTTTTGATAGGGTTGTTTGTTATTTTTCTTGTAAATTTGTTTAGGTCTTTATAGATTCTGGATATTGGCCCTTTGTCAAACAGATAGATTGCAAACACTTTCTCCCAATCTTAAGGTTGCCTGTCCACTTTGATGATAGTTTCTTTTGCTGTGCAAAAGCTCTTTAGTTTAATTAGACCCTGTTTGTCAGTTTTGGCTTTTGTTGCCATTGCTTTTGGTGTTTTAGTCATGAAGTCTTTGTGCATGCCAATGTCCTGAATGGTACTGCCTAGGTTTTCTTCTAGGGTTTTTATGGCTTTCGGTCTTATGTTTACGTCTTTAATCCATCTTGAGTTAATTTTTGTATAAGGTGTAAGAAAGGGATCCAGTTTCAGCTTTCTGCATATGGTTAGCCAGTTTTCCCAACATCATTTATTAAATAGGGAATCCTTTCCCCATTGCTTGTTTTTGTCAGGTTTCTCAAAGATCAGATGGTTGTAGATGTGTGGTGTTATTTCTGAGGCCTCTGTTCTGTTCCATTGGTCTATATATCTGTTTTGGTATTAGTATTATGCTGTTTTTGTTACAGTAGCCTTGTAGTATAGTTTGAAGTCAGGTAGTGTGATGCCTCCAGCTTTGTTCTTGCTTAGGATTGTCTTGACTATCTGGGCTCTCTTTTTGGTTTTGTATGAAATTTAAAGTAGTTTTTTCCAATTCTTTGAAGAAAGTCAATGGTAGCTTGATGGGGATAGCACTGAATCTGTAAATTACTTTGGGCAGTATGGCCATTTTCGTGATATTGATTCTTCCTATCCATGAGTATGGAATGTTTTTCCATTTGTTTGTGTCCTTTCTTATTTCGTTGAGCAGTGGTTTGTAGTTCTCTTTGAAGAGGTCCTTCACATCCCTTGTAAGTTGTATTCCTAGGTATTTTACTCTCTTTGTAGCAATTGTTCACTCATGATTTGGCTCTCTGTTTGTCTGTTATCATTGTATAGGAATGCTTGTGATTTTTGCACATTGATTTTTGTATCCTGAGCTTTGCTGAAATTGTTTATCAGCTTAAGGAGATTTTGGGCTGAGACAATGGGGTTTTCTAAATACACAGTCATGTCATCTGCAAACAGAGAAAATTTGACTCCCTCTCTTTCTAATTGAATAAATTTCTTTTTTTCTCTTGCCTCATTGCCCTGGCCAGAAGTTCCAATACTATGTTGCATAGGAGTGGTGAGAGAGGGCATCCTTGTCTTGTACTGGTTTTCAAAGGGAATGCTTCCAGTTTTTGCCTATTCAGTATGATACTAGCTGTGGGTTTGTCATAAATAGCTCTTATTATTTTGAGATATGTTCCATCAATACCTAGTTCATTGATAGTTTTTAGCATGAAGGGCTGTTGAATTTTGTCAAAGGCCTTTTCTACATCTATTGAGATAATCATGTGGTTTTGTCATTGGTTCTGTTTATGTGATGGATTACGTTTATTGATTTGTGTATGTTGAACCAGCCTTGCATCCCGGGGAGGAAGCTGACTTGATTGTGGTGAATAAGCTTTTTGATGTGCTGCTGGATTCAGTTTGCTGGTATTTTATTGAGGATTTTCACACTGATGTTCAACAGGGATATTGGCCTGAAATTTTCTTTTTTTGTTGTGTCTCTGCCAGGTTTTGGTATCAGGATGATGTTAGCCTCATAAAATGAGTTACGGAGGATTCTCTTTTTTTTCTATTGTTTAGAATAGTTTCAGAAGGAATGGTATCAGCTCCTCTTTGTACCTCTGGTAGAATTCGGCTGTGAATCCATCTGGTCCTGGACTTTTTTTGGATGTTAGGCTATTAATTAGTGCCTTAATTTCACAAGTTGTTATTGGTCTATTCAGGGATTCAACTTATTCTTGCTGTAGTTTTGGGAGGGTGTATGTGTCCAGAAATTTATCCATTTCTTCTAGATTTTCTAGTTTATTTGCGTAGAGGTATTTATAGTGTTCTCTGATGGTAGTTTGTATTTCTGTGGGATCGGTGGTGATATACCCTTTGTCATTTTTTATTGCCTTTATTTGATTCTTCTCTCTTTTCTTCTTTATTAGTCTGGCTAGTGGTCTATTTTGCTGATGTTAAAAAAAAAAAAAAAACAGTTCTTGGATTCATTCATTTTTTGGAAGGGGTTTTCGTGTCTCTATCTCCTTCAGTTCTGCTCTGATCTTAGTTATTTCATGTCTTCTGCTAGCTTTTCAATTTGTTTGCTTTTGCTTTTCTAGATCTTTTAATTATAATTTTATGGTGTGAATTTTATATTTTTCCTGCTTTCTCTTATGGGCATTTAGTGCTATAAATTTCTCTCTACACACTGCTTTAAATGTGCCCCAGAGATTCTGGTACATTGTGTCTTTGTTCGCATTGGTTTCAAAGAACATCTTCATTTCTGCCTTCATTTTGTTATTTACCCAGTAGTCATTCAGGAGCAGGTTGTTCAGTTTCCAGGTAGCTGTGCAGTTTTGAGTGAGTTTCTTAATCCTGAGTTCTAATTTGATTGCACTGTGGTTTGAAAGACTGTTAGGATTTCTGGGTTTTTTAGTTTTTTGTTTTGCATTTGCTGAGGAGTGTTTTACTTCCAATTATGTGGTCAATTTTAGAATAAGTGAGATGTGGTGTTGAGAAGAATGTATATTCTGTTGATTTGGGATGGAGAGTTCTGTAGATGTCTATTAAGTCTTCTTGATCCAGAGCTGAGTTCGAGTCCTGGATATCCTTGTTAATTTTCTGTCTCATTGATATAATATTGACAGTGGGGTGTTAAAGCCTCCCACTATTATTGTGTGGGTGACTAAGTCTCTTTGTAGGTCTCTAAGAACTTGCTTTATGAATCTGGGTGCTCCTGTATTGGGTACATATATATTTAGGATAGTTAGCTCTTCTTGTTGAATTTATCCCTTTACCATTATGTAATGGTCTTCTTTGTCTGTTTTGATCTTTGTTGGTTTAAAGTCTGTTTTATCAGAGACTAGGATTGGAACCATTGTTTTTTTGTTTTTTGCTTTCCATTTGCTTGGTAAAGATTCCTCCATCCCTTTATTTTGAGTCTATGTGTGTCTTTGCACATGAGATGGGTCTCCTGAATACAGCACACAGATGAGTCTTGACTTTTTATTCAATTTGGCAGTCTGTGTCTTTTAACTGGGGCAGTTAACCCATTTGCATTTAAGGTTAATATTGTTATGTGTGAATTTGATCCTATCATTATGATGCTAGCTGGTTATTTCGCCCACTAGTTGCAGTTTCTTCATAGTGTTAATGGTCTTTACAATTTGGCATATTTTTGCAGTGGTTGGTACCATTCGTTCCATTCCATGTTTATTGCTTCCTTCGGGAGCTCTTGTAAGGAAGGCCTAGTGGTAACAAAATCTCTCAGCATTTGCTTGTCTGTAAAGGATTTTATTTCTCCTTCACTTATGAAGCTTAGTTTGTCTGGATATGAAATTCTGGGTTGAAAATTCTTTCTTTAAGAATGTCAAATATTGGCTCCCACTCTCTTCTGGCTTGTAGAGTTTCTGCTGAGAGATCTGCTGTTAGTCTGATGGGTTTCCCTTTGTAGGTAATCTGATATTTCTATCTGGCTGCCTTTAACATTTTTTCCTTCATTTTAACCTTGGTGAATGTGACAATTATGTGTCTTGGGGTTGCTCTTCTCGAGGAGTATCTTTGTGGTGTTCTCTGTATTTCCTGAATTTAAATGTTGGCCTGCCTTGTTAGGTTGGGGAAGGTCTCCTGGATAATATCCTGAAGAGTGTTTTCCAACCTGGTTCCATTCCCCTCATCACTTTCAGGTACACCAATCAAATGCAGATTTGGTCTTTTCACATAGTCCCATATTTCTTGCAGGCTTTGTTCATTTCTTTTCACTCTTTTCTCTCTAATATTGTCTTCTTGATTTATTTCATTGAGTTGATCTTCAATCTCTGATATCCTTTCTTCCGCTTGATTGATTCGGCTATTGATACTTGTGTATGCTTCACGAAGTTCTCATGCTGTGTTTTTTAGGCTCCATCAGGTCATTTACGTTCTTCTCTAAACTGGTTATTCTAGTTAGCAATTTGTCTAACCTTTTTTCAAGGTTCTTAGCTTCCTTTCATTGGGTTAGAACATGCTCCTTTAGCTCGGAGGAGTCTGTTATTACCCACCTTCTGCAGCCTACTTCTGTCAATTCGTCAAACTGATTCTCTGTCCAGTTTTGTTCCCTTGCTGCTGAGGAGTTGTGATCCTTTGGAGGAGAAGAGGCATTCTGGTTTTTAGAATTTTCAGCCTTTTTGCACTGATTTCTCCCCATCTTTGTGGATTTATCTACCCTTGCTTTTTGATGTTGCTGACTTTCCGATGGGGTCTCGGAGTGGACATCCTTTTTGTTCATGTTGATACTATTCCTTTCTGTTTGTTAGTTTTCCTTCTAACAGTCAGGCACCTGTGCTGCAGGTCTGCTGGAGTTTGCTGGAGGTCCACTCCAGACCCTGTTTTCCTGGGTATCACCAGTGGAGGCTGCAGAACAGCAAAGATTACTGCCTGTCCCTTCCTCTGGAAGTTTCATCCCTGAGGGGCACCCACCAGATGCCAGCCAGAGCTCTCTTGCATGAGGTGTCTGTCGGCCCCTACTGGGATGTGTCTCCCAATCAAGATACACCGGGGTCAGGGTCCACTTGAGGAGGCAGTCTGATCCTTAGCAGAGCTTGAACGCTGTGCTGGGAGATCCACTGCTCTCTTCAGAACTCTCAGGCAGGGACATTTAAGTCTGCTGAAGCTGTGCCCACAGTCGCCCTTTCCCCCAGGTGCTCTGTCCCAGGCAGATATGGATTTTATCTCTAAGTCCCTGACTGGGGCTGCTGTCTTTTTTTCAGAGATTCCCTGTCCAGAGAGGAGGAATCTAGAGAGGCAGTCTGGCCACAGCGGCCTTGCTGAGCAGCTCCACCCAGTTCAAATTTCCCGATTGCTTTGTTTACACTGTGATTGTAAAACCAACTACTCAAGCCTCAGCAATGGTGGATGCCCCTTCCCCTGCCAAGCTCAAGCATCCCGGGTCGACCTCAGACTGCTGTGCTGGCACAAGAATTTCAGGCCAGTGGATCTTAGCTTGCTGGGCTATGTAGGTGGGAATTGCCAAGCCAGGCCACTGGGCTTCCTGGCTTCAGTCCCCTTCCCAGGGGAGTGAACGGTTCTGTCTCTCTGGTGTTCCAGGTACCACAGGGGTATGAAAAATAAACTGCTGCAGCTAGCTCAGTGCCTGCCCAAATGGCCACCCAGTTTTGTGCTTGAAACCCATGGCTCTGGTGGCATAGGCACTGGAGGGAATCTCTTGGTCTGCCAGTTGCAAAGACCATGGGAAAAGCACAGTATCTAGGCCAGAATGCACTGTTCCTCCCAGTAGAGTCTCTCCTGGCTTCCCTTGGCTGGGGGCAAGAAATTCCCCAGTCCCTAGGTCAAGTCTAAGACTAAAGTCTATTTTGCAAAGAACTTGGTCCTATCGTGATTTGCTTTTTAACAGAAATGTGGACCGGAGAGAGAGAAATTATGTTTCAAAACGTATCATACATTTGCATTAAATTCTAGACTAGTTAGTTGTTTTTAAGTTTTTGCCTACATTTTAGACTAACTAACTCTGCATATTGCTGTGAACCAACCAGCAGTCTCTGACTGCAGCTCAGAAAGTAAAAAGGGAATGGATAATGTAAAAATCTGGATCAATATTCTAGTTCTAAGCAATGGTCCTGCAAATCCTGTCAGGCGATGGGAATAAATAGGATGCCCATTACCTAGAGCATTCCTTTTTGGGAAAGTAAGACCAAGAGAGCTATCCAAAGCCAAGTACCATGCACCCAAATCTTAGCAAGCATAACTATAGCCACCAGTCATCTGGGTGTGTCACAAGACATCCTTTTCTCTCCCTTGCTGGAGGAAGACTCAATTGAACAGCTTCACCTTACCATTCAGCTTATGATAAGTAGTCCATGCAACCTGACTTGAGACATATTTTTGTCCCAAACTCCATTCCAAGCCTCGGGTCAAAGCCCTAGAAAAGCAAATGATCTGAGGGATCCAGAAGCAGATAATAACAGAAATTAAAAGGCACAGTGCAGGTGAGCATGGCTAATTCCTGCTGATTAAGCCAAGCTTCCCATTTCATGGATAAAGGTCATGCTAGTATCCATGGCATCAATGAGGAATTCATTTTTTATTACTTATTTATTTATTTATTTACTTATTTTGGGACAGAGTCTTGCTCTGTTGCCTGGGCTGGAGTGCAGTGGTGCAATCTCAGCTCACTGCAACCTCTGCTGCACGGGTTCAAGCAATTCTCTTACCTCAGCCTCCCAAGTAGCTGGGATTACAGGCTTGTGCCACTATGCCCGCTAATTTTTGTATTTTTGGTAGAGACGCGGTTTCAGCATCTTGGCCAGGCTGGTCTTGAACTCCTGACCTTGTGATCCACCTCCCAAAATGCTGGGATTACAGGCATGAGCTACTGGGCCCGGCCTTTAGATCTAAGGAATTCAAAGGCTACTGACAGCAGGGAAAATAGCACATACATGAGTAAGAGTGAATATTCCCATCCCCTGTCCACTCCCCCAACCCTGCACCCATTAACATGGGTGAAAGTCACCCATGGGTTGCACACTTTCGCAGTCTCTGGGACTGAGGGTTATAAATATGGAAGAAAGAAGGATGCTTCACTTTCTCTCCCTCATGTACCCCAGGTATTTTCTAGGAAGAGAAGGGAACCTGGGATGCCTCGCTCTCCTCTTTCTAGATAAGTAGCCATTCATCTTCAGTCTGTGCCCCTTTTGAATGCATCCTGAACTCCCGGCATGCCTTTGAAAAATGCTTTCTTTTTTCCTTTTTCCTCCTCTGTCCTCCCTTCACTGATAGGTAACTGTGTCTCTGTACTATGGGATACTCCCCTCGGATACATCCTCCAAACTGGGAAAAGTTAATTTCCCAAACCTTAAACTGGTTGCCTTAGGATTGGGCTCAGGAGAAGGGAACCCAGAAGCCCAATATGCCAGCAAAAGGGTAACAGTTTTTTTTTTATCAGTTAGGCTTTTGGCCTCCCTTTCCCTGTGCAAACTGGTAAAAGGTCTTGGGATTTTTGAGCTGTCACCTCCACCTTGTTTCATTTTGATACATGTTTTCTTATAACCCCGTTTGTCTCTTTTCACCTTCAGGCCATCAAACTCCAAACGTCATGCAACCAGAGCCTCGGACAATGGCCCCTTTTGCCAGGGACCCTCAGATAGGCCTCTGAGGGAGATCTGACTGCAGTTTTCCCCAAAACAGTGCTCCCTGTCAGCAGGAAGCAGTTAAAATCAGTCTTCATCCTTATCCTTGTCCTTATTTTAATGGCAGTTAAATGTACTTCTTTAGAGGGAGGCAGATGTGGGAGACAGATAAGGGTGAGGGTTCCTGGAGAATCTCCAACCCACCTGGGCACTGTGAGAATGAAGTGTGCAGGAGGGTTGCCATGAGAAGTTCACACTGTGTCCAGGAGGGAGGAGCCTGGCCTCTTCAGTTCCTGTGTGTGTGGCCTGGAATCAATCTGTGAGGTGGAGAGCCTGTCAGAAGGATTCCCTCTTGCTTTGTTGAGAGTTTTTTTCTTTTTTCATTTTCCTTTTTACCCAATAAATTTCATTCCCCTCACCCTCCAAGGTCTCCCCGTTCCTAATCCTTCCTGTTCATATGACAAGAACCTGGTTTTAGCTGAACTAAGGAACAGAGTTCTACATTAATACTGTAATGGTGTGTAAATCAAATATTTCTAGTGTAAAGACTAAGAGACAAAACTACTAAAAAATAACCATAGTTATATTAATTTCTTAAACGACACACAACATAAAAAATATAAGTTATAATCCTGGGCAATATAGTGAGACCTCGTCTCTACCAAAAAAAAACAAAAAAACAAAAAAAAAACCCCAAAAAAGCCAGGCATGGTGGTTCATGCCTATAGTCCCAGCTTCTTGGGAGGCTGAGGAGGAAGAAGGCTTTGAGCCTGGGAAGTTGGTCAAGGCTGCAGTAAGCCAAGATTGCACCTCTGTACTCCAGCCTGGGTGACAGAGCAAAACACTGTCTTAAAAAGAAACTAGTAAATTATAACATCAAACACATAAAATGAAGGAGGAGTAAAAGTGTAGAGAATGAATAGCAAGAAAACAAATAATCCAATTTTATAAATGGGCAAGGGACCTGAGTAGACACTCCTCAAAAGCAGACATACAAATAGTCAACAGGTACGTGGGAAAAGAAAATGCTCAACATCACTAATCATTAAGGAAATGCAAATTAAAGCCACAATGAGATATCATTTCACATCTGTTAGGATGACTTTCATCAAAAAGACAAAAGATAAGTATTGGTGAGGATGAGAAAATAGAAACCCTTGCACACTGTTGGTGGGAATGTAAACTAGTATAGCCATTATGAAAAATGGTGTAGACGTTCCTCAAAAACTTAAAAATAGAAGTACTATATGATTCAGCGATCTTACATCTGGGTATATATCCAAAGGACAAAAAAATCAGTACATTAAAGAGAGATCTGCACTCCCATATTCACTGAAGCATCATTCATAATAGTCACACTATAGAATCAACCTAAGTGTCCACTGATGGATGAATGAATTTTTAAAATGTGTGCATACACACGCACACAAGCACACATATATTTACACATACACAATGGAATACTGCTCAGCTGTTAAAAAGCAAGAAATCTTGTCATTTGTGATAACATAGATGAACTTGGAAGACATTATGTAAAGTGAAATAAGCCAGGCACAGAAAGACAAATACTACTGAACTCACATATACATAAAATTTTTATAAGTTGAACTCAGAAGCAGAGCAGACTGGTGGTTATCAGAAGCTGCGGGTGGGTTGGGGAATGAGAAGATGCCGGTCAAAAGATACAAAGTTTTAGTAAGACAGGAGAAATGTGTTCTGGACATTCGTTATACAGCATGGTGAGTACAGTTAATAATAATATTGTATACTCGAGAACTGAAAGGAGACTAGATCTTTAATGTTATCACCACACAAAAAAATGTATGTTTGCTGATGAATATGCTAAGTAATTTGATTTAATTCTTTCACAATGTATACACATCAAAACATCACATTATACATCATAAATATATATAATATTGTTAAACCTTAATAAAGCTACTAAAAGAATAAAATTATATTCAGCCTCGTTGTTGGACACACCATTTAAGTACTGAACATGTAATTACCAGCATTTCTAGTGCAACAAACAGAAAGATTAAATTCATTAAACATTGGCATATTAGGCTAAAATGAAAGACAATGTAAAGGTCAGATTTTCTTTCTGGCTTTTCCTATAATCAGTGGTATAAAGAACAACACATTCAACCAGTAATTTCTGGGTCAGGCAAAGGAGAAGTAGTATAAAATAAAATCAGTTTTATAACAATGGTGCAATGAGGATAAAAAGACAGAAGAGCTTAGCTAAGTCATACAGAAGCAATTAAAAACCTTCTTCAAAAAGTAGACAGCTCTACTCATAAATCCAAGAATCTCCTAAGCAAAAAGAACAAAGCTGGAGGCTTCACACTACTTGAATTCAAACTATACTACAAGACTACAGTAACAAAAACAGCATAATACTAATACCAAAACAGATATATAGACCAATAGAACAGAACAGAGACCTCAGAAATAATACCACATATCTACAACCATCTGATCTTCAACAACCCTGACAAAAACAAGCAATGGGGAAAGGATTCCCTATTTAATAAATGGTGCTGGGAAAACTGGCTAGCCATATGCAGAAAGCTGAAACTGGATCCCTTTCTTACACCTTATACAAAAATTAACCCAAGATGGATTAAAGACTTATGTAAAACCTAAAACCATAAAATCCCTAGAAGAAAATCTAGGCAATATTATTCAGGACATAGGCATGGGTAAAGACTTCATGACTAAAACACCAAGAGCAATTGCAACAAAAGCCAAAATTGACAAATGGGATCTCATTAAACTAAAGAGCTTCTGCACAGCAAAAAAACAAAAACAAAAACAAAAACAAAAAACTATCATCTGAGTGAACAGGCAATCTACAGAATGGGAGAAAAGTTTTGCAATCCATCCATCTGACAAAGGTCTAATACCCAGAATCTATAAGGAACTTAAACAAATTTATAAGAAAAAAAAAAAAAAAAAACATCAAGAAGTGGGAGAAGGATATGAATAGACACTTCTCAAAAGAAGACACTTATTCAGCCAACAAACATATTAAAGAAAGCTCATCAGTACTGGTCATTAGAGAAATGCAAATCAAAACCACAATGAGATATCATCTCATGCCAGTTAGAATGGTGATCATTAAAAAGTCAGGAAATAACAGATGCTGGCAAGGGTGTGGAGAAATAGGAACGCTTTTATACTGTTGGTGGGAGAGTAAATTAGTTCAACCATTGTGGAAGACAGTGTGGCGATTCCTCAAGGATCTAAAACCAGAAATACCATTTGACCCAGCAATCCCATTACTGGGTATATACCCAAAGGATTATAAATCATTCTACCATAAAGACACGTGCACACGTATGTTTATTGCAGCACTATTTATAATAGCAAAGACTTGGAACCAACCCAAATGCCCATCAATGATAGACTGGATAAAGAAAATATGGCACATATACACCATGGAATACTATGCAGCCATATAAAAGGATGAGTTCATGTCCTTTATGAAGCTGGAAATTATCATTCTCAGCAAACTAACACAAGAACAGAAAACCAAACACCACATATTCTCACTCATAAGTGGGAGTTGAACAATGAGAATACATGGACACAGGGAGGGGAACACCACACACTGGAGCCTGTTAGGGGGTGGAGGGCAAGTGGAGGGAGAGCATTAGTACAAATATCGAATGCATGCGGGGCTTAAAACATAGATGACAGGTTGATAGGTGCAGCAAACCACCATGGCACATGTATACCTATGTAACCAACCTGCATGTTCTGCACATGTATTCCTGAACTTAAAGTGAAAAAAAAAAAAAAAAAATTTAAAAGGCAGCAGCTCTAATGCAGTAGCAAAGAATTAATCCAGTAATTTTCTAATTTCTTTAAGTTACTTTTTCTGTAATTCCTGGAATTTTCAAGCACTTATCCAAATGCAACATATGCCCAGTTTCAAGGCAAATCCACCACTAAAAAAGTCCCCTTTCACATCCTGTTCTATCTAGCCTCAGTCAGTTTATTCAAGATTCTGACCCTTCAGGCTTCTGAGCCCAAATTCTCATTTCAAATACTCCACCATTTAGAAATACCTAATGGACTATTAAAGAATTGGCAAAGAGTAAAAGAAATATTTCATAACTGGTGTTTTTATATTGGTTAGAAACATTCACAGGTTATTTTAATTCACTACTATAGTTCTTATCCATTTTAGAAGAGCAGTTTGAGCTGGAAATTTTTATTTAGCTTTTACTCTAGACTACCTGCAAACCATTAAAAATGTATCCCCAGTTGGGCTCATGGTTAATTAACTGTTCTTTGCCAAATCCATCTGTAAAGATTCAGTATAAAACACCTTTTATTTCCCATTTTGCTCGTGATCCTAAGTTATTTGGTGTCTCTGCTTAGGCTAATTTTGACTTAATTCTCATAAAAATAAATACAGTGGTGTTAGAGTTTTCAACATTTAGGCATCACAGTTGCCTACTTGGAGCTAACACTGCTCTTGAGGAATGAATGACACAGCATGTATAGTGCACTAAAGTCCTAGGAAGAAGTGACTTGTGTGTGCAGCCCCACAAAGCTCCCATTAATGAAGAGGGTGTTTAATTAAATCTTATAACCCTGAAATAAGAATCTACTCCCATACCATGTTGAAATAGTCCTTGAAGCTGCCATTTATTCCATGCTTACCATCTGCAGCAGTAAGTTAAACATTTTTTTTAGTGATGAGAGCTTCACCTCCTCCATTCTCACTTGATTCTTCACTTCTGAGATACAGAACACAGGGCGAGAAGAAACAAAGTTAGTTAACAAAGATAGAATTTATCAACCATTAACTGCCCTCCCAATTAACAGTTATAGTCCTAATGATTCCATAAAGTTTCAAAAAGGCAATATCAGATACAAAAACCCAAGAATCCATCTAAAAATTGGACCCTTCCATTGCCATTTGGTCAAGGAACAAGATGAAACATGAAAATAACTCTAGTTCAGAAGTCAGAAGACCTGAGTCATTAACTACTTGTGGTTTCAGTTTCATCTGTCCTGTGGGGGTGACACCTGCTTTACTTACCTGACAGGGTTGCTTTAAGAATTTGCGAAGAAATGGGCATGGACATTCTTCGTAAACAATAAAATACTTTACAAAATATTTGAATAATTTAATTTCCTGTTATGTGTATAACAATGAAATATATTTTAAAAGAAATGTTTATTAAAAACTTTCAAAAGGACTTCTAAAAGATTCCTAATAAAATTGTCTAGTTCTTATCATAAACATAAGGGGTAGGGGTAGCAAGACAGCAGATACCCAAGGAATAAGACAACAGAAAGCTCAAAATCTGGCATCAGGGAGAAAATTAGAAATACTTAAATCTTTCTAAGAAAGTCTGTATAAGAGGGATTCACAATTTTCCACAAGAACCAATTTAAATTTAATTACTGATTTTTACACTACAAATCAGCAAAATACTCATACAAGCAGAGTTACTTATTGGCCACCCCAGGGCGTTTGTCCTTAGATCGGCCCCTTTGTGTATCTTTACAGTGTTTTTGGACACCTGTGAAATTCTGAAGGCAAAATAAAACATCTGCTCACACTCATGCCTCTGAGTCTTATGAGCCAATTTTATTATTAAGGGTATTATCAGAATAGGACTTAGATTAGACCACATGTAAACAGCAATGGTAAATTGGGTAGGTGAAATATTGTTTTAATTGAGATTATATTAATTCATTTGTAATTTTTGCTAACCTAATGAAGGACCCCTAATTGTCTAAGTGCCTCAGGGCCAAAATTACTTACACAAGGCCAAAATAATTAAACACAAGCCTCAGTATGAAGTAAATGCAATAGTTCAAGATGAAGTTTGGAGATACATGAATTTCTCTAAGAATTAGGACTGGGAAAAAGAGACACATCGTGCTTTACACGGCTCAGTTTAGATTAAATCACATTAATCTTTTCTAAACAAAGTTGTAAAGTCACAAAATAGTCTTAATATTCACTAAGAAGTCACAGATAGAAATACAATTTAATACTTTTCTCTGTATTAAATCAATGTCCTCCTTCCCACCTCTCCATCCTTTTATCTCTCCTTCCATCCTTCCTTCCTCTTTTTTTCTGAAAAGCAATGAGCTTATCTGTAAATAAATAGGAAATAATATAGCCTGGCCATCTTTTCATTTTTTTATTTTTTGTCTCCTTCCTGCATCACCCCTCTTCCCTAACAGTAGTGAAGTGAGGAGAGGTTTTATTTGATTAGGTCAAAGGTGAGGATCCCAGAACAACATTGTCCTTTTGTCTTTGATATGGCAGAAAACATAAAACCTGAGGCTACATACCTACCTTATCCACACATACCATCAACATCAAGGTGGTATTCTACCACCTAGCCTCAGGCAGCTGATTCTTATAGCACTCTGCCCTCCAACCACTTCTCTGTCCTAATCACCCAGCTTTCTTTCGACTGCTCATCCATTCCTCGTATTTTTGTCTACCTACTGTTTGTAAATAAGAAGCAGCTACATCCTACATATCGTAACAGTGACATTAATCTTTCTGATGCCCAAGTGATGTCAAATTACTGCTATGAGGTATTCGATAATGGACAATATGACGTAGAAGAGATGATAGAAAGATAGTCTAACACACACGTACATACACGCATACGTGTATAGGGGGAGTTATTTCAGAGTTACTGAAAGGTAAATATTCTATTTAGTAGTTCTAGGACTTAGTCAAATTCATCTAACCTGTTTTCTCCAATCTGAAAGAGAGATAATAAGACCTATTTTGTAGGAATGTTGTAGGAATTAAATATTACATAAAGAATACTTTATCATGTGACTGGCACACAGAAAGTGCTCAGTAAATGTTAACTATTTTTAATGTTGTGAGGATGAGAAACAGTCTATGCAAGGAATCAAGCAGTCAGCCAGGCCTAAGTAGACATTCAAAGGGAACTGGGTCCCTCTAAATGGCAATCTTTTCTTCCTTTGTCATATTTTAGTACTAAAAAATATAAGTGAACAAGATCACCATATAACAACACTTGTAATTCACATGAACAAAATAATAAAAACAGCAGATAACTTTATTGCAAAAATACTTAAAAGGACCTTTTTAGCAAAGAAGATGATTCAAATTCGACCTATTACTATTCCAGATAATGCTGGAATTACTTCCCAAGTTGGAAATAGCATACTCACTGGATAGACTGGAGCTTGTTGTCAGCCGTGTGATATTTTCAACAGGCATGGGAGAAAACAGACTCTAACATGGGAATAACTAAATCTTAACATTTGCTAAAAGAGCAGCTTACTCTCTGACCTCTTTAGGATGAAAAATTATCTATTCACTTGACAAGCACACATAACAAATGCCAAATGCCTTGTATATCTTAAGTGACATGAAATTAAAGATGTGGTACTGGTTGCATTGTGGTGATAATTTCTTTAACAATTATTTTTATTATCAAATATTTCAAATTTTTAAAAACGGCAAAGCATATAATGAACCCCTGGGTATATACTACCGGCTTAAGAAATGAAACATTACAAATGTAATTGAAACCCCGCTATGTTCTCATTTCTTAATTCCCCCGTTTCCTAGACCTCAAGGTAATCACCACACTGAATTTGTTGTTATTTATTCACATAGGGTGCATTCTTCAGGGTTACTTCCTCAGGCCAAGTTAAAATGGCCAGTCTTCTATCAATCTTCAGAGTTAATTATTCCCTTTGTGCCTCTGAGTAGAATTTATGAAGTGGCAAGGTTTAATGATAGTAGAATTAGGTCCTACTTCTTAAACTAAATCCAAAAGTTGGGAAATACCATTTTAAGGCCACAACTGTGAAATATAATGTCCTTTAAAAAAAATCAAGTCAAGGATATTTAGAAACATGTGAAAAAAGACTTTAAAGAATTCAAGATTCGAGTTTCAATAATATGGAAAACTGTACATAAAAACCCTCCTGCTAGATAAACTGGAAATGCTGGGAAAAATATATGAACTTATAATGCTTAGCTGAGTTCATATAAAATAAAAATATCCAGATGCCAGGAATAATGAAGCAACTGAAAACCAGACTGGCACATGAGTAGTCTATGCTGTGTTTGCCTCGATGGTGGGTGGTGAGTAGGAGTTGTCATCTAGGAGTTTGATTTTTCAGGGAATGGAAAAAAAAAAAATAGGAGATGAGAACTTAGCTCTTGCAATGTGGTATACTGAAACTAAGATCTCTGCATAAAACTTGAAGAGCTAAACTCTCTGGCCACCAGCAAAAGAAGACAATAGACAATAATGAAACTGGTTCATCTATGCTTGGGCTCTAGGTGGGGAAAACAAATCTCTTGAGAATCCATAACATGAGCCTGAACTCATACAGGATTGAATTTATCTCAAGTGTGGTCTAGAAAGCCACAAGTCAAGAAATTACAAAGAAATAGGTCCCAAGCCAGGAATCTCTATAGAGTACATGCAGAAGTAAACCCAAAACTATTCTGAAAGACAATTCTTAACCCAGGCTGCACAGGAGTTTTACAGACAAAGCCCTGCTGAAGGTAAGCTCACAATGCAAGGTTTAAAACAAAAGAGAAAACAATCCACGCTGGGTGGAAAAACTCATAGAAATACCCAAGAAATTCACATAATGAAAGTGTCTGACAGAGATTAAAGAATTATCACGTATTTTCACTAATGAGTCTGAAATCTCCTAAAAATTTGATAACTACTACAAATTCTGAATTCCTTAATATACATAAAAATAAAAAATGGTGAGCAGCTGTTAAGAGAAGGATTAATAACTGCACTTTCGGGGATGATCAAGACAAAATCAGAAATAGAAAACATTGAATTATTTGCCACTGGCTTGCACTGGCACCATGTGATAATAAATACAAAGTTGTAAATGCACATTATAACTACTACAGGAAAATGCCTCCTCTCAGAAATGTGTAAACTGATGCTCTTTCATCAGAAGGGCCTACAAGAACACAGACGTGGAGCAAGCTACTACCTTATATAGCAGCTGGAGGATGTTGCCTACACACCAAAGCTCACATGATAGTTTTAAAGTTAGGGGTGACTGTGGTAAAGAAATAGGATATATTCATCTTTACATGTTTTCCTATATATAACTATTTGTAATACCTTATAGATTAATGATCAATATATTCACCACTGTTTCATTACTTATTCTTCTGAGGCTCCATGTAATAGACACCCATATAAACATCTTAGCATGATATTCATATCTGTTTGTTGATTAACTTTAACATAAACTTGAAATTTCTGCTCACTTACACGTAAGCAGTTGATGAATTCTGTCTATTGTACTATATATATCCAGTCATTTCTTTCCACTTCCACTGCCACACCCCTGTTTGTCTTGGCTGGTCATCATATCACACCTGGGTTTTTCCTTTCGTTATCAAATATTTTATCGCAAGCTTACTATGTGTCAGGTACTATTGTCCTAAGTGCTATCTTATTAAAAGAATTTCAGTCCCTATCTTTATTGTCTCTAGTGCTTCCTGCTCCAGTTGAATCTTGCTGACTTAACCTTCTTAAAAGACATATCACTCACCTGTTTAAAAACTCTTTAATGAAAATACTACTACTACTATTACTAAAACAAAAATCCTTCAATGGTTCCCTGGAACTTAGAATATACAAACAGAAATTTTTACTTTGATACTAAAAGACTCTCCAAAATCTGGCCTCAAACTACCTAAAGTTTTCTCTCACCTAGATGTTTACTTGTATTGGTTTGGGAGGCGGTGTCTTCCAAATAAGCCATATTAATTTTTGTCTCACCAGAGTCAGACTGAGTAAAAAACAAAACCTAATTATATTTTGTTTATAGAAAACATATAATAAATATAGGAATGCAAAAGGGTAGCAAATAAAAGAATGGAAAAAAATAGCATTCAAACATTAATCAAAAGAAATTAGTATAGCTTTATTAAATCAGACAAAGTAGATTTTATGGCAGCATACACGACTAGAGATTAAAAAAAGTACACTTGAAAATAAGTACACTTCATAAGTATAATTCATAAATACTTCATAATTCCTGGTTTGATCTGCCAGAAAGATACAATAATTCTAAATATGTATGTACTTACAAATATGGCCTCAAAGCATATAAAGAGACAATTGACAGAATTATAAGGAAAAGCAGACAAACCCAGAATCATATGGAAGATTTTCATACAAATTTCTTATTAACCGATAAACCAAGCAGACATAAAAATCAGTAGTATTAAAATATTGGATGATACACTAAAAGTCCTGAATTACTTGACATAGAACACTGCACCCCAAAACTGAAGGATAATACTATTTTTATGAAACATTAATAAAAATTGAGCATATGCTAGGATATTAAAGCAAGTTTCAACAAATCTCAAAAAATGTTCCCTGACCACACAGCAATTATTCTGTAAATCAATGATAAAAGGATACCTTGAAAATCCCTATATATTTAAGAAGAAAATCCATGCTTCTAAATAACCTGTGGGTCAAGAAAAGCCATTCTAATAGAAATTAGAAAATATTGTAACTGAATAATTATGAATAATTGTCAAAACATATAAGATCAACTAGAGCTGCACTAAGAGGAAACATTACAGCCTTTAAGTATATATTTGAGAAAAGAAGAATGCTAAAAATCATTAATCTAAGTATCCATTTCAAAATGTTAGAAAAACAAGGCAAGTTAAGCCCAAAGAAAATAGAAGAAAATAATGAAGAGCATGCAGCCATAAAAAATAACCAAATCATGTACTTTTCAGCAACATGGATGCAGCTGGAAGCCATTATCCTAAGCAAATTAAGGCAGAGATAGAAAACCAAATACTGCATGTTCTCACTTAGAAGTGAGAGCTAAACATTGGATTCACATGGACACGAAGATAGGAACAATAAACACTGGATTCCAAAAGCGGGGAAGGAGGGAGGAATGCAAGGGTTGAAGAACCACCTATTGAGTATTATGTTTATGTCCTGGGTGACAGAATCACTAGGAGCCCCAATCTCAGCATCATGCAATATACCTATTTAACAAACCTGCACATGTACCTCCTGAATATAAACTAATAATTATAATAAGCAGAAATTAATAAAATAAATATATGCAACAGAAGGGATAAATAAACCCACAAGTTTGTTCTTAGAAAAGACCAAAAGAACGGATAAGTTTTTGATGAGATTGATAAAGAGGAAAAAAGGGAAGTCACAAATAACCAATATCAGGAACGATGAGAAGTCTAACACTACATATCGCACAGACGTTATAAAGACCATAAAATGATAATATAAATAACTTTATGCCAATAAATTTGAAAATGTATAGGAAATAAACTCTCAGAAAAATATAAATTCCAAAACTTACATAAGAAGATGTACAAAAATCTAAATAGTTTTCTACATAGATTTATCAATTCAATCTATGTCTTCATCAGGGAATTTTACAAATAATTTAAGAAATCATTCTAATCTCACACAAATTTTTCCAGAAAACAGAAAAATATTTTAAATTTTTTTTATTTTTTGAGGCCAAACTGATCTCAATACAAAAATGTGATAAGAAAAATACAAAAAATAGGAATGTCACAGGTCAATCTCACTCATAATGCAAAAATCCTATGATACACATAGATAAAAAATTCCTCAGCAAATTATTAGCAAACAAAATTAAGTGATTCCTATAAAAGGATACTGCCCATAACAAAGCTGGATTTATTCCAGGATCGAAAGTTGATTTAACATTCAAAAATCAACCAATATAATTCAACATAATAATAAAGAGAAACATGGTAATTTCAATAGATGCAAGGAAAGTTTTGTATACTCGATATTCGTTCATGATTAACAAACAGACATTTGGTAAACTAGGAAATGCATTAATTTGATTAAGGATATCTCCAAAATACCTAAGCAAACATCATACAAAATCATGAAATCTTGAAAATTTTCCCATTGTGATCAGAAACAAGAATGGCTGCCTAATATGACATCTCAGATTTCTATTTAATACCTTACTGCAGGACCTAGCTAGTACGATAAGAAAATAAAATAAATAAAAGACACAAGAAAAGAAAAAGAAGGAACAACATAGCCTTTATTTACAAATGTAAAAAATTAAATTATTCTAATTAAACAATAAGTTAAAGATTGCCAATACAAAGTCAAGACACAGCCGAGGCGGGTGGATCACGAGCTCAGGAGATCGAGACCATCTTGGCTAACACGGTGAAACCCGGTCTCTACTAAAAATACAAAAATTAGCCGGGCGTGGTGGTGAGCACCTATAGTCCCAGCTACTTGGGAGGCTGAGGCAGGAGAATGGCGTAAACCCGGGAGGCGGAACTTGCAGTGAGCCGAGATCGCGCCACCGCACTCCAGCCTGGGGGACAGACCGAAACTCCATCTCAAAAAAAAAAAAAAGTCAAGACACAAAGTAAATTTTATTTCCACTTACCAAAACAAATTTGTAAAAGCATTATTTATAACAGCATCAAAATATCAAATTCCTAGGAATAAATCCACAAAAGATATATGAAATATCTCCCCCGAAAACAATAATTGAATAATAATTGAATTATTGAAAGATTAAAGATTCAAATACATATTCTATGAATTAAAAGACTCAATATTGTAAAAGTATCAGTTTTCCTCAGATTGATCTATAGTATAGAGTCAAACAATCGCCCCAAAAATTCTGTCAGGTTGTGTGTGTACATGTGTGCGCAACATGATATGCTGATTTAAAGGCCAAGAATAGCTGAGACACTATTAAGAAAGAACAAGCTGAGAGAACTTGATCTACCAGTCGTTAGAATGTATTACGATTCAACACTAATTAAGATAGTGTAGTCTTGATGATTGGAGCTTCCTACTCAGTTCAAACAAATTGACAAAGAGGTTCAAACAAATCGAACTGAGTAGGAAGCTCGAATACATATCACACATACATGGATACCTGATTTCAAATAAATAAGGCATTACAGAACAATGGGAGATAGGTCTTCAGCAAATGGTACTGGGTCAATTGACTATCCATAGATGGGGAAAAACATGAAATGTAACCCATATCATCTAAGGTGAATTGCAAATATAACCTGTTCAACAAACCTTCCAGAATATAATATAGGAGAATATCTTCATGATGTTCAGGTTGAAAACAATTTTTAGCACACACACACACAAAAAACACAAGACATTACAAAAAGACCAATAAATTGGTTTACATTAAAAGTAAGAATTTCTATTCAGCTAAAGATCTTTCTTTTTCACTTTATTGAGATATAATGACAAAATAAAAATTGTATATATTCAAGGTAAACAATGTGATATTTTGATATATATATATATATATATATATATATATGTTGTGAAATGATTACCACAATCAAGATACTTAATACATCCATCACCTCAAATACTGTGTGTGTGTGGTGAGAATACTAAAAGATCTCATCTTTATTTTTTTATTTTTTTTTTTTTTTGAGACGGAGTCTTGCTCTGTCGCCCAGGCTGGAGTGCCGTGGCCGGATCTCAGCTCACTGCAAGCTCCGCCTCCCAGGTTCACGCCATTCTCCGGCCTCAGCCTCCCGAGTAGCTGGGACTACAGGCGCCCGCCACTTCGCCCGGCTAGGTTTTTGTATTTTTTAGTGGAGACGGGGTTTCACCGTGTTAGCCAGGATGGTCTCGATCTCCTGACCTCGTGATCCACCCGTCTCGGCCTCCCAAAGTGCTGGGATTACAGGCTTGAGCCACCGCGCCCGGCCTAAGATCTCATCTTTAAAACAATGAATATTCAACCCATAAGAGTGGAAAAGGATACTGACAACACTTAAAACTGACAAGAGTTTATATTCAATATATATGAAACACTTTTATAAATCAATAAAATAAAGACTTGTAAAATATGAGTGAAAGACAATGATCTTTCACAAAAGAGTCTATCTAAATTGCCAACAAACGTGAAAAGTGGCTTGACTTCATTAGTTATCAGGGAAAAGAAAATTAAAACTACAAAAAGTTAATATTATACTCACAAAAATGGATAAAATTTAAAAGAACAACAATACTAAAGATGGACAAGAATGTGGAGAAACAGTAACTTTTATACCCGGCTGTTGAAATGTGAAAGGGTACATCCACTTTGGAAAATGAGTTAGCAATATCCAGAAAACATGAGCATATCTATCTATCTGTCTATCTATCGATCTATCTATGTGTGTATCTTACAGAAATGCACATGCAATATGAGTCAAAAGACAGGTACTAGAATTTTATATCAGCATTATTTGTAATAACAGCTCCAATTACAAACCACAGTAGAAGGGTAAACATATGCAATAGTAAATGAACAAACTGTATTTACAGGAAGTAACTTGAATATATATTATAAAAATCATTCTGAGTAAAAGAAAGCCAACACAAAAAAACATATTTTGTACATATGTACATAATGTATATTATGTTAAACACTGGTGAAACTAAACAACAGCATTTAATTCAGGATATGGGTTAATCTTGGAGAGGATAAAGGAAATAGTGGTTGAGAGGGGACACAAAGAGGGCTTCCAGGGTACTGATGTGCTCTAGTCTTTGGGAGGTGCAATGACTAAATTCACTGAGCTGGTGTTTGGTGCTCTGTATATATATTATGCTACGCACATACACACACACACACACACACACACACACTTAAAAGGAAAACAGATAGACAAAATTGTCCAAGGATTACAGTAGATGGGACTCACATAATTCCTCTACTACCAAGTTACTTCATTTTAGTTTGCAAGTAATAAAGAGAAAATTATTCATATACAGAATCTTTCCATTAAAATAATATTTCCTCTTATTGTAATTGCTAACTATACAAAGAGCATATGGAAAATGATTAGTATTATTTAAAACAGGAAACTGTGCTTACACTATATTCTTGATTCTTCCATATCACTAGTGTATTTCATGCTTCAGTAGACACACCATGAAAAAGGATTATAGTATAAATAATATTGTTTCAAAGACTTCTTCAGTTTTAAAAGAAAACTTTCTTATTTTGAATCCAAAAAAAAAAAGTAATTTGACTTGAGAGAGCATGAATTGGACCCAAAGGAATCAAATTGTGTTCCTACTAATGATTTTGTTTCAACACACTCATGCCATATTTCAAAAACTCAAATATTTTTGTGATGACCACTTGAGAGACTTATTTGGAGCTGTGTACAATTTCTGATGGTCTTGCTTACAAGTGGATTTTTCTAAGAATATCATTTATTATCTAAATCTCTGGAATGGGGAAAGGAAACCTGGAACAATGGATCAAAACTGGGTGGACACTTCTATGATTTCACAAGTATCATCCTCCAGAGAACGTCCTTTAGAAGAGCATCAATTTCCACTCACCTTTTTATCCCAGGCAAACTTCTGATCGCCTGGGATATCTGCATGGAGCATGGAGATATGCTTCAACCACAGGTATGTCTGTGCAGACATATGCAGATATGCTCCTGCATGGAGCATGGAGACATGCTCTAACCACAGATAATTTATATACGACAAATATTAACTAACTAGTTTGATTTACACAAATTATTGCCTCAAAAAATGTATTTGTTATTTCAGAGTCTCTTTCACAACATATAATAATGGATGGCGGGTGATAGGCCACCCTTACTGCCCCTTTTCTCCTCCAATGCTTTAGTATAGCATATATAATATATACAAATTTTGTAAGGGTCTGGTTATAAAATGACAGCTCCTCTGTATATAACAGGGTAAGATAAATTTCACCTCATTCTACCCTTCTCTTCTACCCATATCATTAATTCCATTACTCGTGTTAACACCGTGCTGTAGTGCAGTCTGAATATAACCTTCACACTCCACACTTGTTTTCCATGCCTAAAATACCCTCTCGTGTTATTTATCTATACTTAAATCTGCACATTGTTCTGGAAGCAGAGTGTAAATTTAAGAACACTTCTTCCCCACTCCTGATGATTCCCAACTGGAAGGAATCTCAATTTCTTTGCCCTGAGCCTCTCTCACCCCTTCACCCCATCCCTGGGGAGTAAAATTATCTGATATGAAAGTATGGAAAGAATAACAGAGAATACATGGCTCAGCACTACCCTCCTTCTAAAAAGTTTCCTGCCTAGTCAGTGCAACCAGCATTAGGAAGGAAGGTAATATTTTGCCTCCATCTTCACTATTTGTTTCATTTCTCAACTTGTACAGAACCTAGGAAGGGGATCTATTCGTATACTTCTACATATATGAATTTCTATCTTTCCCATAAGAAGCTTACTGACTACATTGGGCACTGGTAATATCTGTCCTTATTAAAATAAAATAATACTTATTATCTGTTTCACTCACTAACATCTTACATTGAGTATGTGTAAATGTCTCTGTGTTCCTAGTCATCTCATTAGCTAGACTCTAAGTTCTTTCTGAATAGGGAATATGTCTTCTACTTATGTATGTTCTACACAGGATTTAAGAAATTCAATAATATGCATTGATTGTTTGAAAAAAGCTGCAATGTTTTCCTCCTGGAACTATATGTAATGCAATTGATCACAGGGTTATAAACATTTTGTTTATTTGATAGGGATGAGTAATAATTTTAAATTATTTTCAATAATTAAAAATGGACAATTTTGATCATTCCCCTTTTAAGTAAGTATTTATAAACTGTATTGCAGCTGGGCATGGTAGCTCATGCCTGTAATCTCAACTACTTAGGAGGCCGAGGTGGGAGAATCGCTTGAGCCCAGGAGTTTAAGACCAGCCTGGGCAACATACTGAGACTCCATCTCTAAAAAAAATTTAAAAATTATGTGGTGATGGTGGTTTGCACCTGTAGTCCCAGCCACTTGGGAGGATCCCTTTAGCCCAGTAGTTTGAGTCTGTGGTGAGCTAGGATCATCCCACTGCACTCTAGCCTAGGTGACAAAGTGAGACTCTATCTCTTAAAAAAAAAAAATAGAGAGAAAAAAAGAATAAAAAATGGCTCTAGCAGAGTGGCTTAGAACTAAAGTTAGATACAGTAGGAATTGCTAGAGTGTCCTTTTAGCATGTTGCTCAGTGCCTATTTCTGGGAATGAGCATGTGTCTTAAATAATTTACAGGGTTGCTCATGATCTATTCCAGACTGCAACATTAGAAAGTTTTATCAGGTATTCCTTGATCTTACTAAAAAGTAGGATTGAAAACTCAAGAAATAAAGGGTTTGGGGTTTTTCTTTGAAGATTAAAATATAAACTTTTTTTTCCTTCAACTATTATTTTCAGTTCCAGGGTACCTGTGCAGGATGTAGAGGTTTGTTACATAGGTAAATGTGTGCCATAGTGGTTTATGGCACAGATAATCCCATTACACAGGTAGTAAGCCAAGCGTACATTAGCTATTCTTCCTGATGTTCTCCCCCTGCCCCCCCTACAGGTGCCCAGTGTGTGTTGTTCCCCCAACCATGTGTCCGTGTTCTCATTGATCAACTCCCACTTGTAAGTGAGAATATGTGGTGTTTGGTTTACTGTTCCTGCATTAGTTTGCTGAGGATACTGGCTTCCAACTCCATCAATGTCCCTGCAAAGGACATGATCTCATTCCTTTTTATAAGTGCATGATATTCCATGGTGTATATGTACCTTCTTTTCTTTATCCAGTCTATTATTGATGGGCATCTAGATTGATTCAATGTCTTTGCTATTGTAAATAGTGCTGCAATTAACATATGCGTGCATGTATCTTTATAATAGAATTATTTATATTCCTTTGGATATATAACCAGTAATGAGATTGCTGAGTCAAATGGTATTTATGCCTCTAGGTCTTTGAGAAATAGCCACATTGTTGTGGGATATGATAAGGATTCTCTTCTAATAATCTGATCAATCTTTTATTCTTTAATTCATAGTATCCCCCTCCCTTTTTCCTTTTTCTCCTTTTTTCCTTTTTGCCTTTGTTAGATGCCCAGGCATGCCACAGTACCAGGCGTTATCAGTACCAGCTCACATTCCATTCCTTTTCTTATTTGGAAAGAGGACTGACTTTCTAGCTCATTACAGACACCCCTTCCCCTTCCTCTCCACTTTCTTTTACACGCCCACCTTATCTAAAAAAATTCAAATGTTTAGCCAACCGGGATTAGTTTAGATTGTACGACCCAACCCTGGCCAACGGGGAAAGGGTATAGGGGCATGACTTGCATCAAGAATTAAGGCTGTCATGCCCTTTGTTCAGATGTGCTCTCATGGTGACTGGCCAAGGTAGCACCCCTCTGCACAGAAGTAAAATTGCTTTGCTAAGAATCCTTTGAGTGTTCAATTTTTTAGGATTTTGAGTGTTATTCCTAACATTGTCTTCCACATGGTTGAACTAATTTATACTCCCACCAACAGTGTAAAAGTGTTCCTTTTTCTCCACAACCTCGGCAGCATCTGTTGCTTTTTGACTTTTTAATAGTAGCCATTCTGATTGGCATGAGATGGTATCTCATTGTGGTTTTGATTTGCATTTCTCTAATGATCAGTGATGTTGAGATTTTTTTCACGTTTGTTGGCTGCATGTATGTCTTCTTTTGAAAAGTGTCTGTTCATGTTTTTTGCCCACTTTTTAATGGGGTTGTTTTTTCTTGTAAATTTGTTTAAGTTCCTTGTTGATTCTGGATATTAAACCTTTCATAGATAGATAGATAGATAGATAGATAGATAGATAGATAGATAGATAGATAGCAAAANATAGATAGATAGATAGATAGATAGATAGATAGATAGATAGATAGATAGATAGCAAAATTTTTCTCCCATTCTATAGGTTGTCTGTTCACTCTGATGATTGTTTCTTTTGCTGTGCAGAAGCTCTTTAGTTTAATTAGATCCCATTTGTCAATTTTTGCTTTTGTCATGGTTGCTTTTGGGATTTTTGTCATGAAATCTTTGCCCATACCTATATCCTGAATGGTATTACCTAGATTTTCTTCTAGGGTTTTTATAGTTTTGGGTTTTACATTTAAGGCTTTAATCCATCTTGAATTAATTTGTGTATAAGGTGAAAGGAAAAAGTCCAGTTTCAAGTTTTGGCATATGCAAGCCAGTTTTCCTAGCACCATTTATTAAATAGGAACTCTTTCCCCATTGCTGGTTTTGGCCAGGTTTATCAAAGATCAGATGGCTGTAGGTGTGCAGTGTGATTTCTGGGTTCTATATTCGGTTCCATTGGTCTATGTGTCTGTTTTTGTAGCAGTATCATGCTGTTTTGGTTACAGTAGCATTGTAGTATAGTTTGAAGTCCAGTAGTATGATGTCTCCAGCTTTGTTCTTTTTGCTTAGAATAGTCTTGGCTATATGAGCTCTTTTTTGATTCTATATGAATTGTTAAATAGTTTCTTCTAATTCTTTGAAGAATGTCAATGGTAATTTAATGACAATAGCATTGAATCTATAAATTACTTTGGGCAGTATGATCGTTTTCACAATATTGGTTCTTCTTATCCATGAGTATAGAATGTTTTTCTGTTTGTGTCCTCTCTGATTTCCTTGAGCAGTGATTTGTAGTTCTCCTTGAAGGGGTCCTTCAATTCCCTTGTTAGCTGTACTCCTAGGTATTTTATTCTCTTTGTAGCAATTGTGAATGGGAAGTTAATTAATGATTTGGCTCTCTGCTTGCCTGTTGTTGGTGTATTGGAATGCTTGTGACTTTTGCACATTTATTTTGTATCCTGAGACTTTGCTGAAGTTGCTTATCAGCTTAAGAATCTTTTGGGCTGAGATAATGAGGTTTTCTAGACACAGAATCATGTTATCTGCAAACAAAGACAATTTGACTTCCTCCCTTCCTATTTGAATATCTTTTATTTCTTTCTGTCACCTGATTGCCCTGGCCAAAACTTCCAATACTATGGTGAATAGAACTGGTGAGAGAGGGCATCCTTGTTTATGCCTGTTTTCAAGGGGAATGTTTTCAGCTTTTACTTATCCAGTATGATATTGGCTGTGGGTTTGTCATAAATGGAATAGCAGTTATTTTATTTCATTTTTGTTTTTTGTTTTGAGATGGAGTCTTGCTCTGTCACCCATGCTGGAGTACAGTGGCGTGATCTCGGCTCACTGCAACCTCTGTCTTCCAGGTTCAAGCAATTCTCCTGCCTCAGCCTCCCAAGTAGCTGGGATTACAGGCGTGTGCCACCACATGCAGCTAATTTGTGTGTGGGTGTTTGCATATGTGTGTGTGTGTGTGTGTGTGTGTGTGTGTGTATTTTTAGTAGAGATGGGGTTTCACCATGTTGCCAGGCTGGTCTCGAACCTCTGACCTCGTGATCTGCCTGCCTCGGCCTCCCAAAGTGCTGGGATTACAGGCGTGAGCCACTGCGCCCGACCAGCAGCTACTTTTTACTGAATATTTACTATTTGCCAGGCACTGTGCTCAGTGCTTACAGTTGTTATCTCACTCAGTCCTCTGAGGTATATTGCTACTATTTCCAGTTTGCAAATGAAGATGCCAAGGCTTAGAGAGGCTATGCATGGCAGACATTGTTCACTGTCTGACAAATACCCAGGCTGCCTTCTTCCTTGCGTAAAAAATACTGTTTGTTTGTTTTCAGGTAGGCTATGTGTTTAGTCCTAGAAAACAGTGATTTGCCTAAGTCAACAATAACAATCCTGTTCCCTGATTTTCAAGACACATTTGCTTCCTTCTAGATGGAGGTGGTTGTGTGAGCCAGTTCTTACCAATGAGACATAAGAAGTATGCTGAATATTTCCAGGTTCCGGAAACGTTTTCCTTCCTATCAAGAGGATGATGTGGCCAGTCTCACTCTTCTCCTTTCTTACTCTCTCAAGTTCCAATGTGATAGTTATATCAACAATCTTTGGACCATGAGATAATGATCTAAAAATTATCAGAAAGCCTCTAGTAGACTGCTGGACCAATGAAGTAACCACAGACCTCCAGACTTTTTAATATATGAGAAATATAGAAACTTACTTAAGTCCATGCAGTAGGAGTTTCTGTTATTCATAGCTAAATGCAATCCCAACAGTGATTTTGTGAAAATGAGATATGAGAAAGTATTTGTTAGTGAAAGGTTTTATTTAAATATAAGTATTGGGTCAGACATGGTGGCTCATGCCTGTAATCCCAGCACTTTGGGAGGCCAAGGCAGGCAGACCACGAGGTCAGGAGTTCGAGACCATCCTGGCTAACATGGTGAAACCCCATCTCTACTAAAAATATGAAAACTTAGCCGGGTGTGGTGGCACACACCTGTAGTCCCTGCTACTTGGGAGGCTGAGGCAAGAGAATTGCTTGAACCTGGGAGGTGGAGGCTGCAGTGAGCTGAGATCGTGCCACTGCACTCCAGCCTGGGCAACAGAGTGAGAATCTGTCTCAAAACAAATAAATAAAATATAAACAAATAAAAATAATTATTTACTGCATGCCTACTAGATGCTGAGAATTGTAATAAAACAAATATAGAAGATAAATAAGACTAATACCTTGCCTTCAAGAGTTAGCAATATACACAGTAAAATATTCATAAATTAATGCAGGTCGAACATCCCAAAGTGGAAAATCTGAAATCCAAAATGCTTCAAAATCTGAAACTTTTTGAGCGCCAACATGATGCTCAAAGGTAATGTTCATTGGAGCATTTCAGATTTTAGATTTTTGGATAAGGGATACTCAACCTGCATAGTACGGGCAGATTACACAAATGCTGAAGGGATTTAGAATAAAAATAAATAAAAATATACAGGATTAAAGTCAGGTAAGTAAAGGTTCCCAGGGAGTGAGTTTTGAGTGACATAAATTGGTAGAAAAGTGACAAGATTACAGGCCATCAGATGTTACACATTAAAAAGTAAAAGAATGAGGGACTTACGTGGTTAAAGTAGACAACTGTATTTGCTTGGCTGCAGCCAAAAGGCTGAGAATAATGAAAAACAGTTTTTGAAAAGTCAGGAAATGTGTATGGGCTTGAAGGGATGCCAGAGGACTTTGTATTTACTTACATAGGTTAATTTATATAGGTAATATGGAATTAGTACAGATACCAATAATTACAGAATGCCATGGGATGGAATATCATTTGGATAGCTTTATTTTAGCATAAAATAAAGGCCAGTGGTCCAGCTAGGAGCTTCCTTCAATTGACCTAGAATGATGTGAAAGGGGTGAAACTAAAAGTGGTAATATGGAGAAAATAGCTGCAGGACTCAGGGTTACTGAGTATAAACAGAAGGAGGGGAGTCAAAATTACACCCAGTTACCAATCTAACAATTAAAAATTTCAAGACAGAAATAAATTTTGTTCTAAACTGACCAGATGACTTCAAAAAAAAAGAGAAAATTCCTGAATAGGTTATTTGCGTATTCTATTAGTTGCTGAATACTACTCTAAAAAGATAGGCACTATTTTTTAATAAACAGTAAAATCCCTTTCCCCTGTCTTTGGTAAACACCTGAATGTGTTATAACTTAGTAGCTGATGGCTTGTTATCCTCCTTTTGCCAAGGCTACTTTCTATTTTATTTTGTCTCCACATCCATTTAACATGTGATTCTTATAAATTTCAGCAGTTGAAAAACAAATAGCTGGCTGAACTCTCTGCTTCAGTCTTCTGGATACTTTGCTTCTTGGTAAGTGATCGGTATTTTGATATTGTTGTAGTAACAACAGGAAATGATCTGTTAAAATCTGGATCTCTAGCCACAGATGAATGCCAGCATAAAGAGGAGAACTAGTCTAAGAAGAAAGTCTATGAAAAACAGTTTGGGTCATTATTTCTAGGACCACAGGGAGAGAAGCGTAATTTGCCCTCAACATTGAAAAAGTGAATACATAGTGGAAGAACATCTTATAGTGATCACTGAACTGCATCAGTGGAAAGCTCATGGCTACAAGCTCAGTAATTAAAATAACTGAGATGGTAAATGCTAGTGCTTCTAACATAATAATGTGAAATACCATTTCCTGAAATAAAAATTCACTCAAAATGTTTCACAAGAACATAGAACAATTTTAAATTGGTCTGATTATAATTTTGCTTCTGTTTACAAAATAGCAAGCTAGTTCTACTTAGCAGAAAAGAGGGACACTTAATGGTGGTGGAGATAGTAATGGAATACATAATATTAAAAAATAGATTGGTTAATAGTAGTAAAAAATAACCTTAACTTTTCACATAAAATTGCCATGGATTATAGACATTCTCTTAGATTTTATAGTGGGGAGTTTTCTAATTACTAGACTTAAGATTTTTCCTGTTGGTAGGATAAACCATGATCATGAACAATTAATAAGCTGACCCATGAGGTTTTCTCTCTCATCATCTCCCTCTCTCCAAGGCTTTCTGGATAAAACTGCACAAAAACAAGCCCAACTAAATGGCAGGCCATGAAACACAGGCAGCTTCCTTGTAGAAGACTGGTAAACAGCCTTGTATTGCAAAAACTTCCAAATACCGTACTCTAGGGAGTCACAGTAGAAGACTGGAAGGCCAAAATAATATGGGCAAAAGAAGATAATCATGTTTTTAAGAAATCTGCAAAGCAAAAATATTCACATATAACCATAACTACATTAATTATATTCCCTAATGTTTTATGTAACATATTTTGCAAATTTTATCACTTTAAAAAGCTAATTGATGAATTAAAATAACCTAGAATTCACTTAAAAATAAAATGTAATAATTTTACTAAGAATTTTATAGTAGTAACAATTTTCTAAAACACTAGATAAGTTACCAAGTATTTCATATATTTCATTGATAAAAATTTATAGTGTAATATATTAATCTGTCCTAAATTACTAGTCATAATGGCTAAAGGAGCAGATAGCATGGTTGCTAAAATTACTTTTCAAGATTTGTCAGTGTTTTAGTCATTGAACACTTTCAAATGAGAATAAATGTACAAAACATCACTTGGTTTCTGAATACAAAAATCATCTGTTTCAAATAAATTATTGTTACTCATATAAAAACAATGATAGTCTGGATTCAAGACTAGGCTTGAGAAGCAAATAACTAGCTGATATTACAAATAGTCTTTCCAACATTCTGGCTCCTCGACAATGTCTTCGTTAGCTTCACCTCTATCTTCTTCAGTAGGAAGTAAACTCTCGTCTCCCCTACACTCCCATTCACTGATTAGAGAGCTCACGACTTTCTAATTTCTGGCTTGGTTGGTTAGAGACCTATTGTTTCCTCAGTAGACTGTAAGCAACTGGAAGGCAAGGTTTACCTTTTTATCTTGGTTTCCTTACTACATTTATCTTAACTAAACCCCATAGATATGCACACACCAAAACACAGTTGAATGAACAAGTCCTTTTAAAGTTGTGTATTTATTAGTGTTCTGTGACTGTGTATTTTTAAATTCAACAATTTTTGTTTGTTTTTGTGGTTGTTGTTTTTGAGACGGGGTCTCTGTCACCCAGACTAGAGTGCAGTGGTGCAATCATAGCTCACTGCAGCCTCAACCTCCTGAGCTCAAACGATCTTCCTGCTGTCAGCCTGCTGAGTAGCCAGGACTACAGGTGCACGCCACCATGCCTGGCTAATTGTTTTTCTAAATTTTTGAAGAAACAAGGTCTTGCTATGTTGCCCGGGCTGGTCTCAAACTCCTGGGCTCAAGCTCAATCCTCCCACCTTGGCCTCCCAACCAAAGTGCTAGGATTACAGATGTGAGCCATTGCACCTGGCCCTCACAATTTTTACATAAATTTTCTAGTAATCAGCTCATAAACTGATTTTGAAAGTGTCTTATACCCAGATTATATGTGAAATGAAAATTTTTCATAACTGTACAGTTTGTCCAATAAAAGCACTGACTGACTGCAAATGAATCAGTGAAGTTGCTGTCATTGTTTTCTGAACTGTTAAAATGGCTTTTCCAATCTTGGTTTTTTTATTCACAGGTTCTATACAGTAAGAAATATTGTTACTTCAAATCTAGCATATTTTAGGTGATTCTTATGTAAAACAAGTATAAGAAGTTATTTTAAAAATCAGTTCTGCTGAGGCATAATTCATATACAATAAATTGTGCCTATTTAAAGTGTATAATTTGATGAGATTTGGCATATGTACAGACCCATAAAACCATGGCTATGATCAGGACAATGAATATTTCTGCCATCCCCTCAAATAGTTCATACCGTCTTACTTCTCCCCACTCCTCATCCTATGTAATTGATCTTTCTGTCACTTAGTTTATACTTTCTAGAATTTTATAAAAAATTAAACCACATATATGTACTCTTTTTTGTACAGCTTCTCTTAAAATAATTATTTTGGACATTTAACTGTACTGTTGCACATATCAATAGTTCATTTCTATTGCTGAGTAGCATTTTATTATATGCATATACCAAAATTTGTTTAGTCTTTCTTCTGTTGATCAACATTTAGATTGTACAGTTTTGATGTATTACAAATAGAGATGCTATGAAGATTCACATAGAAGTCTTTGTATGGATATATGTTTTATATTTTGGGGAGTAAATACATAGAAGTGGAATGACTGGTACACATAGTAGGTGGATATTTAACTTTTAAAAAAATTACCAGTTTTCCAAAGTAGTTATATATTAATTGCAGGCATACCTAATTTTATTGCACTTCACAGATAACTTCATTCCTTACAAATTGAAGGCGGTGGCAACCCTGCATTAAGCAAGTCTATCAACGCTATTTTTCCAACAGCATGTGCTCACTTTGTGTCTGTGTCATTTTGGTGATTCTCTATTTCAAACTTTGTTATTATTCTTATATCTCTTATGGTGATCTGTGATCAGTGATTTCTGATGTTCCATACTATTATAATTGTTTTGGGGCTCCACAAACTGCACCCACATACGTACAGTGGCAAACTTACTACATAAATGTTGTATGTCTTTGTCTGCTCCATCGACCAGCTGTTCCTGTCTGTCTCCCTGTTCTCAGGCCTCCCTATTCCCTAAGACTCAACAATATTGAAATTAGGCCAATTAATAACCTTACAATGGCCTCTAAGTGTTCAAGTGAAAGGAAGAGTCACCAGTTTCTCACTTTAACACAAAAGCTAGAAAGGATTAAGTTCAATGAGGAAGACATGTTGAAAACAGATAGGCTGAAAGCTAGGCCTGTTTCTCCAAACAGTTAGCAAAGTTGTGAATACAAGGGAAAAGTTATTGAAGGAAATTAAAAGTACTACATTAGTGAACCCATGAATGATAAGAAAGCAAAACAGCTTTATTACTGATAGGGAGAAAGTTTGAGTGGTCTGAATAGAAGATCAAAGCAGCCATAACATTCCTTTAAGCCAAGCCTAATTCAAAATAAGGCCCTAACTCTCTTTAATGTTAGGAAGGCTGACAGAGGTAAGGAAGCTACAGAAGAAAAGTCTGAAGCTAGCAGAGATTGCTTCAGAAGGGTTAAAGACAGAAGTCATCTCTATAAAAGTGTGAGGTGAAGGGATTTTAAAATGGCAGTATATCTCTGTCATGCCTACCTTTGAAGAAAAAAATTGAAAAAAAAATAAATAAACTAGTAGCATAGGAGCAAGTTGGCCTCACTCCCTCAACAGAAAACCAAAAACAAATACACAGTGCCAAGATTTTTACCAGTAACAATCCAGAACTCACATACGAGGACGAGACAGATCCCAGGACCACAGAGAAGTGAAAAAACTTCAAGCAGATGATAGGAGAATCAGACTTCCACATCCACAACACCCTTCCTGACAATTCTGCCCTGCAACAAGCTTGCAAAAAGCCTCCCCCCAGCTCACAATTTCTACACTGGAAAAAAATGAGATGGAGGTGGAAGTGTTAGTCTGTTTTTGCCTCTCTATAAATAAATACTTGAGACTGGGTAATTTATAAATAAAAGAGATTTAATTGGCCCATGGTTCTGCAGACTGTACAGGAAGCCGGTGCCAGCATCTGCTTCTGGTGAGGGCTTCAGAAAGCTTATAATCATGGTGGAAGGTCAAGGAGAACCAGCATCACATGGTGAGAACAGGAGCAAGAAAGGGAGTTGGTGCCACACTCTTTTAAAACAATCAGATCTCCTGTGAACTCAGAGTGAGAACTCACTTATCACCAAGGGGATGACACCAAGCCATTCTTGAGGAATCCAGCCCCATGATCCAAACACCTCCCACCAGGCTCCACCTCCAACACTGGGAATTATGTTTCCACATGAAATTTGGAGGGAAAAAAACATCCAAACCATATCAGTAGTCAGTCAGCTTTCCCATCATCTTGGATTCCCTCGCAAGAGACCTGTACCTGCCTTAACACACAGGAAACATCATGACTGCCTGAAGGTATAACTATCCCTGAGGACAAGCAGAGACAAACTAGGGAGGTAGGACTACCATCCCCAGCAATGGAAACTCTGCTCTGTAACTCAGCCAAAGGAGACGCCACATCAGAGTGGCTGTTCAGCAGCAGCAGCATGCTGTAGGAGGTATGTTCCACAGGTCCTTTGGGCACAAACCACTACCAGCCTTCCCATACTGCCAGAATAATCCTTTTGGGAAGTCCCCCATTCAAAACAGGCAGCATTCCAATAATTTACTAGAGCAGAGGAGAACCTGGGCTTAAGGAACCACATAGAGACAAAAAGGAGTCATCGACCTAATGGTAAAGATTTGCTAAGAACAAGGTGAAGTAGGAAGTGCTGGTGGAGAAGCTGCAGCAAGTTATCCAGAAGATCTAGAACAAGCTTGTCCAACTCGTGGGCCACAGGCTGCATGTGGCCCAGGATGGCTTTGAATGAGATGCAATAAAAATTTGTAAACTGTCTGAAAACATGAAGAGAGTTTTTTGCAATTTTTCTTTTACTTTTTTTTTTTTTTTTTGAGACGGAGTCTCGCGCTGTCGCCCAGGCTGGAGTGCAGTGGCGCGATCTCGGCTCACTGCAAGCTCCGCCTCCTGGGTTCACGCCATTCTCCTGCCTCAGCCTCCTGAGTAGCTGGGACTACAGGCGCCCACCACCGCGCCCGGCTAATTTTTTGTATTTTTAGTAGAGACGGGGTTTCACTGTGGTCTCGATCTCCTGACCTTGTGATCCGCCCGCCTCGGCCTCCCAAAGTGCTGGGATTACAGGCGTGAGCCACCGCGCCCGGCCAATTTTTCTTTTTTTTAAAGATGAGTCTCGCTCTGTCGCCCAGACTGGAGTGCAGTAGCGCAATCTCGGCTCACTGCAAGCTCTGCCTCCTGGGTTCACACCATTCTCCTGCCTCAGCCTCCCGAGTAGCTGGGACTACAGGAGCCGGCCACCATGTATGGCCAATTTTTTATATTTTTAGTAGAGATGAGGTTTCACCATGTTAGTCAGGATGGTCTTGATCTCCTGACCTTGTGATCTGCCCGCCTCGGCCTCCCAAAGTGTTGGGATTACAGGCCTGAGCCACCGTGCCCGGCCCGCATTTTTTTTTTTTTTAGCTCATCAGCTATTGTTAGTGTAGTATATTCTATGTGAGGTCCAAGACAATTATTGTTCTTCCAATGTGACCCAGGAAAGCCAAAAGACTGAATACCCCCATCTAGAACATAAGGGATGAAGGTGGCTACGCTAAACAATAGATTTTTCCATGTAGATTAACAGCCTTCTATTGGAAGATGATGCCACCTTGGACTTTCATAGCTAGAGAAAACTCAATGCCGGGCTTCAAAGTTTCAAGGAACAGAATAACTCTATTAGCAGCTAATGCAGCTGGTGACTTTAAGTTGAAGCCAATGCTTATTTACCATTCTGAAAATCCTAGGGCCCTGAAGAATTATGCTAAACCTACTCTGCCTGTGCTCTGCCTGTGGAACAACAAAGCCTGGATGACAGTACCTCTGTTTAGAGCATAATTTACTGCATGATTTAAGCCCTCTGTTGAGATCCACTGCTCAGAAAAAAAGATTCTTTCAAAATATTACTTCCCATTGCCAATATACCTGGTCACCCAAGAGCTCTGATGGGGAGTTATGTTGTTTTTCATGCCTGCTAACACAACATCCATTCTGCAGCCCATGAACCAAGCAGTCATTCTGACTTTCAACCCTTATTGCTTCAGAAATACATTTCATAAGGCATTAGCAGCTAAGTGATTCTTCTGATGGATCTCAGCAAAACAAACTGAGAACTTTCTGGAAAGGATTTACCATTCTAGATGCTATAAGAACATTCATGATTTAAGGGAGAAGGTCAAAATAGCAACTTTAACAGGAGTTTGGAAGGAATTGATTTCAACCTTCATGGATGACATTGAGGGGTTTACGACTTCAGTGGAAGAAGTAATGGCACATGTGGTAGAAATAGCAAGAGAACAACAGTTAGAAGTGGAGCCTAAAGATGTGTCTGAATGGCTGCAATCTCATGATAAAACTTGGATGGTTGAAGAGCTGCTTCTTGTGGATGAGGAATAAAATTGGATTTTTGAAATGGAATCTATTCCTGGTGAAGATACTGTGCATATTGTTGAAATGACAACAAAGGACTTAGAAGAGTATATCAACTTAGTTGATTAAGCAATAGCAGGACTTGAGAGGATTGACTCCAATTTTGAAAGAAGTTCTACTGTGAGTAAAATGCTACCAAACTGCATCACATGCTACAGAGAAATCTTTTGTGAAAAGAAAAGTCTATCAATGAGGCAAAGTTCATTGTTGTCCTATTTTAAGAAACTGCCACAGCCCTGTCAGCATTCAGCAACCACCATCCTGATAAGTCAGCAGCCATCAACACCTAGATGAGACTCTCCACCTGCATGGAGGTTATAACTTGGCTAAAGCCTCCGATTATTGTTAGCACTTAGCAATAGTATTTTAAAGTAAAGGTATGCATATATTGTTTTTTTAGACTACAATATAGTGTAAACAATTTTACAAGCACTGGGAAGCGAAAACGTTTCTGTGACCCACTTTATTGTGATAGTCACTTTACTGTGGTATTCACTTTATTGTGTGGTGGTCTGGAATTGAACCTGCAGCATCTCTGGGGATATGCCTGTACCAGCAGTGTGAAGTGCATTTTCTCCACATTGTTGTCAACACTTGGAATAATCATTTTCATTGTAGTCATTTGAGTGGCTGTATAGTAGTATCTCATTGTGGTTTTACTTTGCTCTTCACTAGTGTCTAATGAAGTTGAGCATCTTTTTGTACAATTACTTACCAATCATATAACTTCCTTGGTAAAGTGAATGTTCAAATATTTTGCTCATTTTTAAATTGGATTTTTCTTCTTACTGCTGAGTTTTAAGGAATTTTTATATATTCTAGATATAAATCTTGGTCAAATACATAATTTGCATTTTAGGAAGTAAAACTATTTTAGATAACTATGCTTTGTTAATATAATACATAATCTATCTGTATTTTAAATTTTCCTTATTAATAAGGGGAAGCATTATCTCCATAATCCTCAGCTACCAAGATTTCTCATGCGTAATAAGATAGCCAGCTGGCATATGAAAAATAGGTAAGGAGAATAAAAGTAGAAAACGTATTGATTTTCTCAACATCTTTCTAATACCTCCTGATTTTAGGAGTCTCCTAGCAAACTACTAATAGTAGGAGATAAGAGACTAGATAGTATATGTGATAATTAGTCTTCCTCCTTTTTCCTGTTAAGCAAACTTAGTAAATAAGCAGTAAGAAGTAACATTAATAAAACTTCCTGTACTTTTAAAAAAATTAGATTTCTTTTATCTCTTAGACTAAGACCCTGTTGTTTACATGACTGTTTTCCTTATCAGACTAAAGGAAAACATCAGTGCCTAGTATATAATTCTATTCTTATTTCCTTCATTCTCTCCTTTCCTTTAGTCCCTATTCATCGTCGTCTTCAATCCTCTCTTCTACCCTCCCCAGCGTCTGACATGTATAATGTGCTTAATTTGGTGGTTCCAAATAAGTTTTGGCTACAGAATTTTTGGTGATCCTATAGATCGCCTATCATGTTTTTTACTTCAAAGACAACAAAATGAAAGTAATAATACAATTCTTCCCAGAACTTACAGGAAGAAGAGCAGAGTCTTTAATGAGTGAAAAAGTGAAACCTTTTTCTATAGTATCCAACTAAATTAGTATTCTCTGCCAGAATAAAGCAAACACATTATTTTTTAAATAATATTTACTATTTAATACTTTAGTGTACCCAGCAATGAATGAACCACAGACAGCAATCTCTTCCAAACAAGAGTGAATCTAGGTAAATTCTGTGGCTAAATAACCATCCCCCGCCGAAAAAGTAATACATTTGCAGAAAACAGCATACAAAATCAAATCTACTCATTTTAAACCATGGGAAAAAACACATTTCCACATATCTCTTTAAAACCTTTTAATATATCTAAAAAATTTCACATACTTTTATGATTTTATGGGATATATGACTGCCCAGGGAATGCTACAGTGTTAGACACAAATTTAAAAATAACTCTTCCATAAGTACTGCTAGAACTGAGATGTACAGGAGATTATACAGGCAATCTTTACATAATATCATTAGGATATAGACAACCCTAGGGCTGTAAGTATCCCATGAAGGTAAATATGAGACGATTAATTATATTCCCCATATTAGATTGGTTCTCATCAGACACCTAATACCAAGCTTATTTTGACATTGTTTTTAAAAAGATCCAGTATTAAAAGAATAAACTTCCTCTGGGTAGAAAAAATAGTAATTCTGACCTATTAAAGATGATATGTATTGATAAAACGCAGTCTTGTTCCCAAATATGCAATAAACCATTACTCTAATATATGAACACTAATGAAATAATCACCTATTATAATTGTGTATATATTGAAATTTTCAGTTCAACTCTTTTGGTATAAGGGAAAATAAAATGATTGGCTTCAAATCCATTTTTAGTAATGTAAAATATGTGAGCTTTATTACATGTTAAAGAAAATAAAGATAATATGACCCCAAATTTATTTTTCAAAGTTACAATAAAATATTTTTAAACATATACAAAATTACAAATAACCGGTGCTTTTTTCAATAAAGGTACCCGATATACTATTTAAATACAGGATAAAACAAAGATATGTTTAATGATTTTCATCTCATTTTAAAGTCATCTTATTGAACGATACATCATGAAATCTATAGTTGTACATCTAGGAAATTTACCAATGGAGCTCTCTTCCACCGGTGTGTATATTTTAATTTGTCTCATATGGGTGTCTCTTCCATTTTGGTGATTGGCTAGAACAGCAATCTGTATCATGAATGTACGAGTTGGCTTCTTATGATTGTCAGTTAAGGGAACATGAATCCAGCCACTTGGTTCTACCAATTCAAGTTGCTGCCAAGGGAAAAAAATATCAGATTATGCTTTTATTCAATGAATATAATTTATAATAATGAATGCATTCTGTAATAAAATTAACTTATAATTAACATTTTGCTCAATGAAAGAATGATAATATGACAATAATCACTACCAGTTATTGGTCACTTTTACCATGGTCTACTTATAGTTGCTAAGCACTTTACATGTACCATCTTAGTAGACAAAATAAAAATAGATGTGCTTCGTGTTTACAGAACTTGTACAACTTATACAACTTGTACTCTCTGCCAGAAAAAAGCAAACACACTAGAAAGCACAAGTCTCACAACTTTTAAAAATACGTGAAACACAGATGGCTTATTACACACAGGTAGTATATGCCTCCTCCATGAAGAGAAACCAGAATAGTAAGTAGATACTCATATTTTGAACTGATAATCTAGGAAAGAAGGCTAGGATTCATCAGAGAAGAGATGGGAAGTACCAGAAGTAAGTAAGGAGAGGGTTTGAGGTAGCTTGCCCAGCCAGGGAACTCACTGAGAGCCAGGAGGGGCTCCTGGATGTAGGGAAACAATATGAGAGATATGGAGATACCCCCAGGGCTCTACACTTTGAAACAGGCTTATAGGGTCTTAGTGATGAGAGAAACCCTCTACCAACTAGGGCCTTGGGCCTGACATAATGAGCTGTCTACAGACTGTAAAGAGACGTTACTCCAGAAAGGAACCTCAGAATCCTAAAGGCATCTCACAGATCCTGGAGCAACCTCAGCTGGGTGCCACTTGGAGAATCTAGATACTGGAGATCTAGAGACATGGCTGCTGCTGCTGTGCTGCTCTAAGGAGGGAGAAGGAAGACTGGGAGCTCCCATGTACCTCTGGGAAGGTCCCAACTGACCTGCTGCAGGCTGTTGTTGAGACAGACATGAGAAGACCACACTCCCCACAGCTTCTTGCCCATGCTGCTTGCCTGGGAGGAACCCATCCTCTCTGGTTCCCAGCCCAAGGTGCCATCTTGAGAGGTTAACACTGGGCTGTACCCTGACCTCGGGTTAAGATCGGGCTGAACCAGCTGCAGCTGCTAACCAGTCAAGGAGAAACAGGGAAACCAGGCCCTCCTACGCATATCTAGAACAATACTCACACCCTGCAATGGGCTGCTGTGAAACTGAGCTGAGTGGACTATACTCCATATTGCTTCGTGCCCATGCTGCCTGCCTGGGAGGGGCCCTGCCCTCCCTGGCTGCAGTCCTAAGGTGCAGAGCTGTGCCCCAGCCTCAGGCTGAGTAATAGGCATGGTGGCTACAGCTGCCACTCAGTCAGGGGACAGACAGAAGAGACCAAGCTCTCCTAAGAAAACTTAGCACAAGACCCTCTGCCCTGCCATGGGTGGCTGTGGGACTGAGGACTAGCCTGGCCAACCCATTGCAGCTTCCAGCAACACCAACATGGGCAGCAGGGTTGTTCTACCATTCTTACTGCCATCACCTACACCATACCAGCTGAACATGAGCCTGAGGACCCAAACACCTGGCCAACCCTCCCCACTAGTAGCTTCTAAGCAAGCCACCTGGAGGCCAAGAATCAGCCCTCCGGGACTCACTAACAGTAGAACAAAGGTAAGTTGTTTTGGGGCCTAAACATAGGCACACATACCATAATGTGGCCACCACTAGGGCCCAAAGACTGGCTCAGGTGGCATCCAAGTCTTCAGCTAAACTTCACTACAATATCAACTAATAACTGAATCCTAAGCCACCAAGGAAATCACAGATATCACTGACCTTGTGTACTGACGCAGAATTCATACAAAGATCACACTACCCCAGGCACCCAAAATACAAGTCAAAGTATTTTAATCAGTAACACCCATACATCTTCAGAAAAATATTTTCCCCTACAAAAGCAACTTCAAATAGTTGAAATAAGTGACTGCTAAATCAGATGTGGCAACATCAATGGAAGGACACAGGAAACATGAAAAAGCAGGGAAAATAATCACATCTCCAAAGCACCACAATTGTTCAGCGACATACTACAGTCAAAAAGAATTTCTCAGTTCAAAACTTAGGACTAGGTTAAAAAAAAAGAAAGAAAGAAAGAAAGAAAGAATTTTAAATTAAAAAGAAAAATCCACAAAATACCAGATAAATAATTTAAAATATTGATTAAAACTCAGTAAGATGAAGGAGAAATCTGAAAACCAATACAAATAAATCAGTAAATCAATTCAGGATATGAGTGAGAAATTTATCAAGGAGACCGATATCTCTTTTAAAAAAAAACAGCAGAAATTCTGGAAACAAAAAATTCATTGAAGAAAATAAAAAATACATTTGAAAGCTTTAATAATAGAGTAGAGCAAACAGAAGAAAGAATCTCAGAACTTGATGACATATCTTTTGAAAGAATCCAGTCAGACAAAAATAAGGGGAAAAAAATTAAAAGAATGAACAAAGCCTTCAAAATGTCTGGGACTACATAAAGCTACTGAACTTACAAATTATTGGTATTCCCAAGGGGGAAGAGAGATCAAAAAGTTTAGAAAGCCTGCTTAAGGAAATAATCAAGCAAACTTCCCAAGTCTATTAAGATAAAGGAGGCCCAGTGACTCCTAGGAAAATATATTGCAAAAAGGACTTCACCATGGCATATTATATTCAGAATATCTAAAATCAAAGCAAAATAAAGAATTTTAAAATTAATAAGAGAAAAATATCTAGTCACCAGTAAAGAAAACCCCATCACACTAACAGCAAAGTTTTCAACACAAACGTTACAGACTAGAAGAGAGCAGGATGGCAATTTCAAAGTGCCGAAAGTTAAAAAAAAAAACAAAAAAACGGAAAACCTGTCAGCCAAGGTTTTTATATCCTGTCAGAATAGTTTTATAAATGAAGGAAAAATAAAGTCTTTCCCAGAGAAGCAAATGCTGAGGGGATCTGTCACCAATTAGATGGGTCATACAGGAAATGCTCAAAAGGGTCTTAAACATGGAAACAAAAGGTTGGAATTCACCATCACAAAAACATACAGAAATGTAAAACTCACTTATAAAACAATCATATTAAGGAGGAAAAGAAAGGAATCAAATGGAAACACAACAGAATTTCATCAAGTCACAGAAACAAAAAGAGAAAGAGCAATAAAGACATTTGTAAAACAAATTGAAAACAATTAACAATATGACAGAAACAAAGCCTCACATGTCAATATTAACCTCGAATGTAAATGGATCAAACGTTCCACTTAAAAGATTGGTGAAATGGATTAAAAAACACACACACATAATCCAACTACATGCTGCCTACAAGAAACTCACCATACTCATAAAGACACATAGTCTGAAAATAATGGGGTGAAAAAGATATTCCATGCAAATGAAAACCAAAAGTGAGCAGGAGTAGTTATACTTACATACATCAGATAAAACATACTTCAAATAAAAAAAAGTTTTAACAAGACAAAGGAGATCATTATATAATGACAAAGGGAGTCAATTTGGCCAATGAATATAACAATTCTAAATATATACATATATATATATACACACACACACTAAATATCAGAGCACTCAAATTCACCAAACAAATATTACTATACCTAAAGAAAGAGACAGATAGCAATATCATAATAGTGGGTGACTTTAACATCCCAGTCACAGCCCTAGACAGGTCATCGAGATAGAAAATTAACAAAGAAACATTGGACTTACATTGGACTTTAGATCAAATGGACTTAACAGATACAGACTACAACTTAGACCACAAAACAAGCCTTAACAAATTTTTAAATATCAAAATCATATATAGTATCTTCTCAAATCACAGTGGAATAAAGCTAGAAATCAACACCAAGAACTTCAGAAACTATACAAATACATGAAAATTAAACAGCATGCTTCTGAACAATCGTTGGGTCAATGAAGAAATTAAGATGGAAGGTAAAAGTTTTTTTAAAATAAAAAATGAAAGGACAACACATACAGCAAAAGCAGTGCCGATGGGGAGTTTATAGCATTAAATGCCTATATCAAAAAAGTAAAAAGATCCCAAATTAACAATCTAACATCACATCTTAAGGGAAAAAGATACAAAGAAAAAAATTAAAAGACCAGAAAAAAATACGAAGAATCAATAAAAGAAAAGTTGGTTTTTTGAAAAGATAAACAAAATTGATAAACCACTAGCTATACTAACCAAGAAGACAGAAAATCCAAATACGTACAATCATAAATGAAAAAGGAGGAAGAATGGATTAGGAAAAACCTGATATCAGAGAAATACAAAAGATCAAAGATTATTATAAAAAACTATATGCTCACAAACTAGAAGACCTAGAGTAAACTGATAAATTCTTGGAAACATACTACCTCCCAATATTGAACCAGCAAGTAAACAGACTGAACAGACCAATAATAAGTAGTAAGATAGAAACAGTAACAAAAAGCTCCCAACAAAAAATAACTCAAGACCAGATGAATTCACAGTTGAATTCTACCAAACATACAAAGAAAAACTAACACCAGTCCTCCTGAAACTATTCCAAAACATCAAGGAGGAGAGAATTCTCTCTAACTCATTCTATGAAGCCAGTATCTCCCTGATACCAAAACCAGACAAGAACACAACAACAAATACTACAGACTGATATCTATGATGAAAAGAGACGCAAAACTCCTCAACAAAATACTAGCAAATCAAATCTCATAGCACATCAAAAGGATAACAGAACAGGATCAGGTGGGACTTATCCCAAGGATGCAAGGATGGTTCTACATAAGCAAATCAATAAACATGATACATCACATAAATAAAAATAAAGACAAAAACCATATGATCATCTCAATAGACACATAACAAGCATTTGATAAAATTCAGTATCACTTCAGTACAAAAATCTGAAACAAACTAGGTGTAGAAGGAACGTACCTCAACATAATAAAGGTCATACATGACAAACCCACAGCCAAGGCCGGGTGCAGTGGCTCATGCCTGTAATCCTAGCACTTTGGGAGGCTGAGGAAGGCAGATCACCTGAGGACAGGAGTTCAAGACCAGTCTGGCCAACATGGTGAAACTCCACTATACTAAAAAAAAATATATACACACACACACACACACACACATATACACACCCATATATATGTGTGTAGTAGTACATATATCTGGGTGTGGTGGTACATACCTGTAGTCTCAACTACTTGGAAGGCTGAGGCAGGAGAACCACTTGAACCTGGGAGGCAGAGGTTGCAGTGAGCCAAGATACCATCACTGCATTCCAGCCTGGGTGACAGAGTGAGACTGTGTCTCAAAAGAAAAAAACAGACAGCTCTTTCCCTCCCAGCAGGCGGCTGTGGCGGCGGCGGCCTGTGCAGCAATAGCCAAGATCAAGTCTCGAGATCTTCGCGGGAAGAAGGAGGAGCTGCTGAAACAGCTGGATGACCTGAAGGTGGAGCTGTCCCAGCTGCGCATCGCCAAAGTGACAGGCAGTGCGGCCTCCAAGCTCTCTAAGGTCCGAGTCGTCCGCAAATCCATTGCGCGTGTTCTCACAGTTATTAACCAGACTCAGAAGGAAAACCTCAGGAAATTCTACAACCGGCAAGAAGTACAAGCCCCTGGACCTGCGGCCTAGGAAGACAGGCGCCATGCGCCACCGGCTCAACAAGCACGAGGAGAACCTGAAGACCAAGAAGCAGCAGCAGAAGGAGCGGCTGTACCCGCTGTGGTAGCACGCGGTCAAGGCCTGAGTCAATAAAGCACAGCTGACTGAGAAAAAAAAAAGAAAAGAAAAAACAAACAAACCAAAATGAACAACAACTACAACAACAACAAAAAATAACAAAACCCACAGCCATCAGATTTAATACAGAAGAGTTGAAAGCATTCCCTCTAAGTACTGCAACATGAAAAAGATACTAACTTTCACCACTCATATTCAAAGTAGTACCAGGTGTCCCTGTCAGAGCAATCAGCAGGCAAGAGAAAAAACAAAAACCAGCATCCAAGTTGGAAAAGAGAAAGTCAAATTATCCTTTTTTGCTAATGATGTGATCTATCTAGAAAACCCTAAAGACTCCACCAAAAGACTCTCAAATTTGACAAATGAATTCGAAACGTTTTAAGATAAGAAATTAATACAGAGAAATGAGCAGCATTTTCATATAACAATAATGAACTAGCCAAGGACCAAATCAAGAAGGCAATCTCATTTCCAATAGTTACCACAAAAAACAAAAAAAAAAAAAAAAAAAAAAAACACTTAGAAATATACTGAACCAAGGAGGTACACAATCTCTATAAGGAAAATTACAAAACACTGATGGAAGACATTGCAGATGACACAAACAAGTGGAAAAACATCCCAAGCTCCTAAATTGGAAGAATCAACATTGCTAAAATGATGATATTGCCCAAGGCAATCTACAGTTTCAATGCAATCCCTATGAAATTATCAACATTCTTTTCCCCAGAATTAAAAAGAAAATTCTAAAATTCATATAGAACCAAAAAAGGCCCCAAATAGCCAAAGTAATCTTAAGAATACAGAATAAAGTTGGAGGTATCAAATTACTTGATTTCAAATTACACTATAAAGCTATAGTAACCAAAACAGCATGGTACTAGTATAAAAATAGACACATAGGCCAGGAGTGGTGGCTTATGCCTGTAATTCCAGCACTGTGGGAGGCCGAGGTGGATGGATCACGAGGTCAGGAGTTTGAGACCACCCTGGCCAACATGGTGAAACCCCGTCTTTACTGAAGATACAAAAAAATTAGCTAGGTGTGGTGGCACGCACCTATAGTCCCAGCTACTTGGGAGGCTGAGGCAGGAGAATCACTTTAACCGAGGAGGTGGAGGTTGCAGTGAGCTGAGATGGCGCCATTGCACTCCAGCCTGGGCGACAGGGTGAGACTCCATCTCAAAAAAAAAAAAAAAAGACACATAGATCAATGGAACAGAGTAGAAAACCCAGCGATAAAGCCACATACCTACATCCAATTGATCTTTGATAAAGCATACAAAAACATAAATTGGGAAATGGGCACCCTATTGAATAAATAGTGCTGGGAAAATTGGGGGCTTTATTTATTATTCTGCTATATGCAGAATAATAAAACTAAACCCATGTCTCTCACCATATACAAAAATTAACTGAAGATAGATTAGAGACGTCAATGTAAGACCTTACATTGCAGCCTGACACCTCACACCTCACACGGCAGGGTACACCCCTGAGATGAAGCTTCCAGAGCAAGAATCAGCAATACTCGCTTTTCAGCAATATTCTGTCTTCTGCAGCCTCCGCTGCTGATACCCAGGCAAACAGGGTCTGGAGTGGACCTCAAGCAATCACCAACAGACCTACAGCTGAGGGTCCTGACTGTCAGAAGGAAAACTAACAAAAAGAAAGGACACCCACACCAAAACCCCATCAGTTCGCCACCGTCATCAAAGACCAAATGCAGATAAAACCAGAAAGATAGGGAAAAAGCAGTGCAGAAAAGCTGGAAATTCAAAAAATCAGAGCGCATCTCCCCCTCCAAAGGAACGCAGCTCATCGCCAGCAACAGAACAAAGCTGGACGGAGAATGACTTTGACGAGTTGAGAGAAGAAAGCTTCAGTGAATCAAACTTCTCAGAGCTAAAGGAGGAACTACATAACCAGCGCAAAGAAACTAAAAACCTTGAAAAAAGAATGGATGAATGGATAACCAGAATAATCAATGCAGAGAAGACCTTGAAAGAACTGATAGGGATGAAAACCATAACACGAGAAATACGTGAGAAATGCACAAGCTTCAGTAACTGACTCAATCAGCTGGAAGAAAGAGTATCAGTGATTGAAGATCAAATGAATGAAATGAAGTGAGAACAGAAGTGTGCAGAAAAAAGAGTAAAACAAAATGAACAAAGCCTCCAAGAAATATGGGATTATGTGAAAAGACCAAACCTACATCTGATTGGTGTGCCTGAAAGTGATGGGGAAAATGGAATCAAGTTGGAAAACACTCTACAGGATATCATTCAGGAGAATTCCCCAACCTAGCAAGGCAGGCCAACATCCAAATTCAGGAAATACAGAGAACGCCACAAAGATACACCTCGAGAAGAACGACTCCAAGATACATAATTGTCAGATTCACCAAAGTTGAAATGAAGGAAAAAATGTTAAGGGCAGCCAGAGAGAAAGGTTAGGTTACACACAAAGGGAAGCCCATCAGACTAACAGCAGATCTCTCGGCAGAAACGCCCCAAGCCAGAAGAGAGTGGGGGCCAATATTCAACATTCTTAAAGAAAAGAATTTTCAACTCAGAATTTCATATCCAGCCAAATTAAGTTTCATAGGTGAAGGAGAAATAAAATCCTTTACAGACAAGCAAATGCTTAGAGATTTTGTCACCATCAGGCCTGCCCTACAAGAGATCCTGAAGGAAGCACTAAACATGGAAAGCAACAATAGGTACCAGCCATTGCAAAGACATGTCAAAATGTAAAGTCCATCAATGCTAGGAAGAAAATGCATCAACAAGCGAGCAAAATGTCCAGCTAATATCATAATGACAGGATCAAGTCCACACATAACAATATTAACCTTAAATGTAAATGGACTAAATGGTCCAATTAAAAGACACAGACTGGCAAACTGGATAAAGAGTCAAGATCCATCAGTTTGCTGTATTCAGGAGACCCATCTCCTGAATCTCCACATGCAGAAACACACATAGGCTCAAAATAAAGGGATGGAGGAAGATATACCAAGCAAATGGAAAACAAAAAAAAAGCAAGGGTTTCAATCCTAGTCTCTGATAAACCATCAAAGATCAAAAGAGACAAAGAAGGCCACTACATAATGGTAAAGGGATCAATTCTTCAGGAAGAGCTAACTATCCTAAATATATAAGCACCCAATACACGAATACCCAGATTCATAAAGCAAGTCCTTAGAGACTTACAAAGAGACTTAGACTCCCATACAATAATAATGGGAGACTTTAACACCCCACTGTCAACATTAGACAGATCAACGAGACAGAAAGTTAACAAGGATATCCAGGAATTGAACTCAGCTCTGCACCAAGCAGACCTAATAGACATTTACAGAACTCTCCACCCCAAATCAACAGAATATACATTCTTCTCAGCACCACATCGCACTTGTTCCAAAATTGACCACTTAGTTGGAAGTAAAGCACTCCTCAGCAAATGTAAAAGAACAGAAATTATAACAAACTGTCTCTCAGACCACAGTGCCATTAAACTAGACTCAGGACTAAAAAATTCAATCAAAACTGCTCAACTACATGGAAACTAAACAACCTGTTCCTGAATGACTACTGGGTACATAACGAAATGAAGGTAGAAATAAAGATGTTCTTTGAAACCAATGAGAACAAAGACACAACATACCAGAATCTCTGGGACACATTTAAAGCAGTGTGTAGAGGGAAATTTATAGCACTAAATGCCCACAAGAGAAAGCAGGAAAGAGCTAAAATTGACACCCAGACATCACAATTAAAAGAACTAGAGAAGCAAGAGCAAACACACTCAAAAGCTAGCAGAAGGCAAGAAATAACTAAGATCAGAGCAGAACTGAAGGAGATAGAGACACAAAAAACCCTCTAAAACATCAATGAATCCAGGAGCTGGTTTTTTCGAAAGATCAACAAAATTGATAGACCGCTAGCAAAACTAATAAAGAAGAAAAGAGAGAAGAATCAAATAGACGCAATAAAAAATGATAAAGGGGATATCACCACTGACCCCACAGAAATACAAATTACCATCAGAGAATACTATAAACACCTCTATGAAATAAACTAGAAAACCTAGAAGAAATGGATAATTTCCTGGACACTTACACTCTCCAAGACTAAACCAGGAAGAAGTTGAATCTCTGAATAGACCAATAGCAGGCTCTGAAATTGAGGCAATAATAGCCTACCAACCAAAAAAAGTCCAGGACCAGATGGATTCATAGCCGAATTCTACCAGAAGTACAAGGAAGAGTTGGTACCATTCCTTCCGAAACTATTCCAATCAATAGAAAAAGAGGGAATCCTCCCTAACTCATTTTACGAGGCCAACATCATCCTGATACCAAAGCCTGACAGAGATACAACAAAAAAAGAGAATTTTAGACCAATATCCCTGATGAACATCGATGCAAAAATCCTCAATAAAATACAGGCAAACCAAATCCAGCAGCACATCAAAAAGTTTATCCATCATGATCAAGTGGGCTTCATCCCTGGGATGCAAGGCTGGTTCAACATTCGCAAATCAATACATGTAATCCAGTATATAAACAGAACCAAAGACAAAAACCACATGATTATCTCAATAGATGCAGAAAAGGCCTTCAACAAAATTCAACAGCCCTTCATGCTAAAAAACTCTCAAAAAACTAGGTATTGATGGAACATATCTCAAAATCATAAGAGCTATTTATGACACAGTCGATATCATACTGAATGGGCAAAAACTGGAAAAATTCCCTTTGAAAACTGGCACAAGACATGGATGCCCTCTCTCACCACTCCTGTTCAACACAGTGTTGGAAGTTCTGGCCAGGGCAATCAAGCAAGAGAAACAAATAAAGGTATTCAGTAAGGAAAAGATGAAGTCAAATTGTCCCTGTTTGCAGATGACATGATTGTATATTTAGAAAACTCCATTGTCTCAGCCCCAAAATCTCCTTAAGCTGATAAGCAACTTCAGCAAAGTCTCAGGATACAAAATCAATGTGCAAAAATCACAAGCATTCTTATACACCGGTAACAGACAAACAGAGAGCCAAATCATGAATGAACTCCCATTCACAATTGCTTCAAAGAGAATAAAATACCTAGGAATCCAACTTACAAGGGATATAAAGGACCTCTTCAAGGAGAACTACAAACCACTGCTCAGTGAAATAAAAGAGGACACAAACAAATGGAAGAACATACCATGCTCATGGATAGGAAGAATCAATATTGAGAAAATAGCTATACTGCCTAAAGTAATTTATAGATTCAATGCCATTCCCATTAAGCTACCAATGACTTTCTTCACAGAACTGGAAAAAACTGCTTTAAAGTTCATATGGAACCAAAAAAGACCCCGCACTGCCAAGACAATCCTACGCCAAAAGAACAAAGCTGGAGGCATCATGCTACCTGACTTCAAACTATACTACAAGGCTACAGTAACCAAAACAGCATGGTACTGGTACCAAAACAGAGATATAGACCAATGGAACAGAATAGAGCCCTCAGAAATAATACCACACATCTACAGCCATCTGATCTTTGACAAACCTGACAAAAACAAGAAATGGGGAAAGGATTCCCTATTTAATAAATGGTGCTGGGAAAATTGGCTAGCCATAAGTAGTAAGCTGAAACTGGATCCTTTCCTTACTCCTTATACGAAAATTAATTCAAGGTGGATTAGAGGCTTAAATGTTAGACCTAAATCCATAAAAACCCTAGAAGAAAACCTAGATAATACCATTCAGGACATAGGCATGGGCAAGGACTTCATGTCTAAAACACCAAAAGCAATGGCAACAAAAGCCAAAAGAGACAAATGGGATCTAATTAAACTAAAGAGCTTCTGCACAGTAAAAGAAACTACCATCAGAGTGAACAGGCAACCTAGAGAATGGGAGAAAATTTTTGCAATCTACTCATCTGACAAAGGGTTAATATCCAGAACCTATAAAGAACTCAATCAAATTTACAAGAAAAAAACAAACAATCCCATCAAAAAGTGGGCAAAGGATATGAACAGACATTTCTCAAAAGAAGACATTCATACAGACAACAGACACATGAAAAAATGCTCATCATCACTGGCCATCAGAGAAATGCAAATCAAAACCATAATGAGATACCATCTCACACCAGTTAGAATGGCAATCATTAAAAAATCAGGAAACAACAGGTGCTGGAGAGGATGTGGAGAAATAGGAACACTTTTACACTGTTGGTGGGACTGTAAACTAGTTCAACCATTGTGGAAAACAGTGTGGCAATTCCTCAAGGATCTAGAACTAGAAATACCATTTGACACAGCCATCCCATTACTGGGTATATACCCAAAGGATTGTATGTCATGCTGCTATAAAGACACATGTACACATATGTTTATTGCAGCACTATTCACAATAGGAAAGACTTGGAATCAACCCCAATGTCCATCAGTGACAGACTGATTAAGAAAATGTGGCACATATACACCATGGAATACCATGCAGCCATAAAAAAGGATGAGTCTGTGTCCTTTGTAGGGACATGGATGCAGCTGGAAACCATCATTCTCAGCAAACTATCGCAAGAACAGAAAACCAAATACCGCACATTCTCATTCATAGGTGGGAACTGAACAATGAGATCACCTGGACACAGGAAGGGGAGCATCACACACCGGGTCCTATTGTGGGGAGGGGGTAGGGAGGAGGGATAGCATTAGGAGATATACCTAATGTAAATGACGAGTTAATGGGTGCAGCACACCAACATGGCACATGTATACATACGTAATAAACCTGCACGTTGTGCACATGTACCCTAGAACTTAAAGTGTAAAAAAAAAATACATAAAAACTACAAAAATTCTATAAGAAAATATAGGAAAAACTCTTCCAGATATTGGCCTAGGCCAAGAATGTATGACTAAGTCCTCAAAAGGAAACACAATAAAAACAAAAATAGACAAAGGGAACTTAGACTAAAAGAAATATAACCATACTGACTGGTCTCACTTTAGATCCAAGACAACTAATTTCAAGTGCATATTTAGCCCTGTACAAAATTCCTACTATATTCCCTTAGAATATTTGCTTTCCCACTGTCTCTGGGATAGCTATTTCTGAGTTTCTCCTCAAATCCTAATAACTATTCTAATCTCTCTCTAAGCTGACGGCATTTTATTTCACTAAGAAAACATGATCAACTAGAAAAAGAATATCATCATCTCATATGCTGTTATAAAGTAGTTAAGCTGTCCCTCTACCTTTTTGACATCAGTCCTACCATTAACTCAATAAGTCCCATCCTTTCCTTCCCAGCCAAAGACTCTATTCCCACAATAGGCATTCTCTAAGTAATTTTCTCTTCTCCACTGGATCACTGTCATCAACATATAAACATGCTGCAATATTTGTCATCTTAAAAATGAAAACTAAAGCCTTTTCTCAATCCTACATCCTGTTCCACTATTGCCCTAATTCTCTGTTCCACTTCACAGCAAAACTCCTTGAAAAGTTGTAGTCAATTTTATTTTTTATTTTTAGAGACAGGGTCTCACTCTGTCATTCAGGCTGAAGTGCAGTGGCATGATCACAGCTCACTGCAGCATAAAACTCTTGGGCTCAAGCAATTCTCCCATCTTGCCCTCCCAGAGTGCTAGGGTTACAAATGTGAGCCACTACACCCAGTTGAAAAACTGTAGTCAGTATCTTCATTTTTCACCTGCTCTTCCAATCTGAATTTTGTCACCACCACTGAAATCAATCTTGTCAAAGTCACCAGTAACCCAAAACTTGCCAAATAAATTCCCTCTAAGAACTATTTGATATAATGAAGGTAATTATTGTAATACGTATTTTAGTTAAGATGTGCTTGAATAAGCCTATTCATATTTTAAATTTTAAGGCTTTAAAATTCTTACATAATATTTTAATATATAGTTTTGTACACAAATATGTGACATGGTTTACTAAAGAGAGTAGAAGATTGTAAATGATAGAGAATGTAACTGGTAACTCAGTAAAGATAAATAAATTTAAAGGCTAATCAAGTTAAGCCTTGTTAATGCTAAGCTAGATAAGATACCTGAAATTCTACGCTTAAAAATACATCCACCTTGTATCCCAAACAATCGATAGATTCAATGCAATCTCTATCAAAATTTCAATGACTTTTTCTGCAGAAATAGAAAAACCTATTCTAAAATTCATAGATTAAGGGACCCCAAATAGCAAAAACAATCTTGATAAAGATGAACAAAGCTGGAAGACTCATAGTTTATTATTTTGAAACTTTCTATAATGCTAAAGTAATCAAAACAGTGTGGTACTAGCATAAAGACAGACATAAACCCAGAGAACAGAATAGAAAGACCAGAAATAACTCTCACATATACAGCCAAATGATTTCTGACAAGGGTTCCAAAGCCATTCAATGGAAAAGGACAGTTTATTCAACAAATTGTGCTGGAAAAACAAGATATCCATGTGCAAAAGAATTAAGTTGGACCCTTATCTGACACCATATACAAAAATTAACCCAAAATGGATCAAAGACCTAAAATTAAGACCTAAAACTATAAAACTCTTAAAAGAAAACACAAGCAGAAGCTTCATGGTATTCAATTTAACAATGATTTTTTGGATACGATACCAAAAGCACAAGCAATGAAATTAAACATAGACCAGGCGGACTTTTAAAAACTAAAAATTTGTGCATCGAAAGACACTCTCAACAGAGTAAAAAGGCAACCCACAAAATGAAAAAAAAATTTGCAAATCATATCTCTAATAAGGAATTGATATCCAAAATGTAAGAGAACTCCTACAACTCAACAACAAAACAAAAAATCTGAATCAAAAATGGGCAAAGGACTTAAACAGAAATTTTTCCATAGAAGTTAGACAAATGGCCAATAAGCACATGAAATGATGCTCAATATCACTAATCGTTAGGGAAATGCAAAAGAAAACTACAATGAGATATCATCTCACACAAATTAGGATGGCTATCAAAAAAAGAAAAGGAAAGAAAAAATACAAGATTTGGGAAGGATGTGGAGATACTGAAACCCTCATGCACTGTTGGTAGGAATATAAAATAGTACAGCCACTATGGAAAACAGTATGATGGTTCCTCATGCCGATGAACCTTGAGGGCATTACACTAAGTGTAATACGTTGGACAAAGGTGGAATCTAAAAAAGTGAAACTCATAGAAAGAGAGTAGAATTGTAGCTGCCAGGAGCTGGAGAGGGAGGTGAATAAGGAGATACTGGTAAAAGTGTACAAATTTTCAGTTATAAGATGAATAAATTCTGGAGATTTAATATATAGCATAGTGACTATAGTTAATACTATATCAGATACTTGAAACTTGCTAAGAGAGTAGACCTTAAATGTTCCCATTTAAGGTAACTATGTGAGGCGACAGAAATAGATATGATAACTAACTTGCCTGTGGTAATCATTTCACAATATCTGTGTATATCAAAGCATCATATTGTATACCTTAAATGAATACGATCTTAAATGTCAATTATATCTCAATAAGGCTGAGGAAGAAAAAGTTCTAAGGAGACATAAACAATATTTTAAACACACATGTGCAATAAACACATTAAAATTGTGAGGAAACTTTCAATTTACAAATAATAAAATAGAAATAGAATTGTCATATATCGGCCAGACACAGTGGCTCACGCCTGTAATCCCAGAACTTTGGGAGGCCGAGGTGGGTGGATTGTCGGAGGTTGGGAGCTCGAAGCCAGCCTGCGCAACATGGTGGAACCCCATCTCAACTAAAAATATAAAAATTATCCAGGCGTGGTGGTGGGCAGCTATAATCCCAGCTACTTGGGTGGCTGAGGTAGGAGAATTGCTTGAACTCAAAAGGTGGAGGTTGCAGTGAGCCAAGATCCGGTCACTGCACTCCAGGGCAGGCAACAGAGTGAAACTCTGTCTCAAAAAAAAAAAAAAAAAAAAAAAGGAATTGTCATATTTCTAGAAATGTGACTTCTGGCCATATAAAGAACTGAAAACAGGGTCTCAAAGAGATATCTGCAGACCACATTCATAGCAGCATTTTTCATAATAGCTAGAACACGGAAGCAAACCAAGCATCCACTGATGGTTGAATGGATAAGCGAATTGTGGTATAAACATATAACCACGTATTAGCCTTAAAAAGAAAGAAATTCTAAGGTAATTGGGTCCATTCCAAGATGGCCGAATAGGAACAGCTCTGGCCTGCACCTCCCAGCGTGATCAATGCAGAAGACGGGTGATTTCCGTATTTCCAACTGACGTACCTGGATCATCTCATTGGCACTGGTTGGACAGTGGGTGCAGTCCACGGAAGGCGAGCGGGGCATCACCTCACCCGGGAAGAACAAGGGGTTGGGGGATTTCCCTTTCCTAGCCAAGGGAAGCCATGACAGATGGTACCTGGAAAAACAGGACACTCCTGCCCAAATACTGCGCTTTTCCAATGGTCTTAGCAAATGATACACCAACAGATTGTACCATGCACCCAGATCAGCAGGTCCAACACCCACGGAGCCTTGCCAACTGCTAACGCAGCAGTCTGAGATCGACCTGTGAGACAGCAGCCTGGCACGGGGAGGTACGTCCACCATTGCTGAGGCTTGAGCAGGTAAATAAAGCGGCTGTGGAAGCACGAATGGGGTGGAACCAATGGCAGTTCAGCAAGGCCTGCTGCATCTGTAGGCTCCACCTCTGGGGGCAGGCCATAGCTGAACAAAAAGCAGCAGAAACTTCTGCAGACTTAAACGTCCTGTCTGATAGCTCTGAAGACAGCAGTGGTTCTCCCAGCACAGTATTTGAGCTTAGAGAACAGACAGCCTGCCTCCTCAAGTGGGTCCCTGATCCCCAAGTAGCCTACCTGAGAGACACTTCCTAGTAGGGGCAGACTGACACCTCACAGAGCTGGGTGTGCCTCTGGGAGGAAGCTTCCAGAGGAAGGATCAGGCAGCAATATTTGCTGTTGTGTAATATTTGCTGCTCTGCAGCCTCCGCTGGTGATACCCAGGCAAATGGTCTGGAGTGGACCTCCAGGAAACTCCAACAGACCTGCAGCTGAGGGACCTGACTCTTAGGAGGAAAACTAACAAACAGAAAGGAATAGCATCAACATCAATAAAAAGGACATCCACACCAAAACCCCATCTGTATGTCACCAACCAAGACCAAAGGCAGATAAAACCACAAAGATGGGAAGAAACCAGAGCAGAAAAGATGAAAATTCTAAAAACCGGAGCGCCTCTTCTCCTTCAAAGGAACGCAGCTCCTCACCAGCAACGGAACAAAGCTGGACAGAGAATGACTTTGATGAGCTGACAGAAGTAGGCTTCAGAAGGTCGGTAACAACAAACTTCTCAGAGCTAAACAAGGATGTTCGAACCCATCACAAGGAAGCTAAAAACCTTGAAAAAAGAAGAGGAATGGCTAACTAGAATAAACAGTGTAGAGAAGACCTTAAATGACCTGAAAACCATGGCAGGAGAACTACGTGATGCATGCACAAGCTTCAATAGCTGATTCAATCAAGTGGAAGAAAGAGTATCAGTGATTGAATATCAAATGAATGAAACAAAGCAGGAAGACAACTTTAGAGAAAAAAGAGTAAAAAGAAATGAACAAAGCCTCCAAGAAATATGGGACTAAGTGAAAAGACCAAATCTATGTTTGATTGGTGTACCTGAAAGTGATGATGAGAATGGAACCAAGATGGAAAATACTCTTCAGGATATTATCCAGGGGAACTTCCCCAACCTAGGAAGGCAGGCCCACGTTCAATTTCAGGAAATATAGAGACCACAACATAGATACTCCTCGAGAAGAGCAACCCCAAGACACATAATTATCACATTCACCAAGGTTGAAATGAAGGAAAAAATGTTAAGGGCACTCAGAGAGAAAGGTCGGGTTACCCACAAAGGGAAGCCCATCAGACTAACAGCAGATATCTCAGCAGAAACTCCACAAGTCCGAAGAGAGTGGGGGCCCAAATTCAACATTCATAAAGAAAAGAATTTTCAACCCAGGATTTCATATCCAGCCAAACTAAGTTTCATAAGTGAAGGAGAAATAAAATTCTTTACTGACAAGCAAATGCTGAGAGATTTTCTCACCACCAGGCCTCCTTACGAGAGCTCCTGAAGGAAGCATTGAACATGGAAAGAAACAACTGGTACCAGCCACTGCATGGCAAATTGTAAACACCAAAACATGCCAAATTGTAAACACCATAGATGCTAGGAATAAACTGCATCAACTAATGGGCAAAATAACCAACTAACATCATAACGACATGATCAAATTCACATATAACAATATTAACCTTAAATGTAAATGGGCTAAATGTCCCAATTAAAAAACACAGACTGCCAAATTGGATAGAGTCAAAACTCATCTGTGTGCTGTATTCAGTAGATCCATTTCTTGTGCAAAGACACACATAGGCTCAAAATAAAGGGATAGAGGAATATTTACCAAGCAAATGGAAAGCAAAAAACAAAAAAACAATGGTTCCAATCTTAGTCTCTGATAAAACAGACTTTAAACCAACAAAGATCAAAACAGACAAAGAAGGGCATTACATAATGGTAAAGGGATCAATGCGGCAAGAAGAGCTAACTATCTTAAATATATATGCACCCAATACAGAAGCACACATTTTCATAAAGCAAATCCTTAGAGACCTACAAAGAGACTTAGACTCCCATACAATAATAATGGGAGATTTTAACACCCCACTGTCAATATTTGACAGATCAACGAGACAGAAGGTTAACAAGAATATCCAGGACTTGAACTCAGCACTGCCCCAAGCAGATGTAATAGACATCTACAGAACTCTCCACCCCAAATCAACAGAATATACATTCTTCTCAGCACCACATTGCACTTATTCCAAAATAGACCCAATTGTTGGAAGTAAAGCACTTCTCAGCAAATGTAAAAGAACTGAAATCACAAACTGTCTCTCAAACAACAGTGCAATCAAATTAGAACTCAGGATTAAGAAACTCACTCAAAACCGCACTACATGGAAACTGAACAACCTGCTCCTGAATGACTACTGAGTATATAAGAAATGAAGGCAGAAATAAAGATGTTCTTTGAAACCAGTGAGAACAAAGACATGACATACCAGAATCTCCGGGACACATTTAAAGTAGCGTGTAGAGGGAAATTTATAGCACTAAATGCCCACAAGAGAAAGCAGGAAAGACCTAAAATTGACACTCTAACAACACAATTAAAAGAACTAGAGGAGCAAGAGCAAACACATTCAAAAGCTAGCAGAAGGCAAGAAATAACTAAGATCAGAATAGAACTGAAGGACACAGAGACAAAAAATAACCCTTCAAAAAAATCAATGAATCCAGAAGCTGATTTTTAGAAATGATCAACAAAACTGACAGGCTGCTAGCAAAACTAATAAAGAAGAAATGAGAGAAAAATGAAATAGATGCAATAAAAACTGATAAAGGAGATATCACCACTGATCCCACAGAAATACAAACTACAAAAAGACAATACTATAAACACCTCTATGCAAATAAAGTAGAAAATCTAGAAGAAATGGATAAATTCATGGACACACACACCCTTCCAAGACTAAACCAGGAAGAAGTTGAATCTCTGAATAAACCAGTAAGAGGCTCTGAAATTGAGGCAATAATTAATGGCCTACCAACCAAAAGAAGTCTAGGACCAGATGGATTCACAGCCGAATTCTACCAGAGGTACAAGGAGGAGCTGGTACCATTCCTTCTGAAACTATTCCAATCAATAGAAAAGAGGGAATCCTCCCTAACTCATTTGATGAGGCCAGCATCATCCTGATACCAAAGCCTGACAGAGATACAAAAAAAAAAAAGAGAATTTTAGACCAATATAGCTGATGAACATTGATGTGAAAATCCTCAATAAAATACTGGCAAACTGAATCCAGCAGCACATCAAAAAGCTTATCCACCATGATCAAGTCAGCTTCATCCCTGGGATGCAAGGCTGGTTCAACATACACAAATCAATAGACATAATCCATCACATACACAGAACCAAAGACAAAAACCGCATGATTATCTCAATAGATGCAGAAAAGGCTTTTGACAAAATTCAACAGCCCTGCATGCTAAAAACTCTCAATAAACTAGGTATTGATGGAACGTATCTCAAAATAATAAGAGCTATTTATGACAAACCCACAGCGAATATCATACTGAATGGGCAAAAACTGGAAGCATTCCCTTTGAAAACTGGCACAAGACAGTGATCCCCTCTCTCACCACTCCTATGCAACATAGTATTGGAACTTCTGGACAGGACAATCAGACAAGAGAAAGAAATAAAGGGTATTCAATTAGGAAAAGAGGAAGTCAAATTGTACCTGTTTGCAGATGACATGATTGTATATTTAGAAAATGCTATCATCTCAGCCCAAAATCTCTTTAAGCTGATATGCAACTTCAGCAAAGTTTCAGGATACAAAATCAATGTGCAAAAATCACAAGTATTCCTATACATCAATAACAGAAAAACAGTCAAATCATGTGTGAACTCCCATTCACAATTGATACAAAGAGAATAAAACACCTAAGAATCCAATTTACAAGAGATGTGAAGGACCTCTTCAAAGAGAACTACAAACCACTGCTAAACGAAATAAAAGAGGACACAAACAAATGGAAGAACATTCCATCCTCATGGATAGGAATAATCAATACCGTAAAAATGGCCATACTGCCCAAGGTAATTTATAGATTCAATGCCATCCCCATCGAGCTACCAATGACTTTCTTCACAGAATTGGAAAAAACTACTTTAAAGTTCATATGGAACCAAAAAAGAGCCCACATTGCCAAGAGAATCCTAAGCAAAAAGAACAAAGCTGGAGGGAGGCATCATGCTACCTGACTTCAAATTATCCTACAAGTCTACAGTAACCAAAACAGCATGGTACTGGTACCAAAACAGATTATATCGACCAATGGAACAGAACAGAGGCCTCAGAAAAAACACCACACATCTACAACTATCTGATCTTTGAGAAACCTGACGAAAACAAGAAATGGGGAAAGGATTCCCTATTTAATAAATGGTGCTGGGAAAACTGGCTAGACATATGTAGAAAGCTGAAACTGGATCCCTTCCTTACACCTTATACAAAAATTAATTCAAGACGGATTAAAGACTTAAATGTTAGACCTAAAACCATAAAAATCCTAGAAGAAAACCTAGGCAATACCATTCAGGACCGAGGCATGGGCAGGGACTTTATGTCTAAAACACCAAAAGCAATGGCAACAAAAGCCAAAATTGACAAATGGGATCTAAGTAAACTAAAGAGCCTCTACACAGCTAAAGAAACTACCACTGGAGTGAAAAGGCAACCTACAGAATGGGAGGAAAATTTTTGCAATCTACCCATCTGACAAAGGGCTAATATCCAGAATCTACAAAGAACTTAAACAAAATTTACAAGAAAAAAACAACCCCATCAAAAAGTGGGCAAAGGATATCAACAGACACTTCTCAAAAGAAGACATTTATGCAGCCAACAGACACATTAAAACAAGCTCATCATCACTGGTCATCAGAGAAATGCAAATCAAAACTACAGTGAGATATCATCTCACATCGGTTAAAATGGAGATCATTAAAAAGTCAGGAAACAACAGATGCTGGAGAGGATGTAGAGAAAGAGGAATGCTTTTATTTTGTTGGTGGGAGTGTAAACTAGTTCAACCATTGTGGAAGACAGTGTGGCAATTCCTCAGGGATCTAGAACTAGAAATACCATTTGACCCAGCAATCCCATTACTGGGTATATACCCAAAGGATTATAAATCATGCTGCTATAAAGACACATGCACATGTTTACTGCAGCACTATTCACAATAGCAAAGACTTGGAACCAACCCAAATGTCCATCAATGATAGAGTGGATAAAGAAAATGCAGCACATATACACCATGGAGTACTATGCAGCCATAAAAAGGATGAGTTCATGTCCTTTGCAGGGACATGGATGCAGCTAGAAACCATCATTCTGAGCAAACTATCCCAAGGACAGAAAACCAAACACCACATGTTCTCACTCATAAATGGGAAATGAACAATGAGAACACTTGGACACAGGGCGGGGAACATCACACACCAGGGCCTGTTGTGGGATGGGAGGCAGGGAGAGGGATAGCATTAGGAGAAAAACCTAATGCAAATGATGAGTTAATGGGTGCAGCCAACCAACATGGCACATGTATACCTATGTAACAAACCTGCACATTGTGCACATGTACCCTAGAACTTAAAGTACAATGAATGAATTAGTGAAGAAAGAAGAAAGAAAGAAGAAAGAAAGAAAGAAAGAAAGAAAGAAAGAAAGAAAGAAAGAAAGAAAGAAAGAAAGAAAGAAAGAAAGAAAGAAAGAAAGAAAGGAAGAAAGAAAGGAAGAAAGAAAGAAAGAAAGAAATTCTGACATGTGCTTCAATGTAGATGAACGTTGAGGACATTATTCTAAGTGAAATACAACAGACACAAAACGACAAATACTGCATGATTTTGCTTAGATGACATACTTAAGAGTAGTCAAAAATCAGAAAGTAGAATAGTGGTTGCTAAGGGGAAAGAGAAATTGAGAATTATTGTTAAAAACGTAGAGAGTTAAAGTTTTACAAAATGAAGAACTTTGAAGATGTATAGTTCTTAAACGCTGTAAGATTAAATACTATTGTACTAACATTAGAAGAAGTTACGTAATGGGTCACAAAATCAGCACTACTGCCAACCCAAAGACTACCAGGTCACTTCTGAATAGGGACCACCCACCACCTTTCCCATCACTCAATACTCTTTCCCTGATATCAGCTGCTATGGTGATATCATAACAATGGTGTAAACCTACAATGGTGTAAATAGGATCCATTAGAGTTTCTCTATGAAGACATCGACATCTCTTGGTCTGGCTTCTGGATCTTCTGCTTCCTATTAGCAACCTTGAAGTCACTATCTACTCTGGTTGTGACTTACTTAAGAGCAGATGTAACCCGCTAGGCATGCACTGATTTACAGTATTAACTGTAGCATAAACAAAGCTTACATTATAAAAAGGAAGTAATTCATCAATAAAAATCATGTCAAATATTAAGTATAAAATTGTTTACATGTCTTTTCCTACTGCGAATCACATATCCATGGAAAATAAACGAAGGAAGGAAAAACTACTTGATAGTTGCTTCAGGAGTTGCTCTTTTCTCCCTACTCTCAGTACTTCTCCTTTACTAACCATAGCTGTGACTTAATGAAATTCTACAGAATCTTACTACGAGAATTGTCAACATATGAAGCAGCAGATTCTAGAATTTTAACCATCCTTTCACTTAGAAAGAAACCGAACAAGTTAACATTAATGATGACCTAGTTCTGGAGGAAAAAGGTCTAATATGATCCAAAAGAAACTTCAGAAGTTCCAAATGTGTTAAAAGGAAGCAGCTACCACAAAAGCTGCTTAAGAAGAAAGACAGACGCCAACTCAAAAGGCTCACTATGGAAAGCAAGATCTTCACCCCTAGTGAAGAAGGCGACCACCTAAGAAGATGCCTTTGAAAGTCAAAATCAGTCACCCTACTACACATGTTCAAATCATTCATTTTGGACCAGAAAATCAGAAAAGTTTCTATACAGAGAAACTACTCCAGAAGTTGTTCCTAGAGAGTTAAGATTATATAGCTTAACTAGTCTTAAAGTGTTTTTTTTAAAAAAGGCATAACAAAAGAACAACTAGATAGTGTTCTACTAATCTGCATGAACAATTCTGAATAAATTTGAAGTCAATGTCCATTAAAAAGAATACTTTTATCAAAAGCCCAAGATAGTAAACACATTTTAAGAAGAAATTACAGAAAATCTTTGGACTGAAAAAGGAAAACTATTTCCAGATTAATCATATTTAACTATCATTAAAAAGTTACATACATACGTACATAATATTTATAAAAATTTTTAAAACTTACAAAATTATATACATAATAAAATATTCTTTACTTTTGTTGTAAAAGGCTAAATATCTTTTTCTAACTTTTATTTTAGGTTCAGAGGCACATGTGCAGGTTTATTATACAGGGAAATTGCATATCATGGGGATTTGGTGTAAAGATTATTTAGTCACCCAGGTGGTAAGCATAATACCCGACAGGTAGATTTCCATCCCCACCCTCCTCCCATCTTCCACCCTCAAGTAAGTCCCAGCGACTATTGTTCCCTTCTTTGTGTCCATGTGTATTCAATGTTTAGCTCCTACTTAAAAGTGAGATCATGCAGTATGTGGTTTTCTGTTCTTGTGTTAGTTTGCTTAGGACATTGGCATCCAGCTCCATCCATGTTGCGGTAAAGGGCATGATCTCATTCTCTTTTATGACTGCACAGTATTCCATTATGTGAAATTTGGAATTCCAAAATGTGATATATGTACATTTTAAAAATCCACTCTACCACTGATTGGCTTTTAGGTTGATTCCATGTCTTTGCTATTAGCTGCAATGAACATACATGTGCATATGTCTTTATGGTAGAACAATTTATATTACCTTGGGTATATACGGAATAATGGAACTATATACTAAATAATATAGTGAAATGGTAATTCTATTTTTAATCTCTTTGAGAAATTGCCAAACTGCTTTCCACAATGGCTGAACTAATTTACATTCCCAACAGCAGTGTTACTGATTTTTGTATATGGTGTAAGGAAGGGATCCAGTTTCAATCTTCTGCCTTTGGTTAGCCAGTTATCCCAGCACCATTTATTGAATAAGGAGTCCTTTCCACATTGCTTGTTTTTGTCGACTTTGTTGAAGATCAGATGGTTGTAGGAGTACAGCATCATTTCTGAGCTCTCTATTCTGTTCCATTGGTGTGCCTGTTATTGTATTACTAACATGATGTTTTGTTAATGTAGCCTTATACTAGTTTCAAGTCAGGTGTGATGCTTCTAGTTTTGTTCTTTTTGCTTACGATCACCTTGGCTATTTAAGCTCTTTTTTGGTTCCATATGAATTTCAAAACAGTTTTTTTCTAATTCTGTGAACAATGTCATCGGTAATTTGATAGGAATAGCACTGAATCTGTAAATAGCTTTGGGCAGTATGGCCTTTTAACAATATTGAGTCTTCCTATCCATAAGCTTGGAAGGTTTTTCTTATGTGTTTGTATCATCTCTGAAATTTTTTTTTTTTTTTTTTTGAGTAGTGTCTTGTAATTCCCATTTCTTCTCCTTGGTTACCTGTATTCGTAGGTAGTTTTTTCTTTCTGTGGCTACTGTAAATAGAACTGCATTCTTTTTTTTTTTTTTTTTGAGACGGAGTCTCGCTCTGTCGCCCAGGCTGGAGTGCAGTGGCCGGATCTCAGCTCACTGCAAGCTCCGCCTCCCGGGTTCACGCCATTCTCCGGCCTCAGCCTCCCGAGTAGCTGGGACTACAGGCGCCCGCCACCTCGCCCGGCTAGTTTTTTGTATTTCTTAATAGAGACGGGGTTTCACCCTGTTAGCCAGGATGGTCTCGATCTCCTGACCTCGTGATCCGCCCGTCTCGGCCTCCCAAAGTGCTGGGATTACAGGCTTGAGCCACCGCGCCCGGCCAGAACTGCATTCTTGATGTGGCTCTCAGCTTGGATGTTGTTAGATTATAGGTATGCTACTGATTTTTGTACACTGATTTTGTATCCTGAAATTTTGCTGAAGTCATTTATCAGATCAAGGAACTATGGGGCAGAGTAACTATGCCATTTTGTAGGTCTAGCATCATATCATTTGCAAACAGTGATAGTTTGAGTTCTGATCTTCCTATTTGGATGCCTTTATTTCTCTTGCCTGATTGCTCTGGCTAGAACTTCCAGGACTATGCTGAATAGGAGTGGTGAGTGAGGGCATCCTTGTTTTGTTCCAGTTTTTAAGAGGAATGCTTCCAGCTTTTGCCCATTCAGTGTGATGTTGGCTGTGGGTCTGTCAAAGATGCCTCCTATTATTTTGAAGTATGTTCCTTCAATGCTTGATTTGTTGAGGGTTTTTATCACGAGAGGATGTTGAATTTTACTAAAAGCCTTTTCTGCATCTGTTGAAATGATCACATCATCTTTGTTTTCAGATTACACTCATTGATTTGCATGTGTTGAACCAACTTTGTATTCCACGGATGAAGCCTACTTGATGATGGTGAATTAGCTTTTTGATGTGTTGCTAGATTCAGTTTGCTAGTATTTTGTTGAAGATGTTTGCATCTATGTTCATGAAGGATTTTGGCCGGAAGTTTTCTTTTTTGTTGTTGTGTCTCTGCCAGGGTTTGGTGTCAGGATGCTGCTGGCCACACAGAATGAATTAGGGAAGAGTCCCTCCTCCTCAAAGTTTCAGTAGGATTAGTACCAGTTCTTCCTTACACAACTGGTAGAATTTGACTATGGATATGTGTGGTTATGGGCTTTTCCTGGTTGGTAGGCTTTTTATTACTGATTCAGTTTCAGAAATCATTATTGATCTGTTTAGGGATTCAATCTCTTCTTTGTTCAATCTTCAGAGATTATATTTCCAAGAATGTATCCATTTCTTTCTCCTCTTCTTTTTTTGAAACAAGGTCTGGCTCTACTGCCCAGGCTTGAGTGTGGTGGTACCATTTTTGGCTCACTGCAACCTCTGCCTCCCAGGCTGTAGCCATCCTCCTACCTCAGCCTCCTGTGTAGCTGGGATTACAGGCGTGAACTACCACACCTGGCTAAAAAGAACGTATCTGCTTCTTGGTTTTCTAGCTTATGTGCAAAGAGGTGTTCATAATAGTCTTTCACGGACTTTGGATTTCTGTGGGGTCAGTGGTTACATCCCTTTTGTCATTTCTGACTGTACTTTGGATCTTTTCTCCTTTTTTTCTTTATTAGTCTAGCTAGCAGTCTATATTATTATTTCAAATAACCAGTTCCTAAATTCACTGACCCTTTGTATGGTTTTTCACATCTCAGTTTCCTTCAGTTCAGCTCTGATTTTGGTTATTTCTTGTCTTCTGCTAGCCTTGGGGTTGGTTTGCTCTCGGTTCCCTAGTTCTTTTAGTTATGATGTTAGGTTGTTAAATTGAGGTCTTTCTTAACTTTCTGATGTGGGCATTTAGTGCTATAAACTTCCTTCCCTCTTAATACTGCTTTGGCTGTGTCCCAGAGATTCTGGTATATTTTATCTTTGTTTTCATTAGTTTCAAAGAATTTCATGATTTCTGCCTTAAGTTCATATGTACCCAGAAGTCATTCAGGAGCAGGTTGTTTCATTTCCATGTATTTGCATGGCTTTGAGTGATTTTCTTAGTATTGATTTCTATTTTTATTGTGTTGTAGTCTTAGAGCATGGTTGGCATAATTTCAGGTTTGAATTTCTTAGGATTGTTTTATGCCTGATTGTGTGGTTAATTTTATAGTATGTGCCATGTGTAGATGAGAAGCATGTATATTCTGCTGTTTTGGGGTGGAGAGTTCTGTAGGTATCTATGAGGTCCATTTAGTTAAGTGTTGAGTTCAGGTCCTGAATATCTTTGTTAGTTTTCTGCCTCAATGATCTAATACTAACAGTGTGGTGTGAAAGTCTCCCCACTATTATTGTGTGGTTTTCTAAGTCTCTTCATAGGTCTCTAAGAACTTGCTTTATGAATTTGGGTGCTCCTGTGTAGAGTGCGTATATAATTAGGGCAGTTAGGTCCTCTTGTTGAATTGAGCTCTTTACCACTATGTAATGCCCTTTTTTGTCTTTTGTGATCTTTATTGTTTTAAAGGCTGCTTTGTCTGAAATTATAGCAACCCTGTCTTTTTATCTGAAAAATCTGCCAATCAAGTGGAAAATATAAAAGGAATTTGTTTGGCAAACATAAAGGGATTTGCTTGGCAGATCCCTTTACTTTGAGCCTATGGGTGTCACTGCATGAGATATGGGTCTCCTGAATTCATGTCTTCAAATGATGAATAATCAAGGAATTATAGCAATGAATAAAAGAACATAGTGCAGTACAAAGAACATCAGACCAGATGATAGAAGACCTAGATTTGAATTTCACTTCTCATCAGGAAATAAAGCAAATTACCTCTGCTAGCCAACCTTTATTTCTCTATCTGTTAGGATGAATCATATCAAACTGTCATTTTTGTAGGTCAAAAATAAAATGAGGATAATTTTATTTCTGTATAATGGTTGTATTTTCCTCAGAAATGTAAGACAGTAAGATAACATAAATTTCATTATTGCTAAGTCCATGGGATCCTTTTCAGTTTGAACCTTCTTAGCCTTTTTTCTGTCAGTATTTGGTGCAACCTCTCTACTGAAATGTCCTTGTCTCGTTACCTCTGTGATTTCACCTTCTTCAGGTACTCCTCCCACCTCTCTCATTTCTCCCTTGTCTCTCCAGAGACTCCTCTCTATGTTCCTTAAACATTGCATTCCTCATAGTTCTGTCCTAAAACTAGTCCCACGATACAGGGATTAATCATATAACTGTCCAGGTTCATCACTTCTGGTACCTCAAGTGGCTATATGCTGATGATTCAAAAATATACATCTCCTGGGTGGTGCCAGTTCCACGATGGCCGAATAGGAACAGCTCCAGCCTACAGCTCCAGAGTGAGAGATGCAGAAGATGGGTGATTTCTGCATTTCCAACTGAGGTACCGGTTTCATCTCACTGGGGCTTGTTGGACAGTGAGTGCAGTCCACAGAGTGTGAGCCAAAGCAGGGTGGGGCATCGCCTAACCATGGAAGTGCAAGGGGTCAGGGAATTCCCTTTCCTAGCACAGGGAAGCTGTGACAGACAGTACCTGGAAAATCAGGACACTCCCACCGTAATACTGTGCTTTTCCAATGGTCTTAGCAAACAGCACACCAGGACATTATATCCCGCGCCTGGCTGGGAGGGTCCCACGCCCATGGAGCCTCGCTCTCTGCTAGTACAACACTCTGAGATTGAACTGCAAGGCAGCAGCGAGGCTGAGGGAGGGGCGTCCGCCATCGCTGAGGCTTGAGTAGGTAAACAAAGTGGCTGGGAAGCTGGAACTGGGTGGAACACACTGCAGCTCAAGGAGGCCTGCCTGCCTCTGTAGACTCCACCTCTGGGGGCAGGGCATAGCTGAACAAAAGGCAGCAGAAACTTCTGTAGACTTAAATGTCCCTGTCTGACAGCTCTGAAGAGAGTAGTGGTTCTCCAAGCACAGAGCTTGAGATCTGAAAACGAACAGACTGCCTCCTCAAGTGGGTCCCTGACCCCTGAGTAGCTTAACTGGGAGACGTCTCCCAGTAGGAGCCGAATGACACCTCATACAGCCAGGTGCCGCTCTGAGAAGAAGCTTCCAGAGGAAGGATCAGGCAACAACATTTGCCATTCTGCAATATTTGCCATTCTGCAGACTCCACTGGTGATACCCAAGCAAACAGGGTCTGGAGTGGACCTCCAGGAAACTCCAACAGACCTGCAGCTGAGGGTGCTGACTGTTAGAAGCAAAACTAACAGAAAGGACATCCACACCAAAACTCCATCTGTATGTCACCATCCTCAAAGACCAAACACAGATAAAACCATAAAGATGGGAAGAAATCAGAGCAGAAAAGATGAAAATTCTAAAAATCAGAATGTCTCTTCTGCTCCAAAGGAACGCAGCTACTCGCTGGCAATGGAACAGAGCTGGACAGAGAATGACTTTGATGAGTTGACAGAAGTAGGCCTCAGATGATCGGTAATAACAAACTTCTCAGAGCTAAATGAGGATGTTCAAACCCATCGCAAAGAAGCTAAAAACCTTGAAAAAAGGTTAGACAAATGGTTCATTAAAATAAACAGCGTAGAGAAGACCTTAAATGACCTCAGGGAGCTGAAAACCATGGCAAGAAAACTATGCGATGTATGCACAAGCCTCAGTAGCCAATTTGATCAAGTGGAAGAAAGGGTATCAGTGATTGAAGATCAAATGAATGAAATAAAGCTGGAAGACAACTTTAGAGAAAAAAGACTAAAAAGAAATGAACAAAGCCTCCAAGAAATATGGGATTCTGAAAAGACCAAATCAGCATCTGATCAGTGTACCTGAAAGTGACAGGGATAATGCAACCAAGATGGAAAAAACTCGTCAGGATATTATCCAGGACAACTTCCCCAAGCTAGTAAGGCAGGCCAACATTCAAATTCAGGAAACACAGAGAATACCACAAAGAGAGCAACTCCAAGACACATAATTGTCAGATTCACCAAGGTTGAAATGCAGGAAAAAATGGTAAGGGCAGCCAGAGAGAAAGGTCGGGTTACCCACAAAGGGAAGCCCATTATACTAACAGTGGATCTATTGGCAGAAACTCTACAAACCAGAAAAAAGTGGGGGCCAATATTCAACATTCTTAAAGGAAAGAATTTTCAACCCAGAATTTCATATCCAGCCAAACTAACCTGCATAAGTGAAGGAGAAATAAAATCCTTTATTGACAAGCAAATGCTGAGAGATTTTCTCACCACCAGGCCTGTCTTACGAGAGCTCCTGAGGAAGCACTAAACATGGCAAGGAACAACCCGTACCAGTCACTGCAAAAACATGCCATATTGTAAACACCATCAATGCTAGGAAGAAACTGCATCAACTAATAGGCAAAATAACCAGCTAACATCATAATGACAGGATCAAATTCACACATAACAATATTAACCTTAAATGCAAATGGGCTAAATGATCCAATTAAAAGACACAGACTGCCAAATTGAATAAAGAGTCAAGACTCATCTGTGTACTGTATTCAGGAGACCCATCTCATGTGCAAAGACACACATAGGCTCAAAATATAGGGATGGAGGAAGATCTGCCAAGCAAATGGAAAACAAAAAAAAGCAGGGGTTGCAATCCTAGTCTCTGATAAAACAGACTTTAAACCAACAAAGATCAAAACAGACAAAGAAGGGCATTACATAATGGTAAAGGGATCAATTCAACAAGAAGAGCTAACTATCCTAAACATATACGCACCCAATACAGGAGCACCAAGATTCATAAAGCAAGTCCTTAGAGATCTACAAAGAGACTTAGACTCCCACACAATAATAATGGGAGATTTCAATACCCACTGTCAATATTAGAGCGATCAACGAGACAGAAGATTAACAAGGATATACAGGACTTGAACTCAGATCTGCACCAAGCAGATGTAACAGACATCCACAGAACTCTCCACCCCAAATCAACAGAATATACATTCTTCTCAGCACCACACAAACTTATTCCAAAATTGACAACACAGTTGGAAGTAAAGCACCCCTCAGCAAACGTAAAAGAACAGAAATCACAACAAACTGTCTCTCAGACCACAGTGCAATCAAATTAGAACTCATGATTAAGAAACTCACTCAAAAGCACTCAACTACAGAGCAGGAAACTGAAGAACCTGCTCTTGAATGATTACTGGATATATAACGAAATGAAGGCAGAAATAAAGATGTTCTTTGAAACCAATGAGAACAAAGACACAACATACCAGAATCTCTGGGACACATTTAAAGCAGCACAAGACAAAGCAGAAAAGATCTAAAATCGACACCCTAACAACACAATTAAAGGAACTAGAGAAGCAAGAGCAAACACATGCAAAAGCCAGCAGAAGGCAAGAAATAACTAAGATCAGAGTAGAACTGAAGGACACAGAGACAAAAACAAAAACAAAAACAAAACAAAACAAAACAAAAAGTCAAAAGTCAATGAATCCAGAAGCTAGTTTTTTGAAAAGAACCACAAAATTGATAGACTGCTAGAAAGACTAATAAAGGAGAAAAGAGACAAGAATAAAATAGATGTAATAAAAAATGATAAAGGGGATATCACCACCGATCCCACAGAAATACAAACTATCATCAGGGAATACTATGAACACCTCTATGCAAATATCTAGAAGAAATGGATAACTTCCTGGACACATACACCCTCCCAAGAGTAAACCAGGAAGAAGTTGAATTCCTGAATAGACCAATAACAGGCTCTGAAATTGAGGCAATAATTAATGGCCTACCAACCAAAAGAAGTTCAGGACCAGACGGATTCACAGTCGAATTCTACCAGAGGTACAAAGAGGAGCTGGGACCATTCCTCCTGAAACTATTCCAATCAATAGAAAAAGAGAGAATCCTCCTTAACTCATTTGATGAGGCCAACATCATCCTGATACCAAAGCCTGGCAGAGACACAACAAGAAAAGAGAATTTTAGACCAATATCCCTGATGAACATTGGTGTGAAAATCCTCAATAAAATACTGGCAAACCAATTCCACCAGCACATTAAAAAGCTTATCCACCACGATCAAGTGGTGTCATGCCTGGGATGCAAGGCTGGTTCAACATATGCAAATCAATAAACGTAATCCATCATATAAACAGAACCAAAGACAAAAACGACATGATTATCTCAATAGATGCAGAAAAGGCCTTCGACAAAATTCAACAGCCCCTCATGGTAAAAACTCTCAAAAAACTAGGTATCAATGGGACGTATCTCAAAATACTAATAGCTATTTATGACAAACCCACAGCCAATATCATACTGATTGAGCGAAAACTGGAAGGCTTCCCTTTCAAAACTGGCACAAGAAAAAAAAATTAGCCGGGCGTGGTGGCGGGCCCCTGCAGTCCCAGCTACTTGGGAGGCTGTGGCAGGAGAATGGCATGAACCTGGGAGGCGGAGCTTACAGTGAGCCGAGATTGTGCCACTGCACTCCAGTCTGGGGGACAGAGCAAGACTCCGACTCAAAAAAAAAAAAAAAAAAAAAAAAAAGAAAAAAAACGAGCACAAGACAGGTATGCCCTCTCTCCCCACTCCTATTCAATATAGTGTTGGAAGTTCTGGCCAGGGCAATCAGGCAGGAGAAAGAAATAAAGGGCATTCAGTTAGGAAAAGAAGTCAAATTGTACCTGTTCACAGATGACATGATTGTATACTTAGAAAACCCCATCATCTCACCCCAAAATCTCCATAAGCTGATAAGCAACCTCAGCAAAGTCTCAGGATACAAAATCAATGTGCAAAACTCACAAGCATTCCTATACAACAATAACAGACAAGCAGAGAGCCAAATCATGAGTGAACTCACATTCACAATTGCTTCAAAGAGCATAATATACCTAGGAATCCAACTTACAAGGGATGTGAAGGACCTCTTCAAGGAGAACTACAAACCACTGTTCAACGAAACAAAAGAGGACACATACAAATGGAAGATATTCCATCCTCATGGATAGGAAGAATCAATATCGTGAAAATGGCCATAGTGCCCAACGTAATTTATAGATTCAATGCCATCCCCATCAAGCTACCAATGACTTTCTTCACAGAATTGGAAAAAAACTACTTTAAAGTTCATATGGAACCAAAAAAGAGCCCACATTGCCAAGCGAATCCTAAGCAAAAAGAACAAAGCTGGAGGCATCACCCTACCTGACTTCAAGCTATACTACAAGACTACAGTAATCAAAACAGCATGTTGCTGGTACCAAAACAGAGATATAGACCAATGGAACAGAACAGAGGCCTCAGAAATAATACCATACATCTACAACCATCTGATCTTTGACAATCCTGACAAAAACAAGAAATGGGGAAAGGATTCCCTATTTAATAAATGGTGCTGGGAAAACTGGCCAGCCATATAAAGAAAGCTGAAACTGGATCCCTCCCTTACACCTTATACAAAAATTAATTCAAGATGGATTAAAGACTTAAATGTTAGACCTAAAACCACAAAAACCCTAGAAGAAAACCTAGGCAATACCATTCAGGACACAGGCATGGGCAAGGACTTCATGACTAAAACACCAAAAGCAATGGCAACAAAAGCCAAAAGAGACAAATGGGATCTAATTAAACTAAAGAGCTTTTGCATGGCAAAAGAAACTATCATCAGAGTGAACAGGCAACCTACAGAATGGGAGAAAATTTTTGCAATCTACCCATCTGACAAAGGGCTAATATCCAGAATCTACAAAGAACTCAAACAAATTTACAAGAAAAAGTCAAACAACCTCATCAAAAAGTAGGCAAAGGATATGAACAGACATTTCTCAAAAGAAGACATTTATGCAGTCAACAGACACATGAAAAAATGCTCATCATCACTGGCCATCAGAGAAATGCAAATCAAAACCACAATGAGATACCATCTCACACCAGTTAGAATGGCAATCATTAAAAAGTCAGGAAACAATAGGTGCTGGAGAGGATATGGAGAAACAGGAACACTTTTACACTGTTGGTGGGACTGTAAACTAGTTCAACCATTGTGGAAGACAGTGTGGTGATTCCTCAAGGATCTAGAACTAGAAATACCATTTGACACAGCCATCCCATTACTGGATGTATACCCAAAGGATTATAAATCATGCTGCTATAAAGACACATGCACACGTATGTTTATTGCAGCACTATTCACAATAGCAAAGACTTGGAATCAACCCAAATGTCCATCAGTGACAGACTGGATTAAGAAAATGTGGCAGATACATACCATGGAATACTATGCAGCCATAAAAAAGGATGAGTCTGTGTCCTTTGTAGGGACATGGATGCAGCTGGAAACCATCATTCTCAGCAAACTATCGCGGGAACAGAAAACCAAACACCGCATGTTCTCACTCATAGGTGGGAATTGAACAATGAGATCACTTGGACACAGGAAGGAGAACATCACACACCGGGGCCTATTGTGGGGAGGGGGAGGGTGAGAGATAGCATTAAGAGATATACCTAATATAAATGACGAGTTAATGGGTGCAGCACACCAACATGGCACATGTATACATATGTAACAAACCTGCACGTTGTGCACATGTACCCTAGAACTTAAAGTATAATAATAATAATAATAATAATAAAAAGGAAACTGACTCATAATTTAAAATCTACAACAAAACTCCAAACTTGGATGGCTTTATCAGTTGGACTGGGTTCTTCTAAATATTTTTAAAATGACCTAAATTTTGCACAAATACAGAGAATCGAAAAGGGAGAAATACTTTTTAACTATTTTTATAAGGCCTTGATATAGTTTGGGTCTGTGTCCCTGCCCAAATCTCATGTCAAATTGTAATCCCCAGTGATGGAAGGGGCCTGGTGGGAAGTGACTGGATCATGGTAGTGGATTGCCCCTTTGGTGCTATTCTCATGATAGTAAGTGAGTTATCACAAGATATGGTTGTTTAAAAGTGTGTGACACCTCCCCCTTCCCTCTCTTCCTCCAATTCCAGCCACGTAAAACGTGCCTGCTTCCCTTTTGTCTTCTGCCATGATTCAGCGTTTCCTGAGGCTTCCCCGGACATGCTTCCTGTACAGCCTGTGGAACTGTAAGCCAGTTAAGCATCTTTTCTTTACAAATTATCCAGCCTCAAGAATTTCTTTATAGCAATCTGAGAACAAAACAGCAGCTTGCATAATTTTTGTTCCAAAATTTGATAAATATAGTATAAGAAAGAACATTTACAAACTGATCTTTCTCATGAGCACAAATGAAAAAAATCTAGAACAAACATTAGCAAATCTAATCCAGCAACATATAAAAAGGATAATACATTACTCTAGGTATGCACGTTTGGATTATCATTTTAAAATCAACCAATGTTATGACTTTGTTAATAGTAGAAAAGAGAAAACTTATACTATCATCTCATTACATGAAAGAAAAAAGTGGCAAAATTCAATACTCATTTATGATTTTAAAACTCTTAGCAAATTGGAAACAGAATGCAATTTCCTCAATAAAAAATAGCATCTTTTGATATATAATCAAAGACATCATCATGGTGGATGGGAGGCAGGACTAGATTGCAGCTCTGACTCGGATGAACAGAGCAGCATGTGGAAACTCGCATGGTGAATTTTAGCTCCAGAGCGACTGCAGGAATATATCAGGAATTCCAAGAGGACCCACAGACCCTCTGAAAAAAGCAGACTGCTCCTGCAGGACCCAGGAGACACCCCAAATACTATGAGTACCCAAACTGTGGAAGTGGGAAAGGGAGATCCTCCGCCCCCAAGCACACACCCCTACTGGGGAAACTGAAGGTCTCCTTTGAGGGAGAAGATTCTGACCTTACCTGGGCCTGAATCAATTTACAGAGCAGAGTGAAATACAGGGGTAGAGGAAGCAGTGGAAAAGGCCCTGGGAGCTTGCTGGGTCCCCAAGCAGGCCATTCTTGCCTGGCATCACAGGGATCCTTTAGGAGGGTGGCCAGCGGTGCGGAGAAAATGCCACAGGGAGAAGGAAGTCTCCGGCTGAATTTTGTAATAATTTGAACCAGTCAAGAAGCCTCCTGGCCAGAACTCAGGGGAGGGCTTGAATCTAGCATCCAGCATGCAGACTCCCCAGGCAGAGGAAGAACTAAAACCCTTTTCTTTCACAGCTGGGAGGTGGGTACCATGCGGCAAGTTCTCAGCTGTTCTCGCCCACTGCCTGGAAACAAACTCAGTGCTGTTAGTGGGGGGCACAGTGGGAGTAAGACTGGCCCTTCGGATTATGTGGGAGCTGGGTAAGGCCTGTGACTGCTGGCTTTCCCCCACTTCCCTGACAACCTGCATGACTCAGCAGAGGCAGCCATAATTCTCCTAGGTACACAACTCCATTGACCTGGGAACGTCACCCCGATCCCCTACAGCAGCTGCATCAAGGCCCATCCAACGGAAGTCTGAGCTCAGACACACCAAACCCTGCCCCTACCTGATGGTCCTTCCCTGTCCACCCTGGTAGTTGAAGACAAAGAGCATATTCTCTTGGGAGTTCTAGGCCCCCGCCCACCACCTGATCCTCCCTATACTACCACAGTTGATGCTCTCTGGAAAGCACCACCTCCTGGCAGGAGGCCAACCAGCACAAAAATAGAGCATTAAACCATCAAAACTAAGAACCCTCACAGAGTCCATCTCACCCATTGCCACCTCCACTGGAATAGGTGCTGGTATCCATGACTGAGAGACCCACAGATGGTTCACATCACAGGACTCTGTGCAGACAATGCCCAGTACAAGCCCGGAGGCTGGCAGACTTGCTGTGTGGCCAGACCCAGAAGAGAGACAACAATCTCTATAGTTCAGCTCTCAGGAAGCCACATCCATAGGAAAAGGGCGAGAGTGCTACATCAAGGGAACAGCCCATGGGACAAAAGAATCTGAACAACAGCCTTCAGCCCTAGACCTTCCCTCTGACAGAAGCTACACAAATGAGAAGGAACCAAAAAACCAACCCTGGTAATATGACAACACAAGGCTCCTTAACACCCCCCAGAAAATCATACTGGCTCACCAGCAGTGGATCCAACCCAAAAAGAAATCCCTGATTTACCCAAAAAAGAATTTGGGAGGTTAGTTATTAAGCTAATCTGAGAGGCACCAGAGAAAAGTGAAGTCCAATGCAAGGAAATAAAAAAAAATAATAATACAAGAAGTGAAAGGAGAAATATTCAAGGAAATAGATAGCATGAAGAAAAAAACAATCAAACTTCAGGAAACATTGGATACACTTATAGAAATGCAAAATGCTCTGGAAAGTCTCAGCAATAGAAATGAACAAGTAGAAGAAAGAAATTCAGAGTTTGAAGACAAGGTCTTCGAATTAACCCGTCCCAACAAAGACAAAGAAAAAAAAAAGAAAATATGAACAAAGCCTCCAAGAAGAAGTCCGGGATTATGTGAAACAACCAATCCTAAGAATAATCGGTGTTCCTGAGGAAGAAGAGAAATCTAAAAGCTGAAAAAACCCATTTGGGGGAATAATCAAGGAAAACTTCCTGGCCTTGCTAGAGAACTAGACATCCAAATACAAGAAGCACAAAGAACACCTGGGAAATTCATCACAAAAAGATAATCACCTAGGCACACTGTCATCAGGTTATGTGAAGTTAAGATGAAGGAAAGAATATTAAGAGCTGTGAGACAAAAGTACCAGGTAACCTATAAAGGAAAACCTATTAGATTAGCAGCAGATTTCTCAGCAGAAACTCTATAAGCTAGAAGATATTGGGGCCCTATCTTCAGCTTCCTCAAACAAAATTATCAGCCAAGAATTTTGCATCCAGTGAAACTAAGCATTCAGCTTCCTCAAACAGAATTATCAGCCAAGAATTTTGTATCCAGTGAAACTAAGCATCATTAAGATACAGTGTTTTCCAGACAAACAACCACTGAGCGAATTCACCACTGCCAAGCCACCATTATAAGAACAGCTGAAAGGAGTTTGAAACCTTGAAACAAATCCTGGAAACACATCAAAACAGAACCTCTTTAAAGCACAAATCTCACGGGACCTATAATACAAAATACAATTTGAAAAGCAAAAACAAAAACCAAAAAATCAAGGTATACAGGCAACAAATAGCATGATGAATGGAATGGTACCTCACATCTCAATACTGACACTGAATGTAAATGGCCTAAATGCTCCACTTAAAAGATGTACTACATCCCCAAACGGCTGGGTGTTGGCGGCTCATGCCTGTAATCCCAATGCTTTGGGAGGCTCAGGTGGCAGATCACTTGAGGTCAGGGGTTTGAAACCAGCCTAACCAATATGGTGAAACCCCATCTCTACTAAAAATACAAAAAAATAAGCCAGGCATGGTGGCAGGCACCTGTAATCCCAGCTACTTGGGAGGCTGAGGCAGAATTGCTTTAACCTGAGAGGCAGAGTTTGCAGTGAGCCGAGATCGTACCATTGCACTCTAGCCTGGGTGACAGTGAGAGACTCCATCTCAAAATCTCAAAATCTTTAAAAAAAAAAAAAAAATTTCACCAACCAACTGTCTGCTGCCTTCAAGAGACTCATATAACACATAAGGAATCATATAAACTTAAAGAGGTGGAAAAAGGCATTTCATGCAAATGGACACCAAAAGTGAGCAGGGATAGCTACTCTTATGTCAGACAAAACAAACTTTAAAGCAATGGCAGTTAAAAAAGACAAAGAGAGACATTAAATAATGGTAAAAAGCCTTGTCCAACAGGAAAATACCACAATCCTAAACATATATGGACATAACACTGGAGTTCCCAAATTTATAAAACAATTACTAATAGACCTAAGAAATGAGATAGACAGCAATACAATAACAGTGGGGGACTTGAATACTCCACTGAAATCACTAGACAGGTCATCAAGACAGAAAGTCAACAAATAAACAATGGATTTAAACTAGACCTTGGAACAAATGAACTTAAGAGTTATATACAGAACATTCCATCCAAGAACCACAGAATACACAATCTATTCAATAGCGCATGGGACTTTCTCCAAGATGGACCACATGATAGGCCACAAAACGAGCCTCAATAAATTTAAGAAAACTGAAATTATATAAAGGACTCTCTCAGACCACAGTGGAATAAAACTGGAAATCAATTCCAAAAGGAACCTTCAAAACCATGCAAATGCATGGAAATTAAATAACCTGCTCTGAACGATCACTGGACCAAAAACAAAATCCAGATGGAAATTATAAAACGTTCAGACTGAATGACAATAGTGACAACCTATAAAAACGTCTCGGATACAGCAAAGGTGGTGCCAAGAGGAAAGTTCATGGCCCTAAATGCCTACATCAAAAAGACTAAAAAAGCACAAACTGATACTCTAAGGTCACACCTCAAGGAACTAGAGAAAAAAGAACAAATCAAACCCAAACCCAGCAGAAGAAAGGAAATGACCAACATCAGAGCAGAACTAAATGACACTAAAACAAACAAACAAAATTACAAAGATAAATGAAACAAAAAGCTGGTTGTTTGAAAAGATAAACTGATAGACCATTAGCAAGATTAACCTAGAAAAGAAGAGAGGAAATCCAAATAAAACCTCAATAAGAAATGAAATAGGAGACATTACAACTGACACCACAGAAATATAAAAGATCATTCAAGGCTACTATGAATACCTTTATGGACATAAACTTGAAAACCTAGAAGAGACAGATAAATTCCTGGAAACATACAACCTTCCCAGCTTAAATCAGGAAGAATTAGATACCTTAAACAGACCAATAACCACCAACAAGATTGAAATGGTAATTTAAAAATTACCAACAAAAAAAAGGCCAGGACCAGACAGATTCACAGCACAATTCTACCAGACATTCAAAGAAGAATTGGTACCGATCCCACTGACACTATTCCACAAGATACAGAAAGAGGGAACACTCCCTAATTCATTCTATGAAGTCAGTGTCACCCTAATACCAAAAACCTTTGTAGAGGCAAAAGACCTCTACAAAGAAAACTACAAAACACCACTGAAAGAAATCATAGACAACACAAGCAAATGGAAACACATTCCATGTTCATAGAATGGTAGAATCAAAATTGTGAAAATGACTATACAGCCAAAATCAACCTACAAATTCAATGAAATTCCCATCAAAATTCCACCATCATTCTTCACAGCATTAGAAAAAACAGTTCTAACATTCACATAGAACCAAAAAAAGAGCCTACATAGCCAATACAAGACTAAGCAAAAAGAAAACCACAGACCCATATCCCTGATGAACATAAATGCTAAAATCCTTAACAAAATACTAGCTAACTGAATCCAACAACATATCAAAAAGATAATCTATCATGATCAAGTGGGTTTCATACGAGGGATGCAAGGATGGTTTAACATCCACAGGTCAATAAATATGATACACCACATAAACAGAATTAAAACAAAAATCACATGATCATCTCAACAGATGCAGAAAAAGCATCTGACAAAATCCAGCATCCTTTATGATTAAAACTCGGCAAAATCGGCATACAAGGAACATACCTCAATGTAATAAAAGCCATCTATGACAAACCCACAGCAAACATGATACTGAATGTTGAAAGCATCCCCTCTGAGAACTGGAACCAAACAAGGATGCCCACTCTCACCACTCATCTTCAACATAGTACTGGAAGTTCTAGCCAGAGTAATCAGACAAGAGAAAGAAATAAAGGACATCTAAATCAGTCAAGAGGAAGTCAAACTGTCACTGTTTACTGACGATATAATCGTTTACTTCAAAAATCCTAAAGACTCCTCCAGAAAGCTCCTAGAACTGACAAAAGAATTCAGCGAAGTTTCCAGATACAAGAATAATGTACACAAATCAGTAGCTCTCCCATACACCAATAGCAACCAAGCAGAGAATCGAATCAAGAACTCAATCCCTTTTACAATAGCTGCAAAAAGAAAAAAGAAAAGAAAAAGAAAAAAACTTAGGAATATACCTAACCAAGGAGGCAAAAGACCTCTACAAAGAAAACTACAAAACACCACTGAAAGAAATCATAGACAACACAAACAAATGGAAACACATTCCATGTTCATAGAATGGTAGAATCAAAATTGTGAAAATGACTATACAGCCAAAATCAACCTACAAATTCAATGAAATTCCCATCAAAATTCCACCATCATTCTTCACAGCATTAGAAAAAACAGTTCTAACATTCACATAGAACCAAAAAAAGAGCCTACATAGCCAATACAAGACTAAGCAAAAAGAACAAATCTGGAGGCATCACACTACCTGATTTCAAACTATATTATAAGTACACAGTCACCAAAACAGCATGGTACTGGTATAAAAATAGGCACACAGACCAATGGAACAGAATAGAGAACCCAGAAATAAACCCAAATACCTACAGCCAAGTGATCTTCAACAACTACACAAAATCATAAAGTAGAGGAAAGGACACCCTATTCAACAAATGGTGCTGGGATAACTGGCTAGACACATATAGGACAATGAAACTGGATCCTCATCTCTCATCTTTTACAAAAATCAACTCAAGATGGCTTAAGAACTTACATCTAAGATCTGAAACTATAAAAATTCTAGAATATTAACATTGGAAAAACCCTTCTAGACACCGGTTTAGGCAAGGATTTCAGGACCAAGAACCCAAAAGCAAATGTAATAAAAACAAAGATAAATTGCTGGGACTTAATTAAACCAACGAGCTTTTGCATGGCAAAAGGAACAGTCAGCAGAGTAAACAGACAGCCCAGAGTGGGAGAAAATCTTCACAATCTATACATCTGACAATGGACTAATATCCAGAATCTACAATGAACTCAAACAAATCAGCCAAAAATAAAAATTAATCCCACCAAAAAGTGGGCTAAGGACATGAATAGACAATTATCAAAAGAAGATATACAAATGGCCAACAAACACACGAAAAAATGCTCAGCATCACTAATGATCAGGGAAATGCGAATCAAAATCACAATGTGACACCACCTTACTCCTGCAGGAATGGCCATAATCAAAAAATCAGTAGACGTTGCTGGGGATGCAGTGATCAGGGAACACTTCTACACTGCTGGTGGTAATGTAAACTAGTACAGCCACTATGGAAAACAGTATGGAGATTTCTTAAAGAGCTAAAAGGAGAACTACCATTTGATCCAGCAATCCCAATACTGTGTATCTATCCAGAGTAAATGAAGTCATTTTATGAAAAAGATACTTGCACATGCATGTTTATAGCAGCACAATTCACAATTGCAAAATCATGGAACCAACTCAAATGCCCATCAGTCAACAAGCAGATAAAGAAACTGTGGTATGTATACTTGTAAACTGTGTATGTATGTATGTAAACTGTGGGATACTACTCAGCCATAAAAAGGAATGAATTAACAGTATTCACAGTGACCTGGATGAGATTGGAGACTATTATTCTAAGTGAAGTAACTCAGGAATAGAAAACCAAACATCGTATATTCTCACTGATATGTGGGAGCTAAGTTATGAGGATGCAAAGGCATAAGAATGATACAATGGACTTTGGGGACTTGGGGGAAAATGGGGGGTGAGGAATAAAAGACTACAAACAGGGTGCAGTGTATACTGCTCGGGTGATGGGTGCACCAAAATCTCACAAATCACCACTAAAGAACTTACACACATAACTAAACACCACCTGTACTCCAATAATCTATGGAAATTTATTTTAAATTAAAAAAAATTTTAAAAGCATATATAGGCATTCATGTATAGAACTTTCTGTGAGCATGTATATTCATTTCTCTTGGATAAATACCTAATACTGGAATTGTTCTGTCACAGGCAAGTTTAACTTTATAAAAAACTGTCAAACCAAAAAAAAAAAAAAATTAAAAACAGCATCTTTTGAACAACCTACAGCTACATTATATACGGTAGTGAAACACTGAAAACTTTCCCAATGAGATCATAAACAAGACAAGATTATCCGCTATCACCACTTCTATTTAACATTGTACTGAAGTCTTAAGCAATGCAACAAGGCAAGGAAAAAGGAGAGCAACAATGGGAAAATAACTAAGTGGGAGAGGAGGGGATGGACAAGGATTGAAAGGGAAGAAAAAAAATTACTATTTGAAAATTGTATGATTGCACATCTAGAACATCCAAAAAAAATCTCCCAACTATTAAAATTAATAAAATAATGTCACAAGGTCACTGGATACAAAGTCAACATAAAGCTATAAAGCTAAAACAGTGTGGAATTAGTGCAAAAATAGAGTAATAGACTAATGAAACTAATTAGCGTTCAAAAACAGATCCGCACATTTAGAGTCATTTGATTGTTGTCAAAGATGACATTTCATCACAATAGGAAATGGTCTCTTCAAGTAATGATGCTAGATGATTTTAATTTCCATTTGGTGGGGGGAAAGATTTTTGACCCCTACACTTCTCACCATAAACAAAAATCAGCTCCAGATGAATTTAGATCTAAATATGAAAGATAAAACTACAAAGTTTTGAGAAGAAAATAAAACATCTTTGTGACCTTGGAGCCAGTAACATTTTCTTAAATAGATCACAAAAGCACCAATCAACTAACATTAATTAGCTATCTTACAGTTAAGAATTTTTGTTCATCAAAAAAGATACCATTAACGAAGTGAAAAAAACGAACATCAGACTGGGAAGTATTATGCATATATCCACCATAGGACACCTATTTTGAATACAGAAAGAACTACTACAAATCAAAAAAGTTATAAATCCAACAGAAAGGCAGTATGTACTAAAGTGTTCATAGGAGCACTAATTGTAACAGCCAGATTATCAAAATATACACCAATAGTCAAGTGGATAAATTGGAGTACATTTACAACATGCAATACTATATAGCAGTGAGGATGAACAATTTGTTAACTACCCAATTATACCAACGACTGTCACAAACATAAGGTTGAATAAAAGTCAGACACGAAAGAGTATGCACAATATGATTCCATCTACGTAAAGTAAAACAACAACAACAACAACAAATAAAAACAGACAAAACCTTGGTGAAAGTAATCTATCCTATAGAGTCAGAATAATGGTTAGCCTTCAGGAAGTATAAGGAGACATAAACAGCATTTCTAGGTTTATTATCTGGCTGCTGGTTACATAAGTGTGCTCAATTTGTGAAAATTCAGTAAGCTGTTAACTTATGTGAACTTTTCTGTATCTATGTAAAGTTTTTTTTAAGAAAAGATCTACTCTAAATGTGATGCCTGCAGCAGCTATAAGCACACTCTCATATAACAATGTCCAAAAAGGCATTTTCCTTTTTTAGCAACAAAGGAAAATATTTTCCAGAAGCTATCAGATTTCCCATTGGTCATGCCTGGATCACATCCTGTGCAGTAACTGAAAGGAAATTTGCTAATGGAATGTCTGACATTTTCTTTTTATGATGAAAAGTAGTCTCTGTTGGCAAAGAAGAAACACAGAGGAACACTGCATAGGTAACCACAAATTTTTGTCACCTCAGATTACTATTTTTTTTGAGACAGGGTCTCGCTCTATTGCCCAAGCTGGAGTGCAGTGGCGTGCTCACAGCTCACTGCAGCCTCGACCTCCTGGACACAAGCAATCCTCTCACCTCAGCCTCCCAAGTAGCTGGAACTATAGGTGACCACCACCATGCCAGGCTAATTTTTGTGTTTTTTATAGAAATGCGGTCTCACCATGTTGCCCAGGCTGGTCTCAAACTCCTGGGCTCAAGTAATCCTCCTGCCTTGGACTCCCAAAGTGCTGGGATTACAGGCATGAGCCACCACGCCTGGCCTTCAAATTATTATTAACAGTCTCTTAACTAGTTTTTCCATAGCCGCTTTTGTCTTCCTCCAAATGTAAACTCTGCTTAGTAGCCACAGTCATTTGATAAAAATGTAAATTCGAAAAATCTTTCATAAGCTTCTCATTACCATAAGAATAAATCCACATCCTTAAAATAGCTGACAAGGTCCTGCACGATTTTGGTCTCTGCTTACCTCCTCAGCTTTATCTTGAACTGTCCTTTGCCTAACTATATTTTACCTATATAGTCTGTAATAATGCAAAAATAATTTTATACCATGAAGAAGGCAGATTTTGAAAGTATTCCAAAGATCAACAAATGGCCAAAAAGTATTAATTGTACATCAGTTAAAATGGATTACATCTTGGATACTCTCTAGAAAATTATTTTTATGCATGTAAATATAAGAATAATTATAGGGACTTTTGATCTGTCATATGAGACCCCAGTCCCCAACTTTTCCTTTAAAGTCTCAAGTTCAGCCAGGTACAGGGCCTCACGCCTATAATCCCAACACTTTGGGAGGCTGAGGCCAGAGGATTGCTTGAGGCCAAGAGTTTGAGAGAAATCTACGCAACATAGTAAGACCCCATCTCTACAAAAAATAAAAAAATTAACCAGGCATCGTGATGTGTGCCTGCAGTCCCAGCTACTCAGGAAGTTGAGGCAGAAGGATCACTTAAGCCCAGACCTTTGAGCGTGCAACGAGCTATAACTGAAACACCATTGATTAATTTGCAAGCATTTTGGAAAAGTACTTTAGGAAACTGAACTGAGTAAGTATCCTTTCCTTCTTGCTTTCAAAACTCAACTAATATGACAGCTGAGGCATTTGAAAAATATACAAATCCACAAAAGCAATGGGAATAGAAGATAAAAACTGATGAGGTGGGGGAAAAAAAAAAGAGATTGGTGATAAAAAAAATAAAACTTACATATTATCTTTCTCTACTTTGTTTAGTCCCTGAGATGTGTAGAAATAGGGATGGTGGGGAAGAGGGCAGTGAGGAGGAGGTCAACAAGAAGCAAGGTACACGGTACCCTAATATCTCCGAAATTTGAAGTACCAGGTAGTTCTGAAAGCAGGGGTGCCAAGTTAGGATAAAAATACAAAAAAACAAGGGAACAAGAAAACTGGTTGAAAGTCTATAGGGGCATACCCGAGAGATTTTGAGGGTTCAGTTTGAAACTATCACAACAAATGAAATATTGCAATAAAGCAAGTCACACAAATTTTTTGGTTTCCCAGTGCAAATAAAAGCTGTGTTACACTATACTAGAATCTATTAAGTATGCAATAGCATTATATCCAAGAAAATAATGCACATACCTTAATTTAAGAATATTTTACTGCTAAAAAGTGCTAACAATCATCTGGGCCTTTAATGAATCATAACCTTTTTGCTGGTGTAAGGTCTTGCCTCAATGTTGATGGCTACTGACTGATCAGGGTGGTGTCACTGAAGGTTTGGGCAGCTGTGGAAGTTTCTTAAAATAAGACAACAATGATGGTTGCCACGATGATTGACTCTTCCTTTCATGGAAAATTCATCTGTAGCATGCAATGCTGTTTAATAGTATTTTACTTAAGGTAAAATTTCTTTCAAAATTTGAGTCGGTCCTCTCAGACCCTGCCATTACTTTTTCAAATAAGTTGATGTAATATTCTAAATCCTTTGTTGTCATTTTGACAATGTGTTCACAGCATCTTCACCAGGAGCAGATTCAACCTCAAGAAACTACTTTCTTTGCTCATCCATAAGATACAACTCCTCATCAGTTCAAGTTTTATCATGAGATTGCAGTAATTCAGTCACATCTTTTAGGCTCCAATTCTAATTCTAGTTCTCTTGTTATTTCCAATGCACCTGCAGTTACTTTCTCAACTGAAGTCTTAACCTCTCAAAGTCGTCAGTGCAGACTGGAATCAACTTCTTCCAAACTCTTGTTAATTTTTATATTTTGACCTTCTCGCATGAATCATAAATTTCTTAATGACATCTGGGATGAATCTTTTCCAGAAGACTTTCAATTTACTTTGCCCAGATCCATCAGAGGAATCACTATGGCAGCTAATGCCTTATGAAATGTACATCTTAAATAGTAAGACTTGAAAGTTAAAATAACTGCTTTATCTATGAGCTGCAGAACAGAAGCTGTATTAGCAAACATGAAAACAACATTAATTTCCTTGTACATCTCCATCAAAGCTCTTCAGTGACTAGGTACATTGTCAATGAGCAGTAATATTTTGAAATAAATCTTTTTCTCTGAGTAGTAGGTCTCAACAGTGGAATTAAAATATTCAGGAAACCATGCTTTCAACAGATGTGCTATCATACAGGCTTTGTTCTTCCATTTATAGCACATGCGCAGAATAGATTTAGCATAATTCTTAAGGGCCCTAGGATTTTTAGAATAGTGAGTGCTGCTTTCAACTTAAAGTTACCAGCTGCGTCAGCCCGTAACAAAAGAGTCAGCCTGTCTTGTGAAGTTTTCAAGCCAGGTATTGACTTCTTTCTAGCTATGAAAGTCTTAGTTGGCATCTTCTTCTAGCAGAAGGCTGTTTTGCCTACATTGAAAATGTATTGCTTGGTGTATCTACCCTCATCAACTATTTTAGCCAGATCTGGGTAACTTGCTACAGCTCCTCCATCAGCACTTACGCTTCACTGGGCTCTTTTATGTTATGAAGATGGATTCTTTCCTTAAATCTCATGAACCAACCTCTGCTAGCTTCAAACTTCTTCTGCAGCTTCCTCACCTCTCAGCCTTTATAGAATTCAAGAGTTAAGAGTCTTACTGTGGATTAGGCTTTGACTTAAAGGAATGTTGTGGCTGGTTTGATTTTCTATCTTTTTCCATATTAGCAATACGGCTGTTTTGCTTTCTTATTATTCATGTGTTCACTAGAGTAGCACTTTTAATTTCCTTCAGGAACTTTCCCAATAGAACAAGAGGTTAGTTTTTGGCCTATTTTGGCTTTCAACATGCCCTCCTTATTAAGTTTAATCCTTTCTAGTTTTTGAGTTAAAGTGAGAGACATGAGACGCTTCCTTTGACTTGGACATTTAGAGACCATTGTCAGGTTACTAATTGGCCTAATTTTAATATTGTTGTGTCTCAACCAATAAGGAGGCCCAAGGAGAGGGAGGGAGATGGGAAACAGCTGGTTAGATGCTGGAGTAGTCAGAACACACACAGTTATCGATTGGGTTTGCCATCTTACATGGGCTTAGTTTGTGGAGACCCATAACAATGACAAAAGTAGCATCAAAGACTGCTGATCACAGATGATTGTAACAGGTATAATAATGACGAAAAAGTCGGAAATATTACGAGAATTACCAAAACATGACAGTGACACAAAATGAGCACACGCTGTTGGAAAAATGGCACCAACAGACTTGCTCAATGCAGGGTTGCCACAAATGTTCAATTTGTAAAAACACAATATTTATCAAAGTGAAGTGTAATAAAATGAGATATGTCTGTAGTATAAGGAATAAAGCCCTAGATTCCTACCTGCCACCAGCGTGAGCAAGCAGTTGATGGTTTCCTTTCCCACTCTTACAGAAAAATAAGGTCTTACCAGTTAGACAGATTAAAGAGGGTCTAGATTCAGGTAAAACAAGACTAGATGGCAGCACCTGAATATAAAAAGAACTGTACATCTGCACATTTCACAGTAAAATCTCACCTCCCTTCCTCTTGCTCAGTTACAAGAACACTGACTCCTAGGCAGAACACTTTGTAGTTTCCTACATATCTCACCTCCCATCCCTTGCCATGTGCCCCAGGCCAGAGAATGTATTATTATTTTCTGGGCAAAATGAAAATACATAGGAAAAGACCTATACATAATGATGTGTGAGTGTCCTCAATTTAACAAACATTTATTGATTGACTGAATGTCTATTTTGTGCAGGCACTATTCTTGTTGGTTGGAATATATCAATGAAACCAAGAACAACAAAATCCCTGTTCTCTTGTAAGCGATGTTCTAGTAATAAATGTAATCAATAAGTGATTACATAGCATATCAGGTAAGAAAAAGTGCATGGGAGAAAAATAGAGCAGGAAAAGGCAGCTGTAAGTATTAGGGGCAGGTGTGTACAGCTTTAAATAAGGTGATCAGAATAGGCCTCAATGAGAAGGTGATGTGTGCAAAGACGTGAAGGAGGTGAGGCTTCCAGCCTGACTACACTATAGAAGGCCCACTAAGAACAAATTCTATGAACACAAACTGTTCCAAACTTATTATTTGTGCCTCACTCTTAAATAAGAGAAAATAGTCAAGGATCTCCTGGTATGTAAGAAACAAAACAAAACAGGACAGAAATTGAAAGCAGCAAGCAAACAAAGACAAAAAAAAGGAACTCCAAAGAAAGGCAGTAAAGGAAGCACTAGAATTTTAAAAAACAAAACAAAGTATCATTAACATCCTCAGTGATATAACATATTGCATCCATGAAACAAGAACAGAATGTTAATTTTTTAAAATAGTCAAAGAACAAAAAGAGGTCTTAGAAATTTATATATATATATACACACACATATATATGACGTTTTTGCCTACATACACACACACACACACACACACACACACACACACACACACAGAGGCAAAAACTTCTTTTTTTTGTTTGTTTTGCAGGCTGGAGTGCAGTGGCACGTTCTCGGCTCACTGCAACCTCTGCCACCTGGGTTCAAGCAATTCTCATGCCTCAGCCTCCTGAGTAGCTGAGACTACAGGCAAGTGCCACCACACTCTGCTAATTTTTGTATTTTTAGTAGAGATGGGGTTTTGCCATGTTGGCCAGGCTAGTCTTGAACTCTTCACCTCAGGTGATCTGCCCACGTCGGCCTCTCAGAGTGCTGAGATTACAGGCATGAGCCACCACACCTGGCCAAAAACTTCTTAATTTCATAGAAGTTAAATGAATTGGAAGACAAGAAAACAAAAGAAATAGAAAATGAGAAAATTAGGGTCCAATGCAAGAAGTTATCATAGCTAATAAATGTGAATTCACATAGACAACACAGAGAAAACAATTAAAAACTATCAAAGAACACATGAGTGTCTCCAGGACTCAAGGACAGGTATCTCCAAACTGATAGAAACCACTGAGCACCCTGCACAATAAAGGAAACACACACACAATAAGGCACAGTATCATGAAATTTCACCACATCAAGAAAAAGGAGATTATAAAAGCTACTTGAGAGAAAAATAGGTCACATGCAAAGCATCAGAAATTAAAAGTGGCATTGTATTTCTCAACATTTACGCTGCAACTATGAGGCAATGGAGGATGTGTTTAAAATTCTGAGAGAAAATTATTTCCAAACTAGAATTCCATATGTAGCCAAATCATCCCTCGAGGGTGAGATTAAAATAAAGTTTTCAGTCATGCAAGGTTTCAACAATTTACCTCCCATGTGGAGGATGTATTCCACCAATAAAGGAAGTAAACCAAGAATGAGGAAGACCTGGGGTCCAGAAATAAGAGGTCTCCCAAAAGAAAAAGTGAAGGAAATTCCCAGGATGATCTTAAAGGGATGTCTTAAGAATACAGCTGTGTCTGAGAAGCAGACACCAAGACAGGGCTAGAAATACAAGAAATTTAGTAGGGGAAATGTCTGTAAGAGAAAATGGGGAGGGAGCCAGGGGAGGCTGAAAGAGCTGTTAGATGGTGTGATGGTTAATACTGAGTGTCAACTTGATTAGATTGGGGGATACAAAGTATTAATCCTGGGTGTTCCTGTGCGAATGTTGCCAAAAGAGATTAACATTTGAGTCAGTGGTCTGGGGAAGGCAGATCCAGCCTTACTCCGGTGGGCACAATCTAATCAGCTTCCAGTGAATATAAAGCAGGCAGAAGATTGTGAAAGGAGAGATGAGCTTAGCCTCCCAGCCTACATCTTTCTCCCGTGCTGGATGCTTCCTGCTCTCGAACATAGGACTCCAAGTTCTTCAGTTTTGAGACTTGGACTGGCTCTCCTTGCTCCTCAGCTCGCAGACAGCCTATTGTGGGACCTTGTGTGTAACTTAATGCCTAAGAAACTCATATACATACATACATACATATATATATCTCCTATTAGTTCTTTCCCTCTAAGAGAACCATGACTAATACAGCTTTTGGTACCAGGAGTGGTTCTAGAGGAATGGGTTGTTTTGTTGGTTTTGAGGTTTCTGGAGTTGGCTGCGTAATATGATTAGACCCCAAAATGCTAAGGACTCTACTTCTAACAGTATGGAAAACACTGATAGTCCTTGGCGTAAACTGTTTAGAGACTTATGCAAAATAAATGCATTCAACACTTGACTCGCCACTCGTGAGCAGCAAGTTTAGTGACTCTACACATAATACCTTTGACCATATGTGGACAACCAAGGAACATAATGAAGCTGATTGGTTGCTCCTAAGTTCAGTGGACAAAGTGATTAAGAAAATGATGAACTCAGGGATTCTAACTCCTGGCTTCAGAAGCAGGTAGTGAGCCTCAAATCTGCTAAGATTGCCCTGAGTGGGAGTTTTAATCCCTGTTAAAGAAAAAGCTGAAATTGTGGAAAAACAGACACAAGCTCTAATCATGTGAGTAGTTGACCTGCAACGAAAGATGCATGTACAGCCTTGCCAGGTGTCTACTGTTAAGTGAGGGCATTGATTGGAAAAGAATGGGACCCTGAAACCTGGAATAAGGAAGAGTGGGAGGACCCTGATGAAGCTGGGGACACTGAGTTTATAAACTCTGATGAGGCTCTTTCGCCAAAAGAAACAGCTTCCCCATCCCCAGTAGTGGCAACATCCCCTCCCCGACCCACACTGCCATCAGCCTTTCCACCTTTGTCTGAGGAGATAAACCCTGTGCTGCCTGAGGCAACAGTGATGACCTCCCCTGAGGTAGTTGCTAGGCAAGAAAATGTTGATTCTCCTCAGAAGCCACCCCCAACACCCCTGTTTGCTTCTAGACCTATAGCTAGACTAAAGTCCTGGCAGGCTCCTGGAGGTGAAGTGGAGAGTGTGACCCATGAGGAGGTGTGCTACAATTGAAAAGAACTGTTTAAGTTCTCTAAAATTTATATAAACAGAAATCTGGAGAACAAGCATGGGAATGGATATTAAGGGTATGGATAATGGTGGAAGGAACACAGAGTTGTATCAGGCTGAATTTATTGATTTGGGTCCAGTAAGTAGGGACTCTGCTTTTAATGTTGCAGCTCAAGGAGTTAAAAAAGGTTCTAATAGTTTATTTGCTTAGTTAGCTGAAATATGGATTCAAAAATGGCCCACTGTGAAAGAGCTAGAAATACCTGATTTCCCTTGGTTTAATGTAGAGGAAGGGATCCAAAGGCTTAGGGAGATTGGGATGGGGTAGTGGATTAGTCACTTTAGACCTACTCATTCCAGCTGGGAGAGTCCAGAAGATATACCCTTGAACAAAGACTTGCAAAACAGATTTGTGAGGGCAGCAACTGCATTTTTGAAGAGTCCTATAACTGCTCTTCTCTGTATGTCAGATCTAATGATGGGAACCACAGTCACTCAACTACAAAATTTAAATAAAATGGGAATAATTGAATCCCAAGGTGGCAGGGGCCAAGTGGCAGCACTCAGTCATCAAGGCAAGGTGGGCACAGCTACCATAATGGACAGCAGAGACAAAGCAGCAATCAGAATAGTCTGCTTGTGTAGAGCTCTGGCATTGGCTAATTAATCATGGTGTTCCTAGAAGTGAAATTGATAGGAAGCCAACTGCATTCCTACTTAACTCTTACAAACAGAAAACTTCTAGGTCGAATGGACAAAGTACTAATCTGAATTATAAAAACAGAGAATCACGGCCTCTCAATTTCCAGACTTGAGCCAGTTTACAGACCGGAACTCCTTGAATGAAGGGGAGGCCAGGTCCCCCTGAGGAAGGACCCCACTACATTACCGACAATTTATGCAGTGAATCTTTCTCCCATCCTTCCCCAAGAAGACCCCTGGCCTTTTACCAAGGTAACTCTGCATTGGGGAAAGGCTAATGATCAGACATTTTGGGGACTACTGGACACTGGCGCTAAGCCTACATTGATTCCAGGGGACGCAAAGCGTCATCTTGGTCCTCCAGTTAAAGTAGGGGCTTACAGATGTCAGGTAATTAATGGAGTTTTAGCTCAGGTCTGACTTACACTGGATCCAGTGGGTCCCCAGACTCATCCTGTGGTCATTTCCCCAGTACCGGAATGCATAATTAGCATAGACATAATTAGTAGCTGGCAGAACACCCCCATTGGCTCCCTGACTGGTAGGGTAAGAACTATCATGCTGGGAAAGGCCAAATGGAAGCCAACAGAGCTACCTCTACCTAGAAAAGTAGTAAATCAAAAACAGTATCACACCCCTGGAGGGATTGCGGAGATTAGTGCCACCATCAAGGACTTGAAGGATGCAGGGGTGGTAATTCCCACCACATCCCCATTCAACTCTCCCATCTGGCCTGTGCAGAAGACAGACAGATCTTGTAGAAAGACAGTGGATTATCGTAAGCTTAACCAAGTGATGACTCCAATTGCAGCTGCTGTACCAGATGTGGTTTCATTGCTTGAGCATATTAATATCTCTCCCGGTATCTGGTATGCAGCCATTGACTTGGCAAATGGCTTTTTCTCCATTCCTGTGGCCCATCAGAAGCAATTTGCCTTCAGCTAGCAAGGCCAGCAATATACCTTTACTGTCCTACCTCAGGGGTATATCAGCTCTCTGGCTTTGTGTCACAAACTTATTCGGAGAGACCTTGATCACTTTTCCCTTCCGGAAGATATCACACTGGTCCATTACATTGATGACATTGTGCTGACTGGATCCAATGAGCAAGAAGTAGCAAATACACTGGACTTACTGGTGAGACATTTGCATGCCAGGGGATGGGAAGTAAATCTGACTAAAATTCCGGGACCTTCTACCTCAGTAAAATTTCTAGGGGTCCAGTCGTGTGGGTGTTGAGATATTCCTTCTAAGGTGAAGGATAAGTTACTGCATTTGGCCCCTCCTACAACCAAGAAAGAGGCACAACACCTAGTGAGTCTATTTGGATTCTGGAGGCAACACATTCCTCATTTGAGTATGTTACTCCAGCCCATTTATCGAGTGACTGAAAGGCTGCCAGTTTTGAGTGGGGTCCAGAACAAGTGAAGGCTCTGCAACAGGTCCAGGCTGCTGTGCAAGCTGTTCTGCCACTTGGGCCACATGACCCAGCAGATGCAATGGTGCTTGAGGTGCCAGTGGCAGATAGGGATGCTGTTTGGAGCCTTTGGCAGGCCTCCACAGTGAATCACAGTGGAGGCCTCTAGGATTTTGGAGCAAGGCCCTGCCATCTTCTTCAGATAACTACTCTCCTTTTGAGAGATAGCTCTTGACTGGGCTTTGGTGGAAACTGAACGTTTGACTATGGGTCATCAAGTCACCATGCAACCTGAACTGACTACCATGAACTGGGTGCTTTCTGACCCATCTAACTATAAAGTGGGTTGTGCACAGCAGCATTCCATTAACAAATGGAAGTGGTATATACATGATCAGGCTTGAGCAGGTCCAGAAGGCACAAGTTACATGAGGAAGTGGCTCAAATGCCCATGGTCTCCACTCCTGCCACCCCGACTTCTCTCCCGCAGCCTGCACCAATGGCCTCATGGGAGTTCCCTATGATCATCTGGCAGAGGAAGAGAAGACTAGGGCCTGGTTCACAGATGGTTCTGCATGATATGCAGGCACCACCCGAAAGTGGACAGCTGCAGCACTACAGCCCTTTTCTAGGACATCCCTGAAGGACAGCAGTGAAAGGAAATCTTCCCAGTGGGCAGAACTTTGAGCAGTGCACCTGGTCGTGCACTTTGCATAGAAGGAGGAATGGCCAGATGTGTGATTTTACACTGATTCATGGGCTGTAGCCAATGGACTGGCTGGATAGTCAGGGACTTGAAAGAACCATGATTGGAAAATTGGTGACCAAGAAATTTAGGGAAGAGGTATGTGGATGGGCCTCTCTTGAGTGGTCAAAAGCTAAATATATTTGTATCCCATATGAGTGCTCACCAATGAGTGACCTCGGCAAAGCAGCAGTTTAATAATCAAGTAGATAGGATGACCCGTTCTGTGGACACCACACAGCCTCTTTCCCCAAGCACCACTGTCATCACCCAATGGGCCCATGAACAAAGCAGCCATGGTAGCAGGAATGGAGGTTCCACATGGGCTCAGCGACATGGACTTCCACTCACCAAGGCTGACCTGGCTAAGGCCACTGCCGAGTGCCCAATTTGCCAGCAGCAGAGACCAACACTGAGCCCTTGATGTGGCACCATCAGTCAGCTACCTGGTGGTAGGTTGATTATATTGGACCTCTTCCATCATAGAAAAGGCAGAGGTTTGTCATCACTGGAATAGGCACTTACTGGATATGGGTTTGCCTATCCTGCATGCAATGCTTCTGCCAAGACTACCATCTGTGGACTCACAGAATGCCTTATCCACTGTCATGGTATTCCACACAGCATTATCTCTGACTTTATGGCTAAATAAGGGTGGCAGTGGGCACATGCTCATGGAATTCACTGTTCTTACCATGTTCCCCATCATCCTGAAGCAGCTGGATAGACAGAACAGTGGAATCGCCTTTTGAAGTCACAATCACAATGCCAACTAGATGACAACACTTTGCAGGACTGGGGCAAAGTTCTCCAGAAGGCTGTGTATGTTCTGAATCAGGGTCCAATATATGGTACTGTTCTCCCATAGCCAGGATTCACAGGTCCAGGAATCAAGGGGTGGAAGTGAAAATGGTACCACCATCACCCCTAGTGATCCACTGGCAACAGTTTTGCTTCCTGTTCCCACAACATTACGTTCTGCTGGCCTAGAGGTCTTAGTTTCAGAGGGAGGAATGCTGCGACCTGGAGATACAACAACGATTCCATTAAACTGGAAGTTAAGATTGCCACCTGGACACTTTGGGCTCCTCCTATCTTTAAGTCAATAAGCTAAGAAGGGAGTTACAGTGTTGGCTGGGATGACTGACCTGGACCATCAAGATGAAATCAGTCTACTACCCCACAATGGAGGTAAGGAAGAGTATGCATGGAATACAGGAGATCCATTAGGACATCTATTAGTATTACCATGCCCTGTGATTAAGGTCAATGGGAAACTACAACAGCCCAACCCAGGCAGGACTAAAAATGACCCAGACTCTTCAGGAACAAACTTTGGGTCACTCCACCAGGAAAAAAATCCATGACCTACTGAGGCACTTGCTGAAGGCAAAGGGAATACAGAATAGGTAGCAGAAGAAGGTAGTCATCAATACCAGCTACGATCATGTGACCAGCTGCAGAAATGAGGACTGTAACTGTCATGAGTATTTCCTTCTGCTTTTGTTAAAAACATGTTTGTGCATGTATAGACTTGTACTAAGAAAATACCTTCATTTTATTTCCTTTTCCTTTATCATGTGACATAAGATTTACAGACTTCACATCAGCATTTAAGTATTGTTAACCTTATGTACTAGTATTTGGGTTGGGAATTGATGCATTTCTGGCTATATGAAGGATAGCTGTATCATGTTAGGTGTAACTATGACCCATTATTGTCTTTATATGAAGATTATGTAGGATCTCAGGAGATGTGTATAGGTTCAAGTTGACAAGGGGTAGACTGGCGATGGTTAATACTGAAAGTCAACTTGATTGGATTGAGGGATACAAAGTATTAATCCTGGATATGCCTTTGTGGGTGGTGCCAAAAGAGATTAACATTTGAGTCACTGGGCTTAGGAAGGCAGATCCACCCTTAATCTGGTGGGCACAATCTAATCAGCTTCCAGTGAATATAAAGCAGGCAGAAAAAATGTAAAAAGAAGAAATGGGCCTAGGGTCCCAGCCTACATCTTTCTCCTGAGCTGGATGCCTCCTGCCCTTGAACATCAGACTCCAAGTTCTTTAGTTTTGGGACTCGTTCTGGCTCTCCTTGCTCCTCAGCTTGCAGACAGCCTATTGTGGGACCTTGTGATTATGTAAGTTAACACTTAACAAACTCCCCTATATATATATATCCCACATACATGTCCTATATAGATGTATAAAATAACATAGGATATATATTATATATATAATATCCTATATATAGGATAAAAATTATATATACATATAAAAAAAAATATCCTATTAGTTCTGTCCCTCTAAGAGAACCCTGACTAATACAGATGGTGATGCAGGTTCGACCCAGGGGAAGGAGACAGGGAAGGAAGGCAGGCTGGGTGGATATGTGTTAGGCTGCCAGTCTAAGGAAAATCTGATGAAACTGTCCGTCAGATGACTCAACGTCTCCCAGGAATGAGCCTGCTTTAGTGTCCCTGTTGTGCTCAGTCACTGACTGGGTCAGAATCTGAGAAGCATAGCCTTGGAACAAACATGGTGATGGATTTCAGAGAGCAGCAGCTGGAGCCATCAGTCAGTTACTGTTTGTGGGCAGAGATCTGAGAGGAGCATTCTCATGGTCACCTGTGGCGACTTCGTAATGTGTCAACTCAAGCTAGTCTAAAGTACGTTTCTCAAGATTCCCTTACCCACAATTCCAGTGAGGTGAGACACAAGAGTTCTTTTCATGCAAGATTTGGAGAGCAGGATGTGAAGGCTATCTGTCACCCCACTAATCACCAGGGTTGATTCAGCAGATCTAGTTGGCTAGATTGGTATCACCTTCCTCCCTCACTGCTCTGTGTGCATCCCTCCCAAAGCTGTGTGCTTGGTCAAAGAGGACAACCCTCCCTGATAAAGGAGGACCACTCTTTGGTCAAGAATATACGAGTAGCTATGCTTCCCTCACAGAATCCCCAAACAAGCTCTCAAGATTTTGGAGAGCAGAAGAGAGGCAGCAGCCATTTTATTTTTACACTGAAGACAAGCAGGCGCTTTTATAGATCACATACAATGTCACTATCTACTGCTTCATACCACTGTCATGGGGCAAGAACCAGGACTACAACTGACCCTCATTCCCTTAGATCTTCCTGCAGGCTCTCTAACTCCTAGGTTAGGTGAATGTTTAGCTCTAAGAAAAAAGGTATCAACTTCTTCTGCAGGACACTCGTCACAAGATTGGAGGCAGTGAGCATGGATGATTCCAGTTCATCTTCATGGGTTCCAGCCTGTGCTCATAGGTTCCAGATCGTTCTTGCTCTCCACCACTTTACATAAATCTTCACTTTCAACTTCCTGCCCTATGGACTTCGAGCTCATCTGTTTACATCAGATGTGAAAACTACAGTCTTTTTTTTTTTTTTTTTTTTTTTTGAGACAGAGTCTCGCGCTGTGTCACCCAGGCTGGAGTGCAGTGGCGCGATCTCGGCTCACTACAAGCTCCGCCTCTCAGGTTCACGCCATTCTCCTGCCTCAGCCTCCGAGTAGCTGGGACTACAGGCGCCCGCCACCACGCCCGGCTAGTTTTTTGTATTTTTAGTAGAGACGGGGTTTCACCATGTTAGCCAGGATGGTCTCGATCTCCTGACCTCGTGATCCACCCGCCTCGGCCTCCCAAAGTGCTGGGATTACAGGCTTGAGCCACCGCGCCCGGCCGAAAACTACAGTCTTACAGAATTTATTTAACCAACTTCTACTTGGGAAAGGTAGAATCTCTGTAGTAAATCCCTTACTATACAACCCTGGTCTCCCTCAATGCTCTCTGCTTTTCTGAGGAACCTTCCACTGACAGCAGATGAGCTGGAAGTCCAGGAGGGATGTTACCAGGAAAAAATGTGGAACTGGGAGTTATGGGTTGCTGTTTCAAGAAAGAGTTTATAGATCTGTCAGAAAATTTACAGACATGTTGGTAACCAACATTTTAAAAGTTAAGAAACAAAGGAGGTAAGTATTAATTCCAGGAAAACAAAATAACGCCTAAAAAATGTAAGCATTAGGACATGGTATGATTCAGGCATAAAAACACTTATGTGATCATAATAATGAAAACATGCATAATGATTTCAACAAATACCACAAAAACCTACACTAGTAAGATGAAGATAAGCAAAGTAGATGAGAGAAGGAATGGGATTAGAGAGCTAAATCCTGATGTGTTATAGCAGATGTGATTAGATCACAGCTTTAAATATAGATATGTACACTTTATTTAGAATTGTACACATCTAATACAGGTATCTATGTACATGCATTTAGAGATATGAAAGTAAATATTTCTACAATTTTTTAACAAAAAATGGCTAACAGAGCTAACAGGATTGCTCCCAAGGAGTGAGGCAAGAGTGTGGGGCAGGGTGAGAAGTATGATTGTTGCAAGTGCTACTGCAAGTATTTCATGCTATTTTTTTTTTTAAGAGATGGGGTCTTGCTAGGTTGTCCAATCTGGCCTTGAACTCCAAGGCTCAAACAATCCTTCTGCCTCACCTCCCAAGTAGCTGGTACTATAAGCACATGCCATCATACCCAGCTCTTTCACACTTTTAACCAACATACATGTTTTACTGTAGTAAAAAGAAACATTAAATTATGAAAATTCAAAGTTAGTATAATTGAAAATAAAAAAACTATGAGTTAGTGAGTTAGCAAAACAAAAAAGAAAGGCAGAAACTTAACAATATCAAGTCTAAACTACTTAGAGTTCAAAAACAAGCACTCAATGCTGAGGTACATATTCACAGGTGGTAAAACTATAAGGACAATTAAGAAAGTTATCATAAAAAGGTAGGATCATAGTTTTCCCTAAAGGGTAGGGGAAGGTTTGTGACAGGAACTGAGATGCTCATAATGTTCTATTTCTTATACCAAACAGATATATGTGTGTGTGTGTGTGTGTGTGTACATGTATGCATGCATGCACGTGTGTTTTATGGACTTTGGAGAACAGGGAAACACTAAGGACACAACAGAAACTCCAGAACACAGTTGCCGAGTTCCTCATGCTATCCATGAGATTTAGTTTTTACCAAGTCCTTCATACTCCAGGTAACACCACGATTTGCTGCTATGCAAGCTCTAAAATAAATAAACATATTGAAATGTATCTTTTATCTTAGAACACAAATGAAACAGAATTGTATGTATGGCAGGTATGAGAAAATCTTATCAAATATACAGAAATTTAGACTGTTCACATGTATGAGTAATTTTTAAGGTACAGCAAATTAAAAAGTACACTATCATTCTATTACCATAATTTTTAAAATGTTTTATTATGCTGAGCTTACAGGCATGAGTCACTGCACCCAGCCCTATCACCATAAATTTTAACAGTAAATAAATATTGAAAACAAAGAAAGGTTAAAACTAGCCTTTAAGTAAACATGTCAGAAATATATCTAAGAAAACAGGCTATTTCATATCATGCCACTGGATTATAACCCACTGAGAAACAGGTGGGGGAATCATAAATTTAAAATGCCAAACAGTCACTATAAAACACTTTTTATATAAGTCATTTAACTATTAAGTAAACAATTGCTTATTTAAAAATCCAGATAAAGGCGAGACACAATGGCTCACACCTATAATCCCATGTCTTTGGGAGACCAAGGCAGGCGGATCCTGGAGTCCAGGAGTTTCAGAACAGCCTGGCCAATACGGCAAAACCCTGTCTCTACAAAAACCACAAAAATTAGCAGGGCATGGTAGCATGCCAGTAGTCTCAGCTACTCAGGAGGCTGCGGCGGGAGGATCGATTGAACCTAGAAGGTCTAGGTCCTAGTGAACCATGATTGCGCTACTGTACTCAAGCATGGGCAATAGAGCAAGACCCTGTCTCAAAAAAAAAAAATTCCAGTTGAAGCAGAAAGATACATGGAGACCAAGTTACCTTTTAAACAACTGATAACAATGAAGCCTTAAAAAGGCCATTTTACAACTGGGCCTGGTGGTTCACGCCAGTAATCTCAACATTTTGGAAGGTGGAAGGGGGAGGATAGCTTGAGGCCAGGAGTTCCAGACTAGCCTGAGCAACATAGTGAGACCCTATCTCTACAAAACAAAAATAAAAGTAAATAAATAAAAGGTCATTTCAGAATCAAGCTGCTTTCAAAAGGACTACTAAAAAGCTAACTAAGGTAGGGCACAGTGGTTCATGCCTATAATTCTTGCACTTTGGGAGGCCAAGGTGGGTGGATCGCCTGAGGTCAGGAGTTCGACACCAGCCTGGGCAACATGGCAAAACCCTGTCTCTACCAAAGATACAAAAATTAGCCAGGCATGGTGGTGCACACCTGTAATCCCAGCTACTCGGGAGACTGAGGCAGTAGAATCGCTTGAACCCAGGAGACGGAGGTTGCAGAGAGCTGAGATTGTGCCACTGCACTCCAGCCTGGATGACAGAGTGAGACTCCATCTCAAAGAAAAAAAAAGAAAAAAAAGTTAAGGCAGCCAGGCGCGATGGCTCATGCCTGTAATCCAGCACTTTGGGAGGCTGAAGCAGGACGATCATTTGAGGTCAGGAGTTCGAGACCAGCCTAACACGATGAAACCCTGTCTCTACTAAACATAGTAAAAATTAGCTGGGTGTGGTGGTGAATACCTGTAATCTCAGCTACTCAAGAGGCTGAGGCAGGAGAATTGCTTTAACCTGGGAGGCCGAGGTTGCAGTGAGCAGCGATCGCACCACTGCACTCCAGCCTGGGTGACAGAGTAAGACTCTGTCTCAAAAAAAAAAACAAAAAACAAACAACAACAACAACAAAAAACCTAAGGTAAAACCTGTAAGAAGCAGGCAACAAATTCAACAGATACTTTTGATCAAGAGACATCACTTTCTAGAGAGAAAACATGCAAAGCATCAGAAATCAAAAGTGGCATTGTATTTCTCAACATTTATGATGAAAATAACGAGGCAATGGAAAATGTGTTTAAAATTCTAAGGAAAATTATTTTCAAACTAGAATTCCACAGCTAAGTGATTCTTACTGCAAGGTTGTCACAATCCTATGTAGGTAATGAATCAGATGCAGAATTCTGACTTCAATATAATCTAAATATGCTTTGTGGAAATGTGGAATTCTGAAAGAGATTGGGAAGAAAAATAGTGTGAATTATATAGGAGTGGATTAAAGGGACATCATTAAGGCTGACTTCATTCAAGTTTTCTTGCTTTATGATTTTGCCTTTTCTATGAGATAATAATAAATAACAATTAACATTTTGGAAGTACTTATTCTTTGGCAGGCACAGTTGTAAGAACTATAGATGTATTGATCTTTCTTCCAGCCTTGCAATAGCCCTATGAGGTACACTTTTTTTGTTTGTTTGTTTGAAACAGAGTCTCGCTCTGTCACCAAGCTGGAGTTCTGTGGCTTGATCTTGGCTCACTGCAACCTCCGCCTCCCAGATTCAAGCAATTCTCCTGCCTTAGCCTCCCGAATAGCCGAGTAGCTGGGACTACAGGCACACACCACCACATCCAGCTAATTTTTGTATTTTTTAGTAGAGACGGGGTTTCACCATGTTGGCCAGGATGGTCTCAACCTCTTGACCTCAGGATCCGCCTGCCACAACCTCCCAAAGTACAGGCATGAGCCACTGCACCCGGCCAAGGTACATTCTTTTTATCTTCATTTTAGATACTAGATATCTGAGGCTAACATTCCAAGGTTCATGGTTACATGGCAGAGCAAGAATTCAAACCCCAGCAGATGACTCCAAAGCCCATGCTCTTCGAGCTTTAACAACACAAAGAAATAAATAGTTAGAGGTAGTGAAAACTCTTAATTTCATGAGATTATATAGGAAAGCAAACTTTTGTATGCTTTTGTTTTGGTGGGGGGGGGGGGGGGTTTTTTTTGAGACACAGTTTTGCTTTTCACGCCCAGGCTGGAGTGCAATGGTACAATCTTGGCTCACCACAACCTCTGCCTTCCGGGTTCAAGTCATTCTTCTGCCTCAGTCTCCCGAGTAGCTAGTATTACAGGCCTGTGCCACCACACCTGGCTAATTTTGTATTGTTAATAGAGATGGGGTTTCTCCATGTTGGTTAGGCTGGTCTTGAACTCCTGACCTCAGGTGATCCACCCACCTTGGCCTCCCAAAGTTCTAGGATTACAGGCGTGAGCCACCGTGCCTAGTCTATTATATGCTTTTAAGACCTATAAAACATAAATTTTAATGGCTTTGCTCCTTTCAGCTACCATTCTCTGAGCTGCTACTATGTTTTAGGCACTTAAAACATTTGTTGCAATCATCCCAACATCATATCTCTAATTTATAGCTAATTTATAAGTAACTTAAGTTCATAGAGAGGTTATACAATCTGCCCATGGGTCACCTAGCTAGGGACATAGCCAGCCAGGATTTGAAAGTAATTATCCTGCAAAATCCTGAACATCACCAAAGCAATAACCTTAAAGTATGTATGCCTAGAATAAAAATAAAAGAACATATTCTAAGATGAGTACAAGTCAATAAGCATCGACAACTCAAAAAGCCATAATTCTATATATGCTATAAAGAGATGTGGAACTTTGAAGGGGATTGAGAAGGAAGAAATTAATTCAACTGGGTGAAAGTCTCATAATACTTATTGTTTTATTATTAGTTAATATGCATAGAAATAATGCATGACAATGGGAACAAATACAGTTCTTACTACAGATCTAGGTAGAGGTAAAAATTCAATATACACCTCCAGTTAGATTAAACAAACAGCTGAAGTAGCTCCCCAACCCAATGACCCACAAACACTTTGCTTGTAAGATCTATAACTTCCATTGGTCCTGTAACTCACATATAACAAATTTTACTTATAGAAGTATAAAAATTAGCCAAAAACTCACCTCATAATTTACTTTCAGAAGTGTTTAGCTAAATCTAGAACACCTATCTAACAAGGGTTAAGGTGAAATTTTACAAAATGAATATTTTGGAGTCAGACGTAACAATTATTTTACATGAATTTTTTAAATACTGAACTAACTCTATTACTTACAGCTTAGATATCATGAAGTTTGACTTCATCTTGATGTGAATTACCATCATTTTGAGAAAAATGTTAACTTGTTTCCAAAAACTATAATCATTGATAACTGAGGAGAAAAAGCAAAGACATTTTTTGTTCTATTCACAAGTACCAACAAACAGCCCAGTGTGGAAATGGCAGTATGCCAGGTTGCCCTGTGAAGAATTAGGCTTCGTGGCAATCAAGAAATTCAGACATCTTAGCCCCTAGAAAACTAACATGTTAAGGACTTGGTGCTTTCACTTCCCCTTCTAGAAGGCATATGCAAGATATGTCTTGCTTAGATGACAATCTTTTCCATATTCTGAATTCAATGAGAGAATAAGACAACTAATAAGAAGCAAATTGAGGAGCAAGCATCATTGTCTACTGGATCTAGTGACTAAAATTTAATAAATGGTCCCAGATATATAGCAATATAATCCTAAATAACCAGAAGAAACAATAATTAAAAGATTTGTACAACTATGAAATGTAAACGTGCATTTGAATTTTGATCAAGAAACTCAGAGTGAAATTCAGAGAACAAACCTGAAATTATATCTTTAGAAAAGACAGTCAAAATGGTAAAAACCCAGTTTCAGATATGTATATTTATTCCTTTATTAACTTCTACATAGAAAGTTAAAAACAAACAAACAAAAAAAAGAGTTGAATGATTCCAATAAACCTTAGGGGACACTGTGGACCACAACATCCATTTTACCAAATTTAAACTTGAAGTTCCCTATTACCTGGTAAATAATTTTTTGTTTTGATGTTGTATGAATCTCAATGAAGGCTGAGACTGCCAACACACTAGACTACATTTCACAAGTTTGCTGCCTGTATCTAACGTGATACTCAGCAGCATAAGAGTAAAAGTAAATGAAGTGAAACAGGATCAAAAATTATTCTAAGCGTCCATAAATACACTTCCTGAACATTCCTTGATTACGTAGGGTCAGTTGAAAAACTTGACTAACTCAAAACAATATTATCAAGAAGCCAACGTACTTAAGATTCTTAATTCCAAGTGAAATACAGGACATTTATGATATTTTCAGATGTATAATCTAGCCAAGATATACTTTACTTTATAAATAAAATAGATTTTAAAGGGCAAACATCAATATTTAAATCAATCATTCTTCACATATATCTTTGACAAAATTTCTCACCTTCAATACTTTCTAATTTCATTTTTTCATTTTTTTATTGTATATAAATACACAAGACTTTTCTCTACTTTTTGATGTGCCAATAACATTAGTGCAACATACAGCCATGACAACTTATCCTATAAACAGAATCCCTCACAAATTGAAAAATGTAAGAACCAACAAATGTTTCACTACACTCAGAAAACACAGAGTCTTTATTCCAAGAGGAACTTTCAGTAAAAAAATGATGTGTGAACAGCAGACACTGATGTTCACACAAGCATACTGCAGACAACCCAGCAGGCGGTTTTCTGTTTTTTTTGGATTATGCTCTGGAGGTGCTGGCACAATGGAATTTCAATACCATAACTGCTTATTTCTCTGTATATCTTTAAAATAACAGGTAAAGAAAAAATTAACTTAAAAAAAAAAGTGTTTTTAATTCTTCTTTTCAAACGATGTAATTTATAACCATTACACAAATAGAGAAGCAGCACAAAAGAGGGGAAAAAAAGAAATAAAGTAACGTTCCAAAGGTTCAGTTTACAAGGACCTCACACAAAGTTTTTTTTTCTCTGCAACTCTGACTAGAAACAGTATTATTTGCTAAAAATGCACTAGCTGCCAAGAGCTATGGTCCATCTAAAGCAAAATGCTTAAGATGGAAACAGTGTTAATACAAAAAAAAGAGGCAGGATTCAGTATACAAATTTCTGTAAAATCTATTAAAAAATAAGATGAAGTTTTGATTTTGATACATTATTTTGACTAAAAAACAATTCTAATTATAGACAAAATACTAAAATACATAGTACTGTATTAAAACAATAAGTAATCAAATTTCAAACTTTCTAATTAATCCTTTTTTTGTAAGTTATTGGGAATTCAACACTAGTCTTGGTTCACATGATAGAACAATGGGAAAATTTTCCGAATGGTTGAACACTAACCCTGACAAGTGTGGAGAGCCAACTACAATACATTATATGGTAGCATAACCTGCCACCCACGTTGCTGAGAGAACAGCTTTCAAACACATGCACTGAGCTGTAAAACCGCAAAATCCCTTATTACACATTGTCTTTCTTACTTTAGGTGAAATATACCATCAATTCTTTCCATTATAAATCTTTTTTTATTACTATTTTTGAAGCCCTTTTACAATTTGATTGTTGTTTTCTGACAAAGTAAAAGATGCCTTTTACAAAAAGAAAATGCAACAGGAAAGTGATCACCCTCCTACAGTACTACAAATGAAGGCTGATATCTGCTGCACAATTTCCCATAGATTAACTGGAGAATCCATATTACCTAAAATGAGTTTCCAGATAAAATTCTTTTTCTTTCCTTTGAAAACCAAACCCTTATACTAGAGTTCACCAAGTTTCTTAAAGCATTTGAAAATATTTGCTTTCTTTAATAAAAGTTGACATATTGCTTTGGGAAGTTCTTTAATACATAATTTTGATCATTACCAAAAAAAAAAAGAGAAAAACAAATTGTCAAAATTTGTTAGAAAATAAATATTCTTTCTCTCTATGTTTCTTCCCAACATTTTCCCCTTTCCTTCTGCATCAGCACAAATACAAACCTATATTTAAAAAAAAAAAAAATAGATTCAAGGAGATAAAGTTGCCCTTGACAGTATTTGCCTTATATTGATAATACACGTAAATGAAGAAAGACTGCAGAATGGCAGGTACACATCATACTCATTATAGCAATGTGTTTGACAAAAAATACATTCTTACCGTTCAGAAAAGAGCTCACTGCAACAATGACTATCAAATCTAACAAAAGGGCTTGCGATACAGAACAAAAAGCGTAAAAAAATGAAAAATTTAAAGACTACTTTTTAGAGATTCAAGGAGGTTAAAATCATTTCAAAACATGTGTGTTTCTCTCTAACATTCTGCCTGATTAATTTCCCTCCAAAATTCTCCTTCCTATCTTTTGCATTTTCTTCAACCCAACTCCCACCCACCATGACCCACCTCCACCCACAGTCTGCTAACTGAATCATAGCATTCCAGGACAGTTACAGGACATAACAGTTTCTTCTGGGGTTTTCATTCGCAATATTGTTTGCAAAGAGAATTTTATTTGTAAGTGTTCTATTATACTGACAGGGTCAATTAGTCTTGTGAACTATCAGTCTTTCTGCCTGATAGTTTGGTGGATCATTCAAGTGGGTACTGTGCATAACCTATAACTGAATGCAGTCAATTAACCTCAGAAACATGACAATACTGGCTATCTAATGGGCTTTTTACTTTATCTTAATAACACACTATAATTATATTACACTATAGTAATATAATTTCCCCAAAATTGGTGGTATATTATTTAATATAAATTACATTTTCCCCAAATTGAACTGATGATTTGTAAATTATGCTACATAAGTTACACAGAGTAATTTTCATTTTATAGAAGTTCACCATAAACATTTTGGAGTTTTTATAAAAACAATAATCAGTTATTATGCTGATTATTTATATGCTTATATGTTTATATAACTAAATAAAAGTATAAGATTTCTCCCAAGATGCAGAAAGCACTAATACTCTCCAAATGCCAATGTAAAAATAAATTTGCATTTTACTTCAAATATTCAAAAAAGGCTTAAAGTTGTAAAATATTATTTATCTTTTAAAAAACACACCCAAAAAGAGAATTTGCATTAACTCAGTGTTTACTATGTAACCAGGTAATGTGAATAAGTACTTTGCAAACTTTATCCTACTTAATTCTTTCAGGAATCCAATAAGACAGACATTGTTCACCTATTCTATGTATGTTTACCTATTCTATGAAACTGAGGCTTCAAAAGAGCCAAATATATCTCCAAGATTCACACAGCTAGTAAGTGGCAAAACTAAGATCTGAAACCAGATCTGTCTACTTAGCCAAACTGTGGTCCTTCAACATTACTCGGCCTAAAAAAAATAAGAGAAAATTCCTTGGTCATCTCCCCATGTCATCTTATAAAACTGGATCACAGAATACTGCCAAGTTCCAAAGCCATTCTACAAAAGAATATCCAAGTGTTAATTCTTTTGTAGTTGTTAATTCAACAACTTGAAGGAGATTAATGAAGGAGTAAAAGATTACTAAGAGAGTAAAAGATTACCAAGATACAATACTCCAGTTTTTTTCATATCACTTCTAACCCAAATGCACTCTCACATATATGAATGCATATATGATCTTCTACACACATGCTTGCACCCACAAGTACCTGCTCACATACACACATACTCATCTAAACTGTCATGCATCAATACTCCTGATTTCCAAGGCTAAAGTACTGTCTGTCCATTATGCCAGCCCACAAAGAAGTAAAAAGCTATCTTAATGCCATGGCTATCAAGGTATCAATTTATTTGCAAAGAAGAATTTTAACATAAGTTGAATAACTTTTTCATATTGTAATTTAAAAAAAAAACTATCTGACCTAATGAGCCAACTTAACATACGTTCTAGCAAAAATTATATTATGATTATCTATGCTTTTGCTTTATAAATTTTCAAACATAACTAATTTGTTCAATTGTTGGGCCAAACTGCCCTAAAAGCAAATGCCTGTTACAGGAGCGCACCCTGAGCACTCCTAAATATCCATTAATACTCTCAAATCCTCTGCCTTCACATTAGCTACAGTGACTTTCAGGGCTTCATTCACTGCTTAATGGAAAAGTTTGCAAAAATATTTGTGTAATTAAGATAGACAGCGCTTTCTTGAAAATATTGGCTTGGCTAAAAGTCATGGCAGTTAAGACGTACATAAATAACTTTTAAAATGCCCATTTATACCCCCTACTCTATAAATTTGTTCCTGTAAATATTGTATTTCTTTTTAAAAATACATCCTGCAGAGAAAGTATAAGGGCTAAGAAGTAAAATTCAAAGTCATCCATATTATAAAGTCAGCTTTGTTTACTTTTTAAAATATATCAAAATAAATTCCATAAGCACAAAAAATTTCAAGAACGGAGAACAAAATCAAAGGAAGTATCCATGTTAGTAAAATTATTACCTTAGAAAATATCTAATATTTAGACAAAATGGATAAAGATGTGCTCCAGTATGTGAAGTTATTAGCTAAATACTAGGAAGCTTAAAATTGCTAAACTCTTGCTTTACATATGCCACAAAAAATAATGCCACTGATGCTGTAGTTTCAAAGGATTAAATCTGTATATCTACTCCAATGCCAAGGGAAATTTCATCAAAATAATTTTTTAAAAAAACCTAAATAACCTACATAGGTTGTTCTCTCTGTCCAGTTGCAATAGAGAAAACGCTAACACTGAAATGCCAAATATCAACATTAAAAAAACACTTCATGCTTAGATCTGATAGTAAGGAATTGAATCCAAGACTACCTATCCATCCTCTATAACTTGAGCATGTCTTAATATACATAAGACACATTTATCTAGCACTTTCCAACCGTGTACAGTCATGTACGAGTAAGGATAAAGCAAGCAGCCATTACAAAGCTAACGGAGAAAAGTACTACGGAAGGGCATAGACTTATATTGACCACAAATCTATATATATTAGGTTCATGGTAGATGTTTTTACACAGCTTATCTAATTTTCACAACCACCCAAACAAGACAGGCATTGTAATTTTCATTTTTTAAAGTAAATAAACAGAGGCTCAGAAAAAACAGAGAAACTGTACTCTCTCTGAAAGAAATGATAATACCAAGATTCCAACTCTGATCTGACAGGCTCCAAACCCCATGATTAAAGCAGCATGTGGCAAAGACAATCTAGAAACATGTTCCTTCATTTGGCTTATGTCTCACCCTTCTGTCCTACTCTAAAAACAATATTTAAAACCCAGATTGCAGGTTATGAAACAGACTGGGTTTTTCCGTCTGTAAGCCAAGGTTAGAGAACTCTGCGTTCAATGGCAAGTACAAGATGACTCTGGGGGACTATCAGCAAGTTTCAAATGACTATAACTTCAGGTTAAATGGAGTTCAGTGAGTCATGATAATTCCATGCTACTGATAATCCTGAACCTGATTAACAGAAAAGTTTCAAATTTGAATTCCATATCTGCTTTAGACAATTCCCTCTCAACACAAGGCAACTCTTCATTCAAAATAAGTTTCTTAAAGTCAGGAACACTTCTCAATGCCTTTCATTAAATTTCCTCAGAGAAATGATAAAATTTTTAAATTGATAAAGCTATTGTTCAACTAGATTTTACAAACTGGCTGACAACTCTGACTCAACTTTTACCCTTATATTACCTTAAATGTGTAGTGGCTACCTAAATACTAAGGTAGAACAGTGAAGGCAGAAAGAAATTTCTTCTCATTCCTCAGTCTCTCTTTATTCCCTAAAGTACCTTCCTTATCATACTTAGCCAGAGCTCATACCTTTGGGCTATGATAACAGGCAAATTAGGATTGCCCTACATTCCCCAAAGCTATATTACATTCCCTTTGGTCATTATTATCTTCTCTAAGATCACATGCTGATATCAGAAAGTAGGCTGCTAGAGCAGAATCAATTTTAGAAGTAATCTGCCTTGGACTCTTTTCCTCAGTAAAGCTAACAGAGATGCCCCTCCACTATCTTTAAAATAAATATCAAAGGCCACTGCAGAAATAAATTGCACAAATATTAACTGAGCACCTATGTGGTAGGTACTCAGCCACACAGGTGATCAAGACAGATGATGTCCTTGTGCTAATGAAAGCCATCAAACATTTGTGGGCCCTGAAAAGAAATATGCCATAAAATGACAAAATAAATGACTAAGGCCAAGATTAGTGTATAGAAATATACAAAATTGTTACCACATGGGTCACAAATTTGGTTCTAAGCTTCCTGACAGTCAACACGAAGTGGGTATCATTACTGGTTCTGACACAGCATAGAGATTCTTCTACTTACAGATTCATTTCCAAAGGGTCATCATTAAGTCTACTTAATCTCATGTGTCAATTTCTAACTATAGAAGCAACTACTAATACCATCTATTGGTAGTTGACAGAGCTGACATATTTCTCCCCAACCTCCCTCAATATAGGTCATGGATACTAAGAAGAAATTCTATGAAAACAATTTTATAAAACAATGCTGCCAAAGAATAATATTCAAAATTGCTAAAGAACATGTTTTTCAAGCAGCTCCAATTTAAAAAAAAAAAAAAAAAAAAAGGAAATTCCACCACTGGAGGAATAGTCCAAAGATATAGGAATAATTGAAACTATCAGCCTCTCAGTTATTTCTTATGCAAGTTTTGTGTGTAATACCTCTTTGCTCTAATTTATTAATAGGAAAATAAAACTTTGAGATAAAGTTTGGAAGTTTTAGCAATTATGTCTAAAATAAGTACAGGCATATCCCAGATACATTGTGGGTTTGGTTCCAGACCACAGCAATAAAGTGAGTATCACAATAAAGTGAGTCAGTCATACAATGTTTTGGTTTCTCAGTGCATATATTATGCTTATACTCTACTGTAGTCTATTAAGTGTGCATTAACATTATGTCTAAAGAATAATGTACGTATCCTCACAAAAAAAAAATTTACTGCTAAAAATTGCTAACAATCCCTTGATTCTTCAGCAAGTTATAATTTTTTTGGAGGTAGAGGATCTCACTTAATGGTGATGGCTACTGACAGATTAAAGTGGTAGTTACTAAAGTCTGAGGTGGCTGAAGCAATTTCTTAAAATAAGACAACACTGAAGTTTACCTCATTTATTCAATATTCCTTTCATGAAAAATATTCTCTATAGCATGCAATGCCATTTAACAGCATTTCGCTGACAGTAGAATTTCTTTAAAAATTGGAGTCAGTCTTCTCAAACTGTGCTACTACTGCTTTATCAACTAAGATGATGCAATATTCTAAATTCTTTGTTGTCATTTCAAGAATGCTCACAGCACCTTCACACACTAAAAACTACTTTCTTAGCTCATTCATCAGAAGCAGCTCTTCACCTGTTCAAGTTTTATAATGAGATTGCTGCAATTTGGTCACATCTTCAGGCTCCATTTTTGTTTTTTTGAGATAGGGTCTCTCTCTGTAGCCCATGCTGAAGTGCAATGGCATGATTATGGCTCACTGGAACCGCCATCACCCGGGCTTAAGCAATCCTCCCACCTCAGCCTCCCAGGTAGCTGGGACTACAGATGGGCACCACCACACTCAATTAATTTTTTTGAATTTCTTTTGTAGAGATGGGGGTCTTGTTATGTTGCCCAGGCTGGTCTTGAGCTCCTGGGATCAAGAGATTCTCCCACTCCAGCCTCCCAAAATGCTAGGAGTACAGACGTGAGCCACCACACCTGACCTTCAGGCTCCCTTTCTAATTGTAGTTCTCTTGCTGTTTCCACTACATCTGCAGTTACTCCCTCCAATGAAGCCTTTAGACCCTCGAAGTTATCCATGAGGACTGGAATCAACTTCTTCCAAACTCCTGTTAATGTTCATATTTTGACCTTTTCACGTAAATCACAAATATTCTCAGTAACATCTAGAATGGTAAGTTGTTTCCAGAAGATTTTCAATTTGCTTTGCCTAGATCCATCAGATCATTTGCCACTATTTATGGCAGCTAATGCCTTAAGAAATGTATTTCTTACATAATAAGACTTGGAAGTCAAAATTATTCCTTGCTCCATGGGCTGCAGAATACATGTTGTATTACCTCCTTGTACATCTCCATCAAAGCTCTTGGGTGACTATATGCATTGTCCGCGAGTGTAGTATTTTGAAATAAATCTTTTTCTCTGAGCAGTAGGTCTTTACAATGGGATTAAAATATTCAGGAAACCATGCTCTAAACAGATGCGCTGTCATTCAGGCTTTCTTCTTCCATTTAGAGCACACGGGCAGAATAAATTTAGCATAATTCTTAAGGGCCCTAGGATTTTTAGAATAGTGAGGGCTGCCTTCAACTTAAACTCACTAGCTGCAGCAGCCCCTAACAAAAGAGCCAGCCTGTACTGTGAAGCTTTCAATCCAGGCATTGACTTCTCCTCTCCAGCTATGAAAGTCTTAGTTGGTACCTTGCAGTAGAAGGCTTTTTGTCTACATTGAAAATGTGTTGCTCTGTGTATCTACCCTCATCAACTATTTTAAACAGGTCTGCCGGGTAACTTGCTACAGCTCCTCCATCAGCACTTGCTGCTTCACCTGGCTCTTTTATGTTATGGAGACAGCTTCTTTCCTGAAACCTCATGAACCAACCTCGGCTAGTTTCAAACTTTTCTTCTGTAGCTTCTTCACCTCTCTCAGCCTTCCTAACATTGAAGAGAATTTGGGCCTTACTGTGAATTAGGCTTTGGCTTAAGGGAATGTTGTGGCTGGTTTAATCTTCTATCTAGGCTACTCAAACTTTCTCCATATCAGTAATAAGGCTGTAATGCTTTCTTATTATTCATGTGTTCACTAGAGTAGCAAGTTTAATTTCCTTCAGAACTTTTCTCTTGTATTCACAACTTCACTGTTTGGAGTAAGAGGCCTAGTTTTTAGCATATTATCTTGACTTCCAAAATGCCTTCTTCATTAAGCTTAATTCTTTCTGGCTGTTGAGTTACAGTGAGAGATGTGAAACTCACTTAAATAGTTAGAGACCATCATCATTAGTTAGAGGCCTAATTGAATTATGCCAATTAATTAGGTTATTAATTGGCCTAATTTCAATATTGCTGTGTCTCAGGGAATAGGAAAGCACAATTAGACAGAAAGAGATAAGGAAGCAGCCAGTTGGTGGAGTAGTCAGAACACAATATTTATCAATTAAGTTTGCTATATTATATGAGCATGGTTCATGGGGTCCCAAAACAATTATAATAGTATCATTAAGAATCACTGATCACAGATCACCACAAAAGTTATAATAATAATGAAAAGGTTTGAAATATTGTGAGAATTACCAAAATGTGATAGAAACAGGAATTGAGCACACACTACTGAAAAAATGGTGCCAACAGACTTCCTTGACATAGGATTGCCACAAAGCTTCAATCTGTAATAAAATGCAGTATCTGTAAAGTACAATAAGGTGAAAAGCAATAAAATGAGGTAGGCCTGTGTAGTTCTTAGCAGACAATGAAAATGGATGCAGTAATTTTTAAAGAACTATTCATTTTTTTCATGAATCTCAAAGAATTCATGAAAAATTCACGCAGTTAGAGGAATAGGCCAACAGCCACATAGTTATTATTGCATACGGTTATTGTAAAGAGACATTCTATGTAAATTATATATATGGATTGGCCAGATTCAGCATAATTAAGTGAAATGAGAGAAGGAGCCAACAGGACTTTGAAGGATATTATAATTTTCCTGAAAAATTTAATTTAGTCTAAGGACACTATTAAATAATCACAGAGTACCTTTTAGTCAACCTCAGAGGATTTCACATAGTCTGATTACTTAGTTAACTCCTACAAAACTGAAAAACTGTATGTTATAGAAAACAAGATTTTAAGTAATGTTTTAAAAAAAAAAAAATTGGAGTGAAAAAGAACTGCATGTTCTCACTTATACACGGAATCTAAAGGTGAACTCACAGAAGTAGAGAGTAGGATGATGGTTACCCGGGGCTATGAGTAATGGGGACAGTTGGAAGATGTTGGTCAAAGGACATAAAATTTCAGTGAGGCATAAGAAATAAGTTCAAGTCATCTACTGTGCATCACTGAGTACAATTAATAACAATATATTGTATACTTGAAAATTGCTAAGACAGATTTAAGCGTTCATACCACAAAAAAATGACTTATATGTGAGGCATTACCTATGTTAATTAGCTTGATTTAGTCAGTCCACAACATATACAAATATCAAGACATCATTATAAGCACCATAAATATACATAATTTTCTGTCGATTTTAAAAAGCTAAATTTAAAAATTAGTAAAATAACACTAGCCTAACCAGTTTACAGAGGTGGAATCCACGTATTTTCTAATTTCAGTTGTTCTCACAGATAAAATAGATATACTAATACAATAAAATAGTATTTTAGTTGTTACTGTCTCTAAGTTTCATTTATAAACAACTATATTGATTTCTATTATAAAATTAGAGAGGTTTTCCTATTAAAAAAAAATACTGGGGGCTAGGCGCAGTGGCTCATGCCTGTAATCCCAGCACTTTGGGAGGCCGAGATGGGCGGATCACAAGGTCAGGAGATCAAGATCACCCTGGCTAACACGGTGAAAACCCATCTCTACTAAAAATACAAAATATTTGCTGGGCGTGGTGGTGCATGCCTGTAATCCCAGCTACTCGGGAGGCTGAGACAGGAGAATCGCTTGAACCTGGGAGGCAAAGGTACAAGTGAGCCAAGATCGCACCACTGCACTCCAGCCCGCGTGACAGAGCGAGACCCCGTTTCGGAAAAAAAAAAAAAAAATTGGGACACTCATTTATTATAAAAATCTCATTTCTTTAGCAGCATATATACAGTCTCAGGGAAGAAGTAGGAAAAACAGCAGTTGCCAGTGTACTATAAATACTATTATTATTTTAGCTAAGTGTGCCAGGCAAACCCTAAGAAACCTTATCCTGACTGATGAGGAAGAAGATGTAGAGAAGATTATATATTTTCAATATGAGGGACCTGCCATTATGTTTTGTTTATCTGGTGGCAAAGAATGGGAACTTAGGAGATACATAAGACCCAGAACAAAAATTTAATCTTTTCATTATCAAAATTAAGTAACAGAAAATTCACATAGCTACTCAGGAAACATGTTAACTTGGAACAAGATTAAATCTAAACACTTTATGCTCAATAAAGATTAAAATAGATAGCTAACGTATCATCTGAACAATTCCCTACTATTGCCTCATACTTATGGTATCACTTAGTCTAAATCTAGATCTTTTCTCATTGTAAGTTCTTTGAAAGCTTCCTCTACATACTGCCTCTGTCCTACTTAATTATCAGAAATCAAGACTAGTTGTAGGCCATCCAATTAGCTAATTATCATTCTTAATTAATTATCTAATTACAAAGTAGGCAACTGATTCTAAAAAAGTGGTGAGATTGCTAAGCTACGGTTTCTGTTTGGTACCATTAACTGTAATTTCAAATACAAAAGGAAAGATTCCCAAATATCTACAAATCCTTGTATGAAGAATTCTCTTCATTCCTTTATGAAGGAGAAATGGACACAAAAAAGTATCCATTGTCTTTTATTTGCAGTTTCTGCTTCAATATTCTCATTCCTTTATCCTGAGTCTTGAGATTCACTGATTCTTCATTTACCACATGTAAAACATGAGGCTGGAAAAAAAAATGAGGTTCCTGAGTAGCTCACTTCTATTAAGATATACTTTTAAATTATGATAAAATACTTTAGCAGGTAGTTTCAGCAAGATTTACTGCAGCTCTTTCAACTGATTACTACTGTGTGTTTTCTTTTTTTTTTTTTCCTTTTTTTGGAGGTGAAGTCTCACTCTGTCACCAGGCTGGACTGCAGTGGCACAATCTCGGCTCACTGCAACCTCTGCCTCCCAGGTTCAAGCAATTCTCCTGCCTCAGTCTCCCGAGTAGCTGGGATTACAGGCACTTGCCAACACTTCCAGCCAATTTTTCTAATTTTAGTAGAGATGGGATTTCACCATGTTGGCCAGGATGGTCTCAATCTCTTGACTTTGTGATCCGCCTGCCTCGGCCTCCCAAAGTGCTGGTATTACAGGCCTGAGTCACCATGCCCAGCCCGATTACTACTGTTTTAATCAGCAACATGTTAGTTGCCGGAAATATTTACTCAAAACTTACCACACCCGGCGTGGTGGCTCACACCTGTAATCCCAGCACTTTGGGAGGCCAAGGCAGGCGGATCACAAGGTCAGGAGATCGAGACCATCCTGGCCAACACGGTGAAACCCCATCTCTACTAAAAAATATACACAAAAAATTAGCCAGGCATGGTGGCGGGTGCCTATAGTCCCAGCTACTCCGGAGGCTAAGGCAGGAGAATGGTGTGAACCCGGAAGGCGGAGCTTGCAGTGAGCGAGATTGCGCCACTGCACTCCAGCCTGAGCAACGGAGCGAGACTCCGTCTCAAAAAAAAAAAAAAAACTTACCACAGGATGAGGGGACATACTGAATTGTGTGTGTGTGTGTGTGTGTGTGTGTGCATATGTTTGTACATGGAACTCAAGGAAAAGTGGTCAAGTATGAAAGAGGTCAGTAAATGAAGACTATCAGAGACACCAGACACTTGCTCAAGTTTATTTTTCTTTCTCCTTATTATGTCTCTACTCTTGCATCTATTTTATTCATTCTACACCATTCTGTGTCTTCCCATATCTTATAGGTGTACTCTTTTACTTTATAACTTCAGTTTGCTCATGGCCCTTCACCTTACCCACCCTTTTCCATATCACTGTCTCTCAGTATCAGATCTTGCCAATGCTAACTTTGCCTCTGTTTCTTCTGAGTTAAATTTCTAAGGCAAAAAAATTAAAAATAGAACTACCTTGTGATCCAGAAATCCAACATCTTCATATATACCCAAAAGAGATGAATAAAGGATCTTAAGATACGTGAACACCCACTGTTCACAGCACTACTATTCACACTAGGCAAGAGGTGGGAACAACCCAAGTGACTGCTGAGAGATGAATAGATAAGCAAAATGAAGTACATATATTTTGTACCTGCTGAATATTTTTTGGTCTTTAAAAGAAAAGGAGGCTGCTGAGGTGGCTCACGGCTGTAATCCCAGCACTCTGAGAGGCCGAGGTGGGTGGATCACCTGAGGTCAGGAGTTCGAGACAAGCCTGCCCCAAATGGTGAAACCCTGTCTACACCAAAAATACAAAAGTTAGCCAGGCATGGTGGTATGTGCCTGTAGTCCCAGCTACTCAGGAGGCTGAGGCATGAGAATCACTTGAACTCAGGAGGCAGAGGCTGTAGTGAGTCGAGATCATGTCACTGCACTACAGCCTGGGTGACAGAGCTAGACTCTGTCTCAAAAAATAAAAAATAAATTAAATTTAAAAATAAATAAAGGAAATCCTGTCACATGATACAACATGAAGCTTGAGTACATTATGCTAAGTGAAGTAAGCTAGTCAAAAAAGGACAAATATTGTATGATTTCACTTATATGAGGTATCTAAAGCAGTCAAATTCATAGAAACAAAAACTAGAATAGTGCTCACTAGGGCCTGGAGAAGGGGGAAACTGGGAGTTGTTACTTAATGACAATGATTTTTGGTTTTGAAAGACAAAAAAGTTCTGGAAATGTGTATTCACAACCATGTGAATACCATATATGTAACACTACCGAACCAACTGTGCATAAAAAATGGTTTAGGTGGTAAATTTTATGGTATGGTTTTGCAATTAAAAAAGTTTTTAAAATGTCTGAGACAGGGAATCTGATTTGCCCAGATAATCTTTTTGAAGCAAACTACACAAGCATGGGTCAACAGCAAGCCTATGAACTGCTGGTAATGTCAGAGGCGTGTGAAACCAGAGCAACTCCATCTTGAAGAGGAGCTGGGTATAATGAAGCTGAGACTTACTGGGCTGCATTCCCAGACGGTTAAGGCATGCTAAGTCACCAGATGAGATACAAGGTCAGCATAAGATACAGGTCATAAAGACCCTGCTAATAAAACAGGCTGCAGTAAAGAAGCTGGCCTAAACCCATCAAAACCAAGATGGTCACAAGAGTGACTTCTGGTCGTCCTCACTGCTACACTCCCATCATCACCATGACAGTTTACAAATGCCAGGGCAAAGTCAGGAAGTTACCCTATATGGTCTAAAAAGGGGAGGCATGAATAATCCACCCCTTGTTCAGCATACCATCAAGAAATAACCATAAAGATGGGCAACCAGCAGCTCTATGTAGTAGCCATTCTTTCATTCCTCTACTTTTTTAATAAACTTGCTTTCACTTTATGGATGTGCCCTGAATTCCTTCTTGCACAAGATACAAGAACTCCTTCTCGGGGTCTGGATTGGGACCCCTTTTCCTGTAACATCTTTCTGGCGACCACTGGAGAGACTATAGTGCGGAAACCCCCGACCCAAAAGTTAACAAGTGTGGGTAAGTGGCGGGGCCCTGTAACAGTATGGTTATTTAACAACACTTTAATGAAATACCTACTGTTTCAGACACTATGCTAGGTTCTCAGACAGGTGCCCACCCTGCTCTGATCAGCAGGCTATATTCCCAGTATGTTTTCCTTATAAGAGGGGTTGATAATCTACATTTCTAAAACCATGTCATTTTCATTTTCATAAGTAAAATGCATATTTCTATTGAATTATATTCTGTCATATGGTTAAATAAAGGGAATTTAGATTTTGTAGGTTTTTTGTCTTCTTTGCCCTAAGCTATTACCATTGCTATTTTGCCTAAAAGAAACAGTGTAGGTCTTCTATAACTGCTGTAAAAGATCACTTGAAAAAAGTGACCTTTACAGGACAATGTTCTTGAAAGAAAATTCATCAACTTCTAAGTTTACTTTAAGTATGCATTAGCAGCACAAAACCTTCCAAATCAACACATTATGAAACACACAAGAATCCTCCTCAGAATCATCTTATTTGGCACAAATATTATAATTAGAAAAGATGGAATTCCTGCTATTAAATCATTTCATTAGTTCCCAATCTATAAATTTAGAAACAATTACTCCAAAGAGTGCTTAAACAAGTTTCAAGAACTACCTTAGTTCAGAATTGCATTAAGTAAATTACATTAAGCAAACTGCCTATTAAAACATGAAATACAGGAAATGTTTCAGTCCCTATCTGCCTAGATACTCCTGACTTCTTTCCGCTTCTGTGACAACATATTCTCTTAATTTTCTTCTCATCTTTCTGGGAGTTCCTCTCAGCTTTCGTCACTGGATAACCTTTTCCTATTCAATTATTGAATATTGGCATCTTCATGGTCCCAGCCCTAGAACTTTTATTTTATATCTAAACTTCGATTTACACACTGATGATTCCCAAATCTATACCTCTAACCCAGACTTCTTTCCTTACGTTCAGATCCATACACCATACCCTACTATCCATGGACTACCTACTGAAAATCCCTCCATTTGAAGAGATACCAGAAATCAGTGACCAAAATTAATCTTATTATCGAAGCCCCTTTCTCTCTGCCCCTCCCCCTCAGAATGTTCCCTCTCTGTATGCCATTTCTAGTAAATGCCAACTTTCAACCAGTTGCCTAAGCTAAGAATTCTAGATGCCTCTTTCTACTTACTCGAATTCTACCCAATATTCTGAATACATCCCAGGTAGCAATCAGTCACAAGTGCTTTTAATTTATTTCAAATATATTCCTTCCTCTGGAACCCAACTGCTGTAGCCTTAATTAAATCCTCATAATTTTTACCTGGCTAATATTATACCTACCTGGTCTTTAGGTGCTCCAGCTCCAGCATTCCCATGATTAAGCTGTGTCAAAGTTTCCTCATTTAATGTCTGACATTATGTACAATAGGACTATACATTTTCACTGAAACAATTATATACTATATTTATTTCCCTACAAGAATGGAAACTTATGTATGGGAGCCATGTTACATCACAATAAATGTGTTGAATGAATAAATACTTCTTCAGTCTTTCTTATCACTCCCTCAGACCTATCCAGCTTCCAGGCAGACTGAATTACTTGCACTTCTGTCACTATACCATGCTACTGTGCTTCCATACCTTTATGTACATCATGACCCTGCTAGAATGCCTCCACTTGATTTTGCACCTGAATAGGCTTTGTATTTATCCGAAACAGTCAGTTGAACCATCAACCTCTTCAGCTTTTTAAAACACTGGGCTCTTAAAACCACAAAACAATATTGTGTTTTTAAACACAATATTCCATTGTGTTCCCATAGCCACCTCCAGGTACTTACTATACTATATGGCAACTGAGAATTTTTTGCGTATCTCCTCCATGAGACTATGAAGTGCTCAAAGGCAGAAACTATGACTTTATTGTATCCCCAGTATCTAACATATTACCTGGCACTTGGCAGGCCCCACAGCATTATTCACAGAATAAAGCATGAATCTGTTTTGTATGAAATGCCAGACTACATCTCTTAAATAATCTATAGTATAAGTTTGTGGTCAAACAAAAACAAGATACAATAAAGTTTCTTAAAAATATAGATGATACTTCTTCTTAAAAATACAGATGATACTTTTCTGTATAACATATTTTAGTTCCAAAAGGAAATATACCCCAAATGCATAGTTACCTCAGCTCCACTTTAGAAATAAGTGATGCATACAACAAATAAACATTTTCAAAAATTCTATACATTGTTTCCAGAGAAAGTTAGAAGATAACATTTTTTGGCCTAAAAATTATGTGTATCACACCAAAACATTCTACAATGACTTCAAAGATGAACTAAAGTTAGTTATGAAACTAATTTTTTTAAAAAAAATCTTTTAAACTATCTAAATTCAACAAAAACTATTTTTCCAAAGACTTGATAAATTACACTTTCTGTCTTATCAAACCAATTGATATTTATAGATACTGCCTAAGTCATTCCGCTTTATATTAAATTGTTTAAAATAGGCCCCTCATAAGAAAGTAAATATAAGTAGATTTTGGGATCAACGAATAGAGCCAGAGCTTTTGTTGCATCTTCTTACTCTATCACATACATTAGTGGAACTCAAATTATAATAGGAAATATTATTTTATCAGAAGAACTGACATATGAACCACTTCTGTCAAAGTACCATATATGGACTCACATGGTTGTGCTACTGAAATAAGGACACAAGTAGAGAGCAAAAGGCCACATGAAACCATGGGAAAATATTACAGCTCTCTTTAACACTGAAGACCTATTTCAAGCCTCTTTTAAAAAAAAAAATCACTTGGTAACAGCTTTATTATCTGAAGACAAAAACAGGGCTTAAAATTCACTTAAGTACTCGATCTTGTGCTCTATCAATATTTTATCCTTTCATGGCCACAAATTTTAGAAGCAATAAACCAAAGGACAACTTTCACATATGCTGAAAGTATCTACTTAACCTTAACAAGTTGTTTCTCATATAACAATATAGAAATAATTTGAGAACTGTCACAGTAAGTCTAAAAAAACACTTTAGTTTCATATTTAAGTACAAAATATTCTACAATAATTTTTAAAAACAACAATAACTAGTTAGCAAATTGAAAAGGACTTTAAGTATCCTTGAATTTCAGCTAGAGATATTTTCTAAAATGCTATAATGGTCACATTTAAAATATAATGTTCTTTGGTCTGTTGCTCTAAATGATAAAAAAAAAAAAAATTATCTCACACATTATTTTCCCTTCTAAGAGCAAAAGAAAACAACATTATATCAAAACATAATGCTAAAATGCAAAAGATCTAAGAATTTAAAAACTACCATCTTGATCTGAAAATTTCTCTTGAATAACATAAATTCATACACAAAAGTAACCCAACTGAGATGAGGCATTCTGCAAAGAAAGACAATGTAGAGTCAGAAATGCTAAATTATCACTTCTATACAGAAACAGTCTCTTGTGTAGAAGCAATAAATTGCAAATATCTTATAAAATGTTCTTAAATTGTTGGTTTTCAATTTATGTGGAATGGGATATTTTGAATACAAGAAAGTACAATGAGAAGCATAAATAATTTCAATTTTGTCATTAAACATATTCTGTTTGGCCAAATTCAGTTTTAGTATCTTGTGACTACTTAGCAGAAAGTTCAATTTAAGTCCTCTGGTATAGTGGTTAAAATACACATTCTAGGGTATTAAAGGAAGGGTCTGATGCCTTTGTAGAGAGTTATCAATAGAAGTAACAAAGATCTAGATACAATACATGCTTCATAACTAAAATGAAGGAAAATAGGATAGAAAAGAATTTATTGCTAAATAAGGTAGCTATCAGCTTTTCTCATCTTAGACTATTTTTTCAGTTACTACTTCAAATCAACAATTACAAAAAAATAAGCATTTCAAGTAAACAAATTCATAATTTCTAGTAAAAAAAAAAAAAAGAAAAATCTATTAAAACATTTCAATACACACTACACTACACCCTCCAGTGGGCAAGCATCCATGGAAAAATATAAAAAGATTTAGGTGGATTTTCCACTCAGTTAAATCAGTACTATAACTAATTAAATGATGACTCTAAAAACCTCATAAAAAATTCACACTATTTTAATTACTTGTTTTAGTATCTGAGTTAGAAGCAGCAAAGATTTTTTATATATATTTAGATATTGTGGTAGAATAACAGAAAAAATAAAATCATGATCTGCTTCATCCTTCCTTAAAAAGCAAAGTGCCATCAGGCTCTTATTTAACTTAGAAAGAAAAAAAGGTAAACAGTATAAATCTCATACAAAGATGTATAATTAAAAGATAAAAGTATTCATATCATGAGCTGCAAAAGCTAGGCACTAATAATTTAAAGAAACATCCAAAAATTATGGTTCCTTAGTGAGAACTATTGCAGAAAAGTAGTATGTTCAATGAGTTTTCCAGGAAAACAACTCACATTATCACCTGGTAATATTTTGTATTACTGGTCTCATGAGGCTATGTGGTCACTAAACAGAAATATAAACACTTAGAAAAAATTAAGAGACTACCTATAAGAGCTCTTTTTCTATATGGCTAACGTTTCAGCACTTAGATGACATAATAGAAGCAAAGACTAGATTAAAAGTATTTTACAAGGTCCAAATATCACTTAAAGTTTCTCCTGTTAACTTCTCAAAATCCTTATTTAATGTTAGTAAAATTTACAATAGAATACAAAACATCTTTAATACAAATACCTAGAAATTTCACATGAATATGTACACTTCCCAAAAATGCATCAAAGAGTTCTTGCATATATATTCTCTAGGAAAAACTAGTACAACTAAGATTACTTGAGGTCTTGAACTTACTACAAATAGGCTATGAAACTAGAGAATAAAGGACAACAGTGACATCTAGTGGATGTTTCAAATATATACCATGTATATCAAATCAAAACATTTTATTGCTAGTGTTTCACTTATCACAACTGCCTGAGGAGCTATATGATAAATCTTTAGTTATAAATCAAAAGAAGCCAACTCTACTTACAAAAGGTTTATCAGTATGAGTGATCCAATCATTTGATAATGTGAAATTTTTAATGAAGTACAATTTAATATGTCAAGTCATCAGAGAACCAAACACTAATTAAATGTATCAGATATGTGACTAAAAGAAGGGCTGTCAGTTGGTCCAAAAATAAGAGGTCAGGTGCGGTGGCTCAAACCTGTAGTCTCAGCACTTTGGAAGGCCGAGGTGAGTGGATCACTTGAAGTCAGGAGTTCGAGACCAGCCTAGCCAAGATGGCAAAACCCCGTCTCTACTAAAAATACAAAGGAGGCTGAGGTAGGAGAATCACTTGAACCCGGGAGGCAGAGGCTGCAGTGAGCTGAGATCAGGCCATTGCACTCCAGCCTGGGTGACAGAGTAAGACTCTGTCAAAAAAAGGAAAAAAAAAATTGATTATGATTTTTAAAAAATTTTAAATATTCTGAATTTAAAAAGCACTGGGTGAACAGAAGAACTTAAGAAAACTACAAGCTGATTTATTTGTTAATCTATTCAAGCACAGGAAGTACAGATCAACCAGCATGGCCTGTCAGACAAAAGAAGACAAAAGAAGAAATGCTTTTAAATTAAAAGAAAACTATCTAATTTACAACAATTTTTCAAATTTTCAAAAGCTGAAATTAGTTTTCAAGAAAGGTTTCTTAAAAGTAAGGGCTGGGCATGTGGCTCATGCCTGTAATCCTAGCACTTTGGGAGGCCGAGAGAGGCAGATCACTTGAGGCCAGAGTTCTAGACCAGCCTGGCCAACACAGCGAAACTCCGTCTCTACTAAAAATAGAAAAAATTAGCTGGGCATGGTGGCACATTCCTGTAATCCCAGCTACTCAAGAGGCTGAGGCATGGGGATTGTTTGAACCTGGGAGGCAGAGGTTGCAGTGAGCCGAGATCACACCACTGCACTCCAGCCTGGAAAACAGAGTGAGACTCCGTCTCAAAAAAAAAAAAAAAAAAAAGTAAGTTAAGATAATTGTCTATAACAAGACCAAAAAGTTAGCTCAAAGTAACAAACAACTTGAGTTCAGATGTCAGCAAGATGGCACTCCCATGTTCACTGCTGCTTTATTCACAATAGCTAGGATACAGAATCAACCTAAGTATTCATTAATGAATGAATGAATGGGTAAATAAACTGTGGGGTATATATACCCAATGGAATATTGTACAGCCCTAAAGAGAAGGAAATTCTGTCATTTGCAGCAGCATGGATGGAACTGGAGAACACTACTGTTAAATGAAACAAGCCAGGAACAGAAAGAGAGATACCACATGACCTTATTTATATACGGAATATTAAAAAGTTGAACTCAGAAGCAGGAGAATGATAGTTTCTAGGGGCTATAATGGAAAGAGGGATTGGGAAGATGTTGGTCAAAGGGTACAAAATTTCAGTTAGATAGGAACAATAAAATCAAGAGATCCAGTATATAACATAGTGACTACACTAATAAACAAAGTGTTATATTCTTGAAGATTGCTGAGAGTAGATTTTGAGAGTTCTCACCACAAAAAAGTGGTATGTGAAAGTAATGCATATGTTAACTAGCTTTATTTAGCCATTCTACAAAGTATACATATTTCAAACCATCATACTGTACATGATACATACAATTTTTATTTAATATTTTTTTTTAAAAAAAATGAGTATCTCAAAGGACAAAACAACAACAAAAATATCTTGGACAATATCCTCACCTGTTCTTATCTGTCAATACATATGCAGTACATGTCATTTGTATTAAGTATTTTATTACTAACTCCGATAAGAAATATAAATTTAGAGACACAGTCTTAATATAAACATTAAGTCAAATAAGAACTAAGACCACAAATTAACATAACTGGAGACCTTTCAAAGATCACAGGTGCTTCCCAAATCTCTCAGAACCACCAGATTTTAATGATTATTTAGGCTTAATGATTTTCTGACCCAAAAATGTCAACAGCCAGAGCTTGATAATTACGTAGTTCAAAGTTATTGAAAATACTTCTGAAATACTTCAGGACTAAAGCACTGTCCTAATAACTTCACGTAGGATAAATATATTGTGGTATACTCAAACAGTGAAATACAACTCAGAAGTAAAAAAGAATGACGCAGTGACACTTGCAACTACATGGACGAATCTCAAAAACCCTAGGTTGAGTGAAAGAAGCCTTACATAAAAGTTATATCCTGTATGACTCTGTTCATATGACATTGTAAAACAGGCAACATGGATCTATGATAAAAAAATCAATCAATCTATAAAATCAGTATAATAGTTCTTTCTGAGGGTAAGATAGAGATGAAGACTGACTGGGAACAGATATGAGGGAATTATCTGGAATGGTGGAAATGTTCTATATTTTAACAGGAGTTGGGATTACATAAATGTATGTGTTTGTCAAAACTCACCAAACAATATACTTAAGATTATGCAAAATTGTGCATAAATTTTATCTTAAAAAAAGAAAATTAAGCAAATGTTGATAAATCTACCAATATATTACACTGGTAATTGGGGTGAAATGGGCAAATACACACAAATTATTTTTAAACGCACAAAAAAATTAGATGGACATATTGTAATAAAGCAAATATAGCAAAATATTAACAACTGAAGAAATTAGGAGATGAGTATATTGGGGTTCACTGCACAATTCTTTGAGATTTTCCGTAGGTCTGATAATTTCAATAATAAAATATCATGGAAAAAATAAAGAGAACAATCAGAATTCAGAAGAAAATAAATTTTACACTCAAACATGTTTTCTCCAATATTTTCCTTTTATATATTAACATTTTAACATATCTAATGTAATGTCAACTGTGAGTATCTTCTAATAAGTAAAAGTTAAAGGATGACATATTTTTAAAAATTTGAAAGACATACCCGAATTTCTTGAAGGTTGTGAAAATTATTTCCTACTCTGACTGAGATCTTGCTTGGAGTATAGCTTTCATCAGATTTGTAGTCTGCATAAATACATAATGTCTTCACTGTTGTTTTTCTTCTAAAAGCAATAAAGTAAAAATAACATACACTTCATCATATGAAAAGATTTCCAATGCATCTTATCTTCTGACTTCAAAAATCATAGTTTGCTAAAAGGAGTATTTGAATCAACATTTTCATATCTTTTAATTTCAACAATAAAAATGAAAAATGTAAAAATATAGGTCCAGATAATATGTTAAATATAGGTCCAGATAATATGTTTATTATACAGACATCTCCTATGTAGAACATGGTCAAGAGCCAGATGCAAGCAAAGAAGGATCAGTTAAGCCAAATTAGGTACTTTATCATGCAAACAAGCATTAAGGATTTCCATCCACTTCATTTGTATTTTAGACAAAGAAATTATTCTCATAAGTTTGGTTTCCTTTGCTAGGTATGTACTTCATTTCCTATATTAATACTTGAAAATAACTAGCTAAGTGAGGAACTGAGTCCAGCAAAGAGAAAACTACTTTTTAAAAAAATAGAACAACCTAGTTTTAATGCAAGAAACATAATTTTGCTGTTGATTTTTTTCTTTCTTTCTTTTGCTATTGATTTTAAAACATACATATCCTAGGGAAAGAAAAAATATATAATAGAAAATGAACCTCAGAAAAAATGCAAGTGGCCAAAAACAACATGAAAATGTGTTCAACATCTAATAATCAAAGAAAGAGAAATTAAAACACACAGAGATATAAGTTTTATCATCATATTGGAAAATATTTAAATGACTGATAACACTCAAATTTGATTAGAAAAGGGTGCTTTCATCGCCAGTTAGTAGAAACACAACCTTTGACCCACTAATTCAAACTTCTGAGAATGCATTAAAATACAGTAACGCAAACACTCAAAAACTGATGTCTAATGAAGGCTGGCCTTGGAGAAAAAATGGATGCAGAAAAATCTTGTCCTGTGATTAAATCACTAACAAATTAAAAACAGCCTAAATATCCATGGCAATAAGGTTTTGGTTAAATAAATTACATTATATCCACTCAATGAACTGCTATACAACTATTTAAAAAAATCATGTACATATATAGTTACACTGGAAAAAAGAAGATTATAAAACAACATATGCAAAAGAATCACATTTGGGGGAAAACAACAATTTTTTAAAGGCATGTAAATCTATATTCGTGTATAGAAAAAGACCTAGGTGGAATTACCCAAAAATAGTAAAATTGACTGCTTTCGTGGGATGGGACCATAGGAGATCTTTATTTTCTTCTTTATGATTTTTATATTTTCTGAACAATTTTTCAAAATGAGCATGTGCTATTTGGCCACCAGGAAAAAAAATATATATATATCTAGGTGATCTTAAAAACCTACCCAAAAACCCATTAAGAAATCTATTTACATGTGCTTTAAAAGTTAAGTTCTAGTATAAACTGGCACTAACTTAGTAACAATGAGCTCCTTGAACAGAAGTAGTCTGTGTCAAAAGTCAGCCTATAAAAACAGCAGGGGCTCTGTAGCTCTTAGTGAGGAGACCAAACTTCTGCAGCCTAAGCTATTCTTTAGAAAGCAATACGGAAAGTTAAAGACTTTTCTTCAGATCAAGAGGTAAAACACTAAATACCCAGGAACTGCTGACAGGATAAATACCATTACTAGGTTTTTAAAAGAGGCCAAAGGTATCAAACTGACATCTTTCTCTCTGCTGAGCCCGGAAGGAGACAGGAGAGGAAGCAAAGAAAGAAAGGAAATTTTTGAAGACCTTTTTCCTTGATGAGCCATAAGCAGGAAGTAAATGATCTTTCTTCTTATGAAGAGATCAAAGATCACGAAGATGGCTCTTAAGAACTTTTTTTTTAAGGAAGAAAAGAAAGGCAGATCTAAAGGATCAAGTTTTTTGCTCAGAATAATTACATTTCTAAATTGTGAAATTCAGGTACACTTATTCACTGCCTTCAAGATGATCAGGGCAAGGTTAGAAAAGCAAAGAATACTAAAAATACTAATGATAAGAAAAACAATAACAGCAAAGAGCAAGTGAATATTTTGTGTCTGACCCAGAAGTAATGCTCTATACATATTGTCTCATTTATTTCTCAATGTTGTCAAATAGGAACTATTATTATCTCTGTTTTTCTGATAAAAAAAACAAACAAACAAACCATAACACTCAGGTTAGTAACTGGCTTAAGGTCAAAAAGCTAGTAGGAGGGCACTGTTGAAATTAAAAAATGTATCTGTCTACCTCACATGATTTTAACCAAAACTTCCTTTTAATTAATTGTGCTTGGTTCATTCAATAGTCATTGATACAAGTTTACAGTAATAGGTAGGTGTCTGTAGTTCTTTAAATTTTATCTAAGCCATGAGTTATTATCGTAAGGTTCACATACCCACAGAAATCGTATGTATGATTTGCTATATAAATAGTTTCACTAAATTTGCGTAGGAAACTGTGACCTCACCAAAAGTTTAAAACAATTAAAAGGTAGAGTAAAAAATTTTTAAACCATTGATCAATTTTATCTCATGATGAATTTTAAAAATAGTATCTCATGGAAAAGCATGCTATTTTTCAAATAGCAATGTATGTGAGACCATTAAACATACAGACTATTACACATAGTGGCAGTAGCTCAAACTGCTCAAAACCATCAGTATAATAATAATCACTCCATAGTGAATGTTCACTATATGCCAGGCATCATGCTATATTTGTAGCATAAGATATTACAAGAGCGGGGAAGGAAGAGGGCAATACTTCCCTATTTCTGATGACATAAGTAACACTCCTGGACGCTCTCTATCCCCTCATTCACTACACCCTTTCTCCTGAGAAAGAGCTTCTAGCTGGAACCAAACATTTGCTTTGTTCTTTCAGGCCACCAATTTAATAAAGGCACATGCTACCTAGTCCAGTGGTATAACTGGATAGGTAAGACTGTTTAATTCTAGGGTTCAATAATAGGAAACACACTTGACTGAAGATATAATGCAGTTATATTTCTCAAACATCAGTTCTGTCCATTTTATAAAGTTGGTATTTTGGCCTCCTCCTGCTACCGCAGATACGAGCACCTACTGAATAATTTCTCATCGGGTTTGGAACCCATGAAATTCCGATGGAAGACATTAGTGACAGATATTCCTAGGTGCCTAACCTAAAATCCCTTTATCCCCTCTTTCTTCATAATATCTGGCTAAAAGATCCAACTTCCCTTAAAGTTAGGTATAGCCATATGACTAAGTTATGGCCAATAAGATTTAAACAAAATGATGGTGTGTACCAAAGAAGGTTTCTTTAAAAGAAAAACATGCCCCTTTTACCTTTCGCATCTACTCCTTCCTGCTGCCTGGGATATGGACATGATAGGTGGAATTCCAGTAGGCATCTTGAACCATAAGACAACCTTGAGGATAAAATCTACAAGCTAAGAATGAAGGAATGTAAAAAGAGAAGGGAACTGGGTCCACAAACACACTGTGAGGCTGCCATACCACTTCTGGACTGCCAGGCTCCTCTTACACAAAGAGGTAGAAGAAATAAATTTCCACCTTGTAGAAAACACCATTATCTAAAGCTCTGTTACTAGAAGTTCTGATTTCTAATTAATACAGCATTACTGTGTCTGTAATGAAGAAACTGAGGTTCACATCAGGTTAAGCAAGTGGTCCTTGTTTACACATCTAGTAAAACACAGAGCCAGAACTTAATCCAGGTCTATGTGACAACATTATATAAGAGTAACTAATAAACCCTAAGGTACAAAACTTAAAGCTAAATGTATTTGATAGATGATAGCTTTACATTTAAAGTTAAATGTAAAAAAACAAAATAGTTACAAAACATGTTTTTAAAATCATTCTTCTTAACATGCTAGATACATTACCAGGAGGTTGAGACAAAATAAACAGAGTCCACATAGTTGTTTAAATCAGAAGCAAATATTTATAAATAACTATATTCTTCCATATATGTTCCTGGTATAAAAGTTACAAATGCGGGCCAGGCGCAGTGGCGCACGCCTGTAATCCCACCACTTTGGGAGGCAGAGGCAGGTAGATCATGAGGCCAAGAGATTGAGACCATCCTGGCCAACATGGTGAAATCCTGTCTCCACTAAAAATACAAAACTTAGCTGGGCACAGTGGTGTGTGCCTGTAGTACCAGCTACTGGGGAGGCTGAGGCAGGAGAATCGCTTGAACCCAGCAGGTGGAGGTTGCAGTGAGTCAAGATTGCGCTACTGCACTCCAGCCTGGTGACAAAGCAAGACTCCACCTCAAAAAAAGAAGTGAAAAATGTCCTCTGTATCAATGTTAACAGGATGCTAAAATGAAAGTTTTCACTGAAGACTACAAAACAAAGACCATGTTTTGAAAGGATATATGAGACCAAATGCACAATTTTCAGCAGATACGGTCTTAAGAAAAAGTAAAATAAAATAAAACAAGAAAGTCCGAGATGTCTGCTCATGAAGGTTAACTGCTACATGATTTGCCTTCCCACCACAGACAATTAGAATACTGGAGAACATATCTGAAGCATCCACAGATGCTGAGCAACAGGCAACACAGGCCTCTAGGTCCTGAGAGAAAGGAAACACAAGAGGTGAGACCTACAAACAAGTAGGTTTTTGGCTGCAGGCAATTTCGGGACTGCAATGTGAAGAGGGAGAAGCCAAAGAGAATCTGGCAGTCTACTGAATTGATGACAAAGGAGCTACACAAAGGAAAACTCCAGAAATATACATGGGGTCCCCTTCATTTTATGCCTGAACACAATATGAACATGCATACAGCAAAACTTCACAAGGATAGGCAAAGAACAAGCACTGGGGAAAGAACAATTACTGGAAAGCAGTAAGCTAAACAATTTCCAGAGGGCACAGAGGACTGTGAATCATTAAAGCTCCCAATAACCAAAGTGGAAAGTCCTCTTTAAATACCTAAGACATTCGTTTGCGATCCCATACGAGTCAAGTCTTAGTAATGAAGCTAATCTTGCCCAAGAGAAATGATCTTAAAGAGTAGTCTAGGGACCTGCGGAGGACCTCAAGACTCTTTCAGAGGATCAGCAAGGTCAGAACTATTTTCTTAATATTATTAAGATGTAATTTGCCTTTTTCAGAATCATTCTCTTATCAATATGTAGTAGAGTTTTCCAGAAGCTATCTGACATGGGATGTTGTAACAGATTTAATGAACAAGCAGAAATGAGACTCCAGCTGTTTTTTTGTGAACCAAAAAGGTTCACGAAAAAATGTAAACAATGACACTCTTCTATTTTTTGTTGCTGTTGTTTATTTGGGAAGAGACAGTTATTTTTCATAAAATTGTTATTTATGTTGTTAACACATAATAGGTTAATTATTGTTTATTTTTAGTGAATAACTAAAAAATTTAAAGTTTCTAATCTATAATTTCTAAAATAGTAAATAATGAGATATATATATAAAGATTTCTGGAGCACTCAGTAAGAGTTTAAAGCAGTACTGAGACTAAAAAGTTTGAGAACTGCTGCTCTAAAGCAGGGCTTGGTAAGCTACAGCTTGCAGGCCAAATGTGGACCACCACCTATTTTTATAAACAAAATTTTATTGAAACCAAGTGATACTCCGTCATATGCACATTGTCTATGGGAGCTAACACTACAATGGCAAAGCTGAGCAACTGCAGCAGGACATATAAAGAAGTCTTACAGCTTAACAACAAAAAGACAACCCACTGTAAAAAGAGGGAAGCGACTTAAGTAGTCATTTCTCTAAAGAAGATACACAAATAACCAGGAAGCACATGAAAAAATGCTTGATATCACAAATCATGAGGGAAATGAAAATCAAAGCTATAATGAGATAGACTCATTAGGATGACTATCATCAAATGTTGGCATGGATGTGGAGAAACTGGAACTTTTGTGCATTACCAGCAGGAAGGTAAAATGGTACAGCTGCTGTGAAAAACAGTATAGAGGTGCCTCAAAAACTTAAACACAGAATTACCATATGATCCAGCAATTCCACTTCCGGATATATATCTAAAAGAAGTGAAATCTGGTACTTGAACAGATATTTGCACACCAATGTTCATAACAGTATTATTTACAACAGCCAAAAGGTAGAAACAACCCAATGTCTTCTGAAAAATGAATGGATAAACAAAATGTGGCACAGTCATACAATGGAATATTATTCATTCTTAAAAAGGAATAAAATTCTGACACATGCTGCAACATGAATGAACCTTGAAAACATTAGGCTAAGTGAGATAAGTTAGACACCAAAGGACAAATATTGTATAATTCCATTTATATCAGGTCCCTAGAACAGTGAAATACATAGAGGCAAAAAATAAAACACTGATTATCATGGGCTGGAGAGAAGAGGAAATTGGATGGTTATGATTTAATGGGTTCCACGCAGGATGATGAAAAGTTCTGAAGATGGAGGTGGTATTGGTTGCACAACACTGAAATGTACTTAAGGACACTGAACTGTACATTTAAAAATGGCTGGCCAGGCACAGTGGCTCACGCCTATAATCCCAACACTTTGGGAGGCTGAAGAGGGTAGAGCACCTGAGGTCAGGATTTCGAGACCAGCTGACCAACATGGAGAAACCCCGTCTGTACTAAAAACACAAAATTAGCCGGACGTGGTGGCGCATGCCTATAATCCCAGCTACTTGGGAGGCTAAGGCAGGAGAATCACTTGAACCCAGGAGGCGGAGGTTGCAGTGAGCCAAGTTCATGCCATTGCACTCCAGACTGGGCAACAAGAGCAAAACTCTGTCTCAAAAAATAAAATAAAAAGGCTATAACGGTAAATTTATATTAAATATTTTACTACAAATAAAAAAATCTTTATTGTTTATTACTTACCATCTCAACAGAATAAATATTAAATAAATAATTAAATATTGAATTTGATTATTTACCATCTCAACAGAATAAAGAAAAACCATATGATCCGTATGAATAGATACAGAAAAGGCATTTGAGAAAATCCAAAAATGTCTCAGGAAACTGGGAAAAGGGAACTTCATAACCTGATAACCTGAAAGGTTACCTTAGTTTCTTTCTAGAAAGGATGAATAATCCTCATCAGGAAGCTGGAAGTACTACCATGTGAAAAAGAAGATGATTAATATACCCTCAATAAGAGAACTGCAGATGAATCATCCATAGCATTAAGTGAATGTGGTGGCTGATTCTCTGAACCCGCAAAAGCATCCATAAGATAATAGCTTTAAATATATAGCCAGGTACAGAGAACACCAATGCTATATCACCAAGACAGAACTGGCAATTACAGACTTTCCTTCTTTTCTGACCTCTTCTTCGTTCCCATACTAGCAGATCTAACAAATTCAGAAATGTGAAAGGACAAAAAAAAAACAAAAAAAAAACTAGGCAGGGTAAGTGAAGCAAACTACACCCAACTTGCAACAGGCCCAAGTTTAGGGAGAGGAATAAACCTTAAAAGAAACTTTAAAGCAAGATTGAGGCTTTCAGTATTCACTAGAACTGAACATGTCTATTTTTAAAATATATTTTGCCATTTGAAATAAACAGAAAACTGGGTATGTTACCAAAAAATGTGCTATATGCTCCCCACCAAGTCCTCATCCAGAGCAGAGAAAGAGCTTGTTCTAATTTAAAAAGACAATGAGATATAAAATAATGTTACTTTATATATGTTACAATATATGTTCACCTTAACAGATCAGTAATACATATAAATTATTTCTAAAACCTACATGCTCAACTAGCTGAGAAACTGCTACATAAATCAAGAGTTGCTTATTTTCTATGTGAAGAAAAAAACATCTAAGGAACCAAATAGTTTGTTTAACAAAATATAAACTCCAAATTGAACCTCTTTCAAACTTGTTTGTAATACAATTTTTTTCAATAAAGTTCATGAAAACATGGATGAAGATCAAATGGAAGAAAGCTGAATACTGAATGTATATAATAAAGGTAGAAAAGTTAGTTCTCAAGCGCTAAAAAAATCTACCCAATCCTAAATCACAATCCTAAATTATACCAGATGGTTCAGTCACAATCTTTGACAATAAATATTTAACATTTCCTTTTGGTGTTCATAATTCAATATGTAGGTGACTAGGAAAGTCCAATGAATATCTAGTTGAGTCTAATGATTTATAATGTATTCACAAGTATTAATATACTGTGATTAAGCCTAGCATCTATTATGTATTTTTTTTTTTTTTTTTTTTAGGAGACAGGGTCTCGCTCTGTCACCCAGGCTGGAGTGCAGTGGTATGACAAAAGCTCACTGCAGCTTCAAACTCCCGGCTCAAGCGATCCGTGACAGCTTCCTGAGTAGCTGAAACTACAGGTATGTACCACCACACCCAGGTAATTTTTTAAATTTTTTGTAGAAACAGAATCTTGCTTTATCTCCTAGGCTAGTTTTGAACTTCTGGCTTTAAACAATCCTCCTACCTCAGCCTCCCAAAGTGTTGGGATTAGAGGCGTGAGCCACTGCACCCAACCTATTATTTTTTAAATGACATCAGCACTTTAATTTTTTCATTTGTTCTACTTTTAAAAATAAGGGGAAAATGCAATAAAGTATTCTATAATTGCACAAATGCTTTTTTACAAAGATACCTAAGCTGCTGAAACTCTAGTGCTACCAGGCAATAGGTCCTGTTGTTCACCTGTTACCTGATACTTTTTAAAAACCTAAAATTAATCCAAAGAGATGATCAAGCAAAAGTATAAATTTCACAAAATTATAAAGTTTAAAATTTATCAACAGTGTAATTTGGGGAGGGGGGTAAATAAACTAATTTGTATGATTTGGCTTAAGCAATTTACACCCATACATACGTTGGTATTTAAGTATATATAGGATTTTATTAAATTTATAAAGTACTTTCTGTTCAAAGTGCTTTAAATGATAATGGAGTTTATTGCTATCAATGTTTTCATTCAACCCAGGTTTTAGGAAATACAGGTTTTTAAAAAATTTATAATTTATCTTTCATTAGTAAACTATCAAAATTTCTCTTGAAAATGAAGCAAACCAGCATAACTTTTCAATATTTTTCTCAGCATTCTTCTATCCTTTTCTATTTCAATAAATTTCTTTGTGACACAGAAATCATTTTAATGTAATTTAAAAATGTATAATTGTTATTACCATGACAAAAATATCAAGATTACATTTAATAAAATTTGTAGGAATTTTGATGAAGGTAGATCAAACAAAAGCACAAATTTTGCTTTGTTCTTACTCAGCTTAATATTTCAGTATTTATCAGCAAACAGTATTTTAAATCAGCAAACAAGTACATTAATCCATGTAATCCATATTAAACTAAATTACTCCCCAATTTTCCTTAAAAAATTATTAACAAATTTTGAAATTCTTCCCAAGAGAATTAGCTCTTTACAAATAGAAAATAATTCACTTTATCTTTCATAAGAGCAAAAAGCTTCTCTATTTTCCATTTAAGCACAAAATTACACACTCAAAGAACATTTCATTTTCTTATTATATTTTTTCCTTCCCCCTTAAGACTTTTTTCTCCTAACTGCCAAGAAAAATTACCTCTCTTTTTGAGGAGGGCAGAGGCCTTTTTCCCTTCATTTATTTATGTAATAGGTAACAGTTTTTAATATATTCTATTCACATTTTTATGAAGATTATTTCTTTGCAATTTCTGCACGGCTGACAGAACAGGAGATTCCTCCAAAGAAAAATCAAGAACTATGAAAATGTTCCAAATTAGATTTTCCATGTATAGGCCCTGTGATACTTAATTGCTAGTGTGTCTATTCTTGAATTTGGAAATACTTCAAACTTCAAATTATGTTCATATTCTAACATTTAAAGCTATTTCACAAAAAAAGTATGCTAAACACATTCAGTAAGTGAAGCATAATGTATTTTAATTAGACCTAATCAGAACCATTAGGACTAAACATGAGCTTAGAGGATCACGTATCTAACCATCACTTATTCCAATAAATACCCAGGTTCAAAACTTTTCTGACAGGTAACAACTATTACTATCAAGCAAATTATCTTTGATCAGTTCTAATTTTTAAAAGTTTTCTTTATACTAAGCCATAACTGGTCTTCGTGCAGCTCTTACCTTTTGGATGAAGTTTTTTCTTATGAGGTGACACATACAAAAAAATCTAATTCCTCCACAAAATATAAATCCTTCAAATTATGGAAAGAAAGCTACCATGTCCCCTAAAGTTTTCGGCAGACCATATGTTCCAAATTTTTTTTTTATTATGGTTTGGCTTCAATTCCCTATTCTGTCTACTCTCTTCTGAGCACATCCTAGACCTTCTTTATGAGTGTTAGCAGGGGAAGCTGACACGGAATACAATACACCAGGAGGTCTTCATACATTCTATGGTTACTTTATTGCATCCCAAAATCATACTAGCTTTTTTAGCAATCACATCACGCTGTTAACTGAAACTAAACTCATTGTCAACTAAAACTACTTAAATATCTTTCACACTTCTGGCTTTATCCTCCTTTCCCATCTTGAGTTTACACTCTTCAAAAGGAAGGAGGAGAAGTGGATTAAATATAGAACTATAACTTTATAATACATTTATTATTTACTATAAAGAGACTAGTACTTAACTGTCATTTTAATTTTAGCAACCATCTTAAGAAATAAAACTTTTATTTAAAAAGAACCTCAGGGTTGATCAGAGCCAAGGTGGCCAACTAGATGCGGCCAGGAAGAGTTTCATTCACCAAGAGACCAGACCATCAAGAAGACAGGCATACTCTGAGCAGACTGTCAGAAGGAAGGCACTGAGAGTGGACACAGGGAGGACCAAGCAGACCCTGGGCTGAAAGGGCAGTAAGCTAGGAACCCTGAATGGGGTTGCTGAGCACCAGGACTCATTTCTGGCCCTGAGCAGCTCCTGGGGAAGGAATTAATTAAATAGGCATGGAGTAGTCCACTCTCACCACGTATCCCCAGAATTCTAGCTGCAGGAGGCCGCATAACCCTCACGGGCATCTGAACTAGCAGGGAATGCTGCTTGGGAGAGTTAGCAGGCACAGGACCCCAGCCTGTGTGGAGCCCAGAGGGTTGGGCATGGGAATGGCTGCAGTGGAGCACAGCCAGGGATGCCTGTCCCCTAAGGATTGCCATGTACCTCTAGGTGGCTTTGGCCTTTGTTGACTGTTGGACCTGGACAAGATAGGGCTATCTTACCCATGGAATGAGGCCAGTCTGATCTGAGCAACACCTTGTCTGCCAGTCTCTCCCAGGGTCCCTGCTTGGCCATGTCTGATTGCAGCACAGCCTCAGAAGACCTACTGGGGTGCTTCCCGGCGGCCACTGACACAGTTTTTTCACCAACAGACCCCACCTAACCATCAGAAAGCTTTTGCAGATGGGCTGCTGCCAGCATACATCTGCCCACAGACTTCCCCTGACTGCTTTGACTGCACCCCTCATTGGAGTGTTGTTGCCAGCAGACTGGGAACACCGTGGCCCCTCCAGTGCAGCAGTTGCTTAAATTGAAGGGCCAGAGAACAAGGTTTTGGGTCTGGTCAAAGGCCCTCTGGATTACAGCATTCAACCCACAAGTGCTGAGCTGAGCCTTGGTATCCTGAAATCATCCAGAAATGAAGCCAGTCAACTAAGCCCAACTTGCACCACAGTCAAATCCTCCATGACATCAAAGAAGATAAAAGCAAAGAAGCTCATCTAACAGACCGCAACTTCAAAGATTAAAGGAACATTTTCCCACACAGATGAGAAAAAAACAGAGCAAGAATTGTGGCAAGTCTAAAAGACAGAGTGTCTTCTCACCTCTAAATGAGCACACTAGTTGCCCAGCAATGGTTCTTAACCAGATTGAAATGACAGAAATGACAGACATTTGGAATTCAGAATTCAGAATCTAGATGGCAATGAAGAACATCAAGATGCAGATGGAAGTTGAAACCCAATCCAAGGAATCTAAGGAATCCAGTAAAATGAATCAAGAGCTGAAACATGAAATAGCTATTTTAAGAAAGAATCAAACTAATCTGATAGAGCTGAAAAACTCACTACAAAGATTTCATAATACATTCATAAGTGTTAACAGCAGAATGGACCAAGCTGAGGAAAGAACCTTAGAGCACAAAGATGGGTTCTTCAAATCAATTCAGTTAGACAAAAATTAAAAAGAATTTTTTAAAAAATGAGCAAAACCTCGGAGAAATAGGAGATTATGTAAAGAGACCAAACCTACAACTCAATAGGGTCCCCGAAAGAGAGGGAGAAACAACAAGCAAATTGGAAAATATATTTGAGGTTATTGTCCATGAAAATTTCCCCAACCTCACTAAAGAGGTTAACATTCAAATTCAGGAAATTCAGAGAATCCCAGAGTACAGAAAAAGTTGGTATCAATCCTACTGAAATGATTGCAAAAAACTGAGATGGAAAGACTCTTCCCTAACTCATTCTAAGGCCAGCATCACTCTGATACCAAAACCTGGCAAAGACCCAGTAAAAGAAGAAACCTCAGGCCAATATTCTCGATGAACATCGACATAAAAATCCTCAATAACATACTAGCAAACTCAATCCAGCAGCGCATCAAAAAAATGCTAATGCACCACAATCAAGGAGGCTTTATTCCTGGGATGTAAGACAGGCTCTACATATGCAAATCAACAAATGTCGTTCATCACATAAACAGAACGAAAAACAAAAACCACATCATCATCTCAAGAGATGCAGAAAAGGCTTTCAATAAAATTCAACATCGCTTCATGTTAAAAATCCTCAATAAACTAGGCATTGAAGGATCATAATTCAAAATAATAAGCGCCATCTATGACAAACCCACAGCCAACATCATACTGAGCAAAAACTGGAAGAAGCATTCCCCTTAAGAACCAGAACAAGACAAGGATGCCCACTCTCACCACTTCTATTCAACATAGTTCTAGAGGTCCTAGCCACAGCAATCAGGCAAGAGAAAAATTAAAAGGCATTCAAATAGGAAGAGAGGAAGTCAAACCATCTCTGTTTGCAGACAATGTAATTCTCTACCTAGAAAACCCCATAGTCTCTGCCCAGACTCCTAGATCTGATGAACAACTTCAGCAAAGTTTCAGGATACAAAATCAATATACAAAAATCAATAGCATTTCTATACACCAGTAACATCCAAGCTAAGTGCCAAATCAAGAACACAATTCCACTCAAAACAGCCACAAACAAGAATAAAATACCTGAGAATACAGCTAACCAAGGAAGCAAAAGATCTCCACAAGAATTACAAAACACTGCTGAAGGAAATCAGATATGACACAAACTAATGGAAAAATATCCCATGCTCATGGATAGGAAGAATCAATATTGTTTAAAAAACAAATGGTCATAACTGCCCAAAGCAATTTACAGATTCAATGCTATTCCAATCAAACTACTGACAGTTTTCACAGAATTAGAGAACTATTCTAATATTCATATAGAACCAAAAAAGAGCCTCAATAGCCAAAGCAATACCAAGCAAAAAGAACAAAGCTGGAGACATCACATTACCCAACTTCAAACTATACTTCAAAATAACAGTAGCCAAAAGAGCATGGTACTGGTACAAAAACAGACACAGAGACCAACGGAACAGATTAGAGAACCCAGAAATAAAGCTGCATATCTACATCTGATCTTCAACAAAGTTGGCAATAACAAGCAATGGGGAAGGAACTCCCTATTCAATAAACTGCACAGGGATAACTGGCTAGCCATATGCAGAAGATTGAAATTAGACCCCTCCCTTTCACCATATACAATAATCAAGATTTATAAAAGACCTAAATGTAAAACCAAAAACTATAAAGTCCCAGGTAGAAAACCTAGGAAATACCTAGAAATACCTAGAACATAGGACCTAATAAAGATTTCATGACAAAACTCCAAAAGCAATTAAAACAAAAATGGAAATTGACAAGTGGGACCTAATTAAACTAAAGAGCTTCAGCACAGCAAAAGAAACTATTAACAGAGTAAACAGATAACCTATAGGATGGGAAAAAATATTTGCAAATTATGCATCTGACAAAAGTCTAATATCCAGAATCTATAAGGAACTTAAATTTACAAGAAAAAAGCAACTCTATTAAAAAATGGGCAAAGGACATGAACAGACATTCCTCAAAAGTAGACATACAGCCAACAAGCATATGAAAAGATGGTCATCCTCACTAATCACTAGAGAAATACAAATCAAAACCACAATGAGATACCATTTCACACACCAGTCGGAATGTTTATTATTAAAAAGTCAAAAAAATAACAGATGCTGGTGAAGTTGTGAAAAAAAGGCAATGCTTATACACTGCTAGTGGGAATGTAAATTAGTTCACAGTCATTGTGGAAAGCAGCTTGAAGATTTCTCAAAGAATTTAAAACATTAACTACTATTCAACCAAGCAATCCTATTACTGGTTATATACCCAAAGGGATTTAAATCATTTCACCATAAGACAAATACACACACATGTTCACTGCAGCACTATTCACAATAGCAAAGACATGGAATTCAATCTAGATGCCCATCAACAGTGGACTAGATAAAGAAAATATGGTACATATACACCATGGAACATCACACAATCATAAAAAAGAATGAAATCATGTCCTTTGCAGCAGCATGGATGCAGCTGGAGGCTGGCATCCTAAGACAACACAGAAACAGAAAACCAAATAGTGCATGTCCTCACTTATAAGTGGGAACTAAACATTGAATACATGGCTGGGTGTGGTGGCTCACACCTATAATCCCAGCACTTTGGGAGGCCGAGGCAGGTGGATCACCTGAGGTCAGGAGTTTGAGACCAGCCTGGCCAACATGGTGAAACCTTGTCTCTACTAAAAATACAAAAATTAGCCGGGCGTGATGGCGGGCACCTGTAATCCCAGCTACTTGGGAGGCTGAGGCAGGAGAATCGCTTGAACCTGGGAGGTGGAGGTTGCAGTGAGCAGAGATCGTGCCACTGCACTCCACCTGGGAACCAGAGTGAGACTCCGTCTCAAGGGAAAAAAAAAAAAAAACACATTGAATACATATAGAGACAAAATAGGGAACAATAGACATGGGTGCCTACCTGAGGTAAAGGAAAGGAAGAAGAGGACTGAAAAACGATCAGGTACTATGCTTACTACCCGCATGACGAGATAATTTGTACACCAAACCCGAGCAAAAGGCAATTTACCCATGTAACAAACCTGCACATGTACTCCCTTGACCTAAAACAGAAGTCAGAAGGAAAATGAATAAATCCTGCCTAACGTCTGCTTTTGTAAGATAAAATTTAATGAGAACAGCTAAATTATGTCATTTATGCACTGTGTAGGGCCGCCTTTGTGCTATAATACTGGAACTGAGCACTGTAGCTGCAAAACAGATGAGATGGCCCACAAAGCCTAAAATATTCACTATCTGGCTTGCTGGAAATTTGCTGATTTGTACTCTAGGACAATAAAAACAACTAAAAATACAATGCTATAGAACGTTAAAATAGATGGTATAAGGCAGGTGCAGTGGCTCATGCCTGTAATCCCAGAACTTTGGGAAGCCAAGGCGGGTGGATCACAAGGTCAGGAGTTCGAGACCAGCCTGACCCACATGGAGAAACCCCGTCTCTACTAAAAATACAAAATTAGCTGGGCATGGTGGCACATGCCTGTAATCCCAGCTACTTGGAAGGCTGAGGCAGGAGAATCACTTGAACCTGGGAGGCGGAGGTTGCTTTGAGCTGAGATCACTGCATTGCACTCCAGCCCGGGCAACAAAAGCAAAACTCCATCTCAAAAAAAAAAAACAAAACAAAAAAGATGGTATAAATGGAACAAGATAGCCGAGTTAACTGGTTTCCAACTATGTCAATAAATTCAGCCAGGCCCAGTGGTTCATGCCTGGAACACCAGCATTTTGGGAGGCTGAGGTGGGAGAAATGCCTGAGGCCAGGAGTTTGAGACCAGCCTGGCCAACATAGTGGTCAACTGTCTCTATTTAAAATTTTAAACATTTGATAATAAATACATTCAAAGCATTGACAAACATGTGGCTGTTTTCCTTTCCCCTCAAAAAGCATTTTCAAAAAGGAAAATGTCCTGAAAGGTTCTAAGTTAAATTTTTTTTTTCCAAATAAAAGTAAAAATTTGAGAAGTATGAATATTCCACAGTTAAAAAACTTACAATCACCACTCAGGGTTTACTTAATATGATACATCAAGGCACTGTATTGGGCCACAAGCAAAACATATTTTACTGGAAGTACCTTCAAAAAATAAATTATATTGAAAAGTATATTTGAGAAACATCTACATAAAAGGAACTATGCAACATACCATAAGAAAATTCATAAAAAATAAGACAGAGTAAATTTGAAATGCTAATAATCTAACCGAACAGAAAAATAATCTCTAAGACTTCAGAGTTTAAAAAGTGTATTTCATTGTAATTTCTATCTTTAGTTTTTATGTAAATAAAATAGATTTCTTTGTCTATAACCTACACTAGATGAAAAATTTGAAAATGTATTACCTGAACTGGATGTTCACTAAATGAGGCTGGGAACCATCTGATTGCCAGTAAGTTTCTAGATTGTCGTCTCGTAACTGATCCACTCCAAATCCTAAAAACATCAAAAGTGTCAATAAATGCCCGTGAAAAAGCAAGAACTATACATGAAAAATATAAAATTAACATATGTATTTGTCCAGAAATTTTGATAAACAGAACGGTCAGAAATATTAAATTTATTTTTTATTTTATTTTATTTCTTTTGTAGACAGGGTCTTGCTGTGTTGCCCAGGCTGGCCTTGAACCCCCAGCCTCAAGTGATCCTCCTGCCTTGGCCTCCCAAAGTGCAGGGATTACAGGCATAAGCCATAGCACCCACCTGTGAAATTTAAATTAACCAGAATTCTTCTACCCTTTTATTCAGAGCTCAACTCTGAGAGAAATATCACTTGCACATACAAAGCCTCTATTAGGATCGAGTTATTTTGTTGTCACCTTTTTAAAAAACATTTTCTAGGAGATATTTTTTTTTTCTGAGATGGAGTTTCACTCTTGTTGCCTAGGCTGGAATGCAATGGCACAATCTCGGCTCATCACAACCTCCACCTCCCAGGTTCAAGTGATTCTCCTGCCTCAGGCTGCCAAGTAGCTGGGATTACAGGCATGTGCCACCATGGCCAACAAATTTCATATTTTTAGTAGAGAAGGTGCTTCTCCATGTTGGTCAGGTTGGTCTCGAACCCCCAACTTCAGGTGATCCGCCCGCCTTAGCTTCCCAAAGTGCTGGGATTACAGGCGTCAGTCACCACGTACAGTTGGATATATTTTAAAGAATGTATGTATTCAAACTCAGTTTCTTATGCTTTTGCAAGCTGATAGTAAGAATGACTAAGCACAAAATCCTCAAAAAATCAACACATTCTGTTAAGTTCAATATGCCATACTTACTGAGACAAGAAAAAGGATGACTTAGAAATATTTTCAAAAGGCATATATATTTTGAAACCAAATGCTTCTGATTAAAATTCTGATTACTCAAAATTAAATTTACCCAGAATCCCATATTCTCCAGCCATTCTAGATAAATGAAGTTGTACAATCCTGTGATTTTTCCTGATTAAAACCACAATAATTCATACTAATTCTAGAAATGAACCTGATTTAATGGTAAAATGCATACTCTTCAATAAGAGAAATAAGTTTAATTTACATTTCAATTTTACACTAAGTAATATATTCATTATGGAACAAATACAAAAGGAACAGGACACAGTGAAAAGTCACTATCTACCACCTCATTCTCCTCTCCAAATATAATTAATGTTCTCAGTTTATTGCATGCCCTTCCACAGATACTATATGCATATACAAGCAATCATATACGTATTCTTTTTATTCCCCTTTATTTACACAAATGATAGCATATGATAAATAGCTCTGTATGTTGGTGTTTTTTAATTTTACTTAACATATCTGGAGATTTTTTTCCATATGAATATTTATTTCATATCAATAAATTCATAATAATAACACTGACATCACATTATGTGCAATGCACATTCTAAACATTTTATATATGTTAAATAATCTAATATTTATTAGCTCACATAACTCGACATAAACAGCTTCCATATTTTTTAAGGTTGTTAGTCCACCACTGTCTGGAAATATCATAATTATCTCACCACACCTCTGCAGAACATTTAAGCTGTTTCCAATGTTTTGCTATCACAAATAATACTGTAAAAAATACCTATCTGTCTATATTCTTTAAATATATGTTATTTCTAGAGAACAGATTTCTAGGAATAGAATCCTGGCTCATTTGAATATTTAATTTGATAAATATTGCCAAATTGTCCTCCAAAATATTTCCTCACCAAAAATGTAAAAGAATTCCCTCTGAATGGCTAGTAAAAGTTGATATGTTCTGAAATTAATACACTAGATTTTGATGACTTTGTATGATAAAAACTTTAAATATATATTTAATGTTTTTACATTGATTATATGTTGAAGTGATATTTTGAACATATTGAGAAAAATAGAATAACTGCACTTTTATAAAATTTTTTTAATGTGGTTGCTACATAATTTTAAATTACATACGTGGTTTGTGTTACATTTCTGTTGGAAAGCACTGCTCTGCAACCATGCAAAAATGCAGTTAATCTTTTAAATATTTACTCACCTGATAGATAAAAAAATTGTATTTCACATTTATTAATATTTGTATTTTCATGCTTATTCATATCTTCAATAAACTTTGGTCTTTTAATTATTCACAACACTTTTTACTATTACAGATCTTTTCTTTTTTCTTTTTGAGACAGGGTCTTGCTCTGACACACAGGCTGGAATGCAGTAGCACCATCAAAACTCACTGCAGCCATGACCTGCTGTGTTTACGCAATCCTCCCACCTCAGTCATCTGGGTAGCTGGGACCACAGGCATGTGCCACCACACTCAGTCACTATTATGGATATTAACACTATGTCTGTTCCACATAATCCAAACATGAATGGATGTGTATCTTAACTTTGCATCTGCTGCCTTTATTGCGCATACTAGTGGATAAAAGAAGTTTATCCAGAGAAAATGAGTTTTGCATTGAATTTCAAAGTACTAGTTAGCTAGATAAAGAGGTAGAATGGTAAGATTCAAGGGCATTCAGCAAAGAGATAAGCATGTAATGTCACGAATCAAGAAAAATAGCATATATGGAAAACAGTGGGTCCTTTGAGAGCTAAGGCTATACACTGGTGTGAAGCAGGAAATGAGCCAGACATATGAAAGGAGCCAGATCACACAGACCAGGGGTGTTTAATCTTTTGGCTTCCCTGGGCCACACTGGAAGAAGAACTCTCTTGGGCCACACATAAAATACACTAACACTAACAATAGCAGATGAGCTAAAAAAAAAAAAAAAAAAAAAAAAAGAATTCATAATATTTTAAGAGAGTTTACTAATTTGGTCCACATTCAAAGCCGTCCTGGGCCATGTACATCGATAAAATGTAAAAATTGGGCTATTACTTGTTCCATAACTCTTAAATATGCACTGTCCAATATGGTAGCCACTAGCCACATGTGGCTATTTGAAATATAACAAATCCAAATTGAGATGTGCTATAAGCGTAAAATACATGCTGATTTGAAGATTAGGACAAAATGTAAAATACGTCATTAGTAATAATATTTCAGTTATACTAGATTAAAAAATATTATTACAATTAATTTCACCTATTTTTTAGCCCTTTTAAACGTAGCTACTATAAAATTCCACATGAAACTTGTATATATATTTCACATTACATGTTCTATTGGACAGTGATGCTTCAAATCATGCTTCGTTCTTTATACAATATTGCTAAAGCTAATCCAGAATACTGAGTTATGCAAGTTACAAGATAAAAAGCTGTTTTGCCAGCCTGTGCAACATAGTGAGACACTATCTATACAAAAAATAAAAAACTTAGTCAGGTGTGATGGCACTCATGTGACTGAGGCAGGGGGATCACTTGAGTCCTGGAGTTCAAGGCTGTAGTGAGCCATGACTGTACCACTGCACTCTAGCCTGGGCAACAGTGCAAGAACCCGACCAAAAAAAAAAAAAAAAAAAAAACTTTTACCTCCAATATAAAGAGTTACAGATCTTAACTCTCTTTTTCTTTTTAGTACTGGTTTATTAGTTCCCTAATAAAGGACAACTAAATCACAATTCTTCCTTAAAAGCTCCACAGTTTAATGTTCTATTGATTAAAATGGTTTTTTTTTTCCACTGATTTTATTTTAGCTACCTCAGCCAGGTTTTTTTTCTCCTTCATTTCACAACTTTATTATGCATGTGCTCAAAGAGGTTCATAAAACAGTATTTGTTCTTTAAATGCTAAAAACATTAAACAAAAATCTGAATAATTTATTCAGGATAAGCGATGTCCTATAATTCAAAACTGATCATTTAAAATTTGTCTCTAAGTTACTGCTTAGAAAGTATCATAGTACAACTAAGCAGGTCTAATATCTTCAAGTACTGATTAGTCTAAATCTTTATGCCTAAAATACTAAGTATGATCACCAACTTTTTCTTCCTCGATATGCCTTACAAACAGAACCTCTTACAAACATCTGCTTATGTGCCAATGCCATGTCTCAACCTCTTTTCCAAAGCTTCCCACTCAGTATTGCATCTGAATTCTTTTTTTTTTTTTAAGATGGAGTCTAGCTCTGTCACCCAGACTGCAGTGCAGTGGCATGATCTCGGCTCACTGCAACCTCCACCTCCTGGGTTCAAGCAATTCCCAGAAGAGACTGTTGCAGGTAGCTGAAGCTCACCTTTGCAAGGGGGCAGAGCTTCAAAAAATAAAAGTCTAAAATATGAAGGTCGCAAGAGTGAAGACTTGCTCAGCCTCCCCCAGAGTAGCTGGGATTACAGGCACCGGCCAACACACCCTGCTAATTTTTGTATTTTTAGTGCAGATGGGGTTTCACCATGTTGGCCAGGCTGGTCTCAAACTCCTGACCTCAAGTGATCCACCCGCCTCAGTCTCCCAAAGTGTTGGGATTACAGGCATGAGTCATTGTGTCTGGCCCTGAACTGTTTTAAATTTAAACAAAAGAACTAAAACAAAGACATATCAATGATAACTACTTTAACAGGTATCAGGAAAATCCACACAAATAACAATATTACACAGAAAAAAAAACTGTTATATGATGTACTGGTTCTCTAATGCAGTGGTTCGTACAGTGTCGTTCCTAGACCAACAGCATCGTTATCACCTGGGAACTTGTAAGGAATTCTAGATATACATCAGAAACTTTGAGAGCTCAGCCCTTTTGAGAGTTTATGTCTTAATAAATCCTCTAGGTGATTCTGATGCATGCTAAAATGTTAGAATTACTCTTCAAAGGCAAGGTTTCTCAATCATGGCACTACTGATATTTTGGACTGAATAATTCTTTGTTTGGTACAGGGGGTGTCCTGTGCATTGAAAGGTATTTAGCTGTATCCCTGGGCTCTACCCACTAGATACCAATAGAACACTCCCCCAACTCCCCAACTCCCCCCACCCTTATGTCCCCAGTTATCACAACAATCAAAAATATCTCCAGACTTTGTACCCTGGAGGGTAAAAGCATCCCAAGCATCCCCTGGTGAGAACAGTTGCCCTAAAGAAAAGAAAATCAGTATTCATCTATGGTTACTGTTATTGTTTGGTAAATATTAATGCTTCTCTCCCCACTCTTCATGGGAGGGATATGATTCTGCACTCCAGTCAATATTGGGGCTAAATTATGACTTACTTCAGTCAATACACTGTGACACAAGCAGAGGTTGTAAATGTGCTTGCAAAGTCTGGCCTGGTCTTCTGAATGCTCTGCACTCCACTAAGAGAATATGCCTGGACAAATGGAGCAGATCTGAACCTGACTGACAGCCTAAAGCCAAGCCATCACCAAAGCACAAAGTAAATTCGGTTGATCATGCCACTGAGAGACTAGGGTTGTTTGTTAAGCAGCATTAGTGCAGTGAGAGCACTAATACAACACCACTAGAGATATATTTGAGCAGCCCAGCTTAGACTGCCTTTATGAATCAAACAGTCACTTTCCTTTCAAGCATATCTATTAACACAACTACTTTCACATTCGCTAAGGGGCTTTTTTTCCTTTTTTTTTTTTTTTTTTTTTTTGAGACAGGGTCTCGCTCTGTTGCCCTGGCTGGAGTACAGTAGTACGATCACAGCTCACTGCAGCCTCAACCTCCTCTGCTAGGGGGCTATTTTAACTGAGGCAAATGTCTTAACTCTGAAGACCTAAAGATAGATAACAAATGGTCTCTGTAGAGAAGTTCATCTATATCCTGCACTAGACCTACACTGTGGCTATATACATTTAAACTAAGTAAAATTAAAAATTTGGTTCCTCAGTAACAGTAGTAACATTTGACGTGTTCAATAGTTTCATGTAGCTAATGGTTACCTCATTGCATGGTGCACTAAGTTCTAATGGACAGCACTGATAGATTTAAGCAGATAAATTATAATATGAAGTATTAGAGCCACAATAAAGAGATGAGGCCAGGTGCAATGGTTCATGCCTATAATCCCAGCATTTTGGGAGGCTGAGGCGGGCAGATCACTTGAGGTCAAGAGTTTGAGACCAGCCTGGCCAACATGGTGAAACCCTGTCTCCACCAAAAATATAAAAAATTAGCTGGGTGTGGTGGTACACACCTGTAATTTTAGCTACCTGGGAGGCTAAGGCAGGAGAATCACTTGAACCTTGGAGGTGGAGGTTGCAGTGAGCAGAGATCGCACCACTGCACTCCAGCATGGGTGACAGAGGGAGACTCCATCTCAAAGAACAAAAATAAAAGAGAGATGAAGAATTAACTAAATTCCTGAAACACTTGTTTCCTCTTGACTTCTATCCATGATTTCCCACTCTCCTGGTTTTCCTCCTAGTTCGCTAGCCACTTCTTAGTATCCCTTGTTGACACCTCTTCCACTATTCTGCCAGATCTCTTTATCTTGAAGTGTCCCAAAGCTTTATTCTTTCCTCTAAATTCTCTCCCTCGGTGAGTTAGTCCAGTTCCCTCAGAATATCATCGGCACACTGATGACCTTGAAATTTATATCTCCAACCCAGAACTTCAAGCAGAGTTCCCAGCTTCTACAGTCAATTGCTTACTAAACACTTCAACTAGAAAAATAATTAGGCATCTCAAAATTAACATATATAAATCAAATTATTTATTTTTTGACCCAATATCTATTTACTCTCTCCTCTCCCTCCTTCTTTTTCAACTCAGGAAACAGTATGAGTTGTTCTGCCAGAAAGGTCACTCTGAAGGTTTCCTCCAATGAATCATAACTATTCCACCTCTAAAAATATATCCCAAAGCCATCATTTCTTTCCATTTAAGTCTAGTCCAAATAAACATCATCTCTAACATAAATTACTATAATATCATTTCCTCCATTGGTCTCCACCATTATGCCACTACCAACATTATCCATAGTGGACACATTGACTTTTTTAAAATTCTGTATCAGATCATCTTCCTCTTCTGCTTAACACCTCCAGTGGTTTCCCTTTGTAGTTAATATCAATACTCTTTTTCAGGGCCTACAAGAGTTCATATAATCTGGCCCATATCTAATTACATTTCCAATCTAATCTACCATTTCTCCTCCTTACTCACTACTCTCCAACCCCTATAGCCTTCTTTCTGAATCTCTAAAATGCCAAATCAACTAACTTAGAGCCTTTGAACTAACTTCCTGGTGTCAAGAAAGTTCTTCTCTGAAATCTTTGCACAATAAATTCTTCTTAACATTCATGTCTCTGTGCAAATTTCACTTATAAAAGAGGCCTCCCATAATCCCACAATCTAATGTAGCCTCCCACTTAAAAGTTATTTTCTATTATACTGTTGTCTTATTTTCCGCAAACCAAATATCACTATTCAACTCAGAAATCCTTTAACTTGAAGGCCCATAATTGTCAGTTATAGCATGAACTTCAGTAAAAATTTAGTGAGTTTTTAAGAAAAACGGAACTTACAATATCCCATTATCCTTCTCAAAATTAACTCACTCTCTTCATAAAAACCAGGGAACAAATAGCATATAAGTCCTGTAAGATGTTCACAAAATACAGCCATACTGAATCCCTTATTTGTATCAAATATAGTTAAGCATAGCAGATGTACCTATTTTTCCCCTAAATTTGTTTTTCAACATTGGATGAATTTGGTGCTTATGAAATGATTAAATTATTTTAAAAGACCCTATTATGTGGTAGCAGTCATAACACAAATTTGTTCTTTTGGTTTTCCAGTCTCTTAGGCAGAGACTTAACAACTGTGCTGAATTGTAAGATTGTTTTGTGGTGTGTGTTCAACTAAGCTGAATCTACTAAATACATTCCAACTTTAATCAGAATGAAATATTGAACCATTATTTCCAAAGATACAAAAAGATTTCTGCAAAGCCATGTGCCACCTACCATCCTGTAGCAGGCAAGTAAATTTGTACCTCCCAAAGGCTGATATTAACATTTTGAAAATTTCTTAAAATTCTCCTTTATATCACTTCCTATCTGCTTTTATTGCATGTCTCCTGATTTCCTTTATACCTCTAATCTTGCCTCACTTCAATCTATCCTCCACACTTCTCAAATATGAACGAACACTGATTGTTTTACTCCATTACTTACCTTTTCAACTGCTCATATTATCTATACAGTAAAGTATGAACTGTTTAATAAAGCCCTCTATAATCAGGCATCTACCTAACTATATAGCTTCACATATGCCATTCCCCTATGTTCTAGTCTCATTTAATAAAAGAAATTCATTGAATAAGCCATGTTTTGTTTAAGCTGTATACCTCTGCATATATTATCATTTCTTGGCATCCAACAAGGATTGGTACCAGGACTTCTGAGGTTAACAAAATCCATTGATGCACAAGTCCCTCATTTAAAATGGCTCCTCTTGTATACTTTAAATCATCTCTAGATTACTTATAATACCTAATATAATGTAAATATGTAAAAAGTTGTACTGTGTTGTTTTTCTATTTGTGTTATTTTTGTTGTTGTATTGTTATTTTTTGTGGGTTTTTTCCAACTATTTTCAATCTTCAGTTAGTTGAATCCATGAAATTAGAACCTACAGATATGGAAGGCTAACTGTCCCATTTCCCTTGCTTTTATCTCCTTAGTGAAATCCTATTCTTGCTTCATCATACAGAATAAGCTTCATCTCCATGAAGACTTCCATGATCCTTTCAAGCAAAGTAAATCACTTTCTTATTTGGGCTACTTCTTTTTTTTTTTTTTGAGACGGAGTCTCGCTCTGTCGCCCAGGCTGGAGTGCGGTGGCGCGATCTCGGCTCACTGCAAGCTCCACCTCCCGGGTTCACGCCATTCTCCCGCCTCAGCCTCCGAGTAGCTGGGACTACAGGCGCCCGCCACCACGCCCGGCTAGTTTTTTGTATTTTTAGTAGAGACGGGGTTTCACCATGTTAGCCAGGATGGTCTCGATCTCCTGACCTCGTGATCCACCCGCCTCGGCCTCCCAAAGTGCTGGGATTACAGGCTTGAGCCACCGCGCCCGGCCTATTTGGGCTACTTCTACACTGAGCCCATACTTAGTGAAAAGCAGTATTGTGTAGTGGAGTCTGTCTTGAATTCCAGAATTTCCTGCTTATCATGTGATCTTTGTCAAACTACTTAATCTTTCTGTACTAGAGTTTCCTCATTTGGAAAATGGTAAATAAATAGTACAACTTCACTGGGTGCGGTGGCTCATGCCTATAATCCCAGCACTTTGGGAGGCCGAGGTGGGTGGATCACAAGGTCAGGAGATCATCCTGGCTAACACAGTGAAACCCCGTCTCTACTAAAAATACAAAAAATTAGCGACAGCGGGGTGGCGGGCGCCTGTAGTCCCAGCTACTTGGGATGCTGAGGCAGGAGAATGGCATGAACCCGGGAGGCGGAGCTTGCAGTTAACCAACATCATGCCACTGTACTCCAGCCTGGGTGACAGAGCGAGACTCCATCTCAAAAAAAAAAAGAAATAGTACAACTTCATATAACTTTTGAAAACTTTACTGAGATAATTGGTTATTTTATGCATGTAAAGTTCTTAGAACAGAACCTATCACTTAGTAAGCACTAAATCAAAGTTATTAATTATTACATTAATAATTTCCTTCAGTGGTGGTCAGTCGCCTCCTCTGTACCTGTACCACTGACTTAGGCTCTTTAGTCTCTTGCCCTCTCCCAATCTTTATGTGTAAAGTGAGCACCCTTGCAAAAGAGTCTGAGAGTCAGTGTGAATTCGCCTTGTGTTTGGGGCTATCAGTGTTGCTGTATTGTTATGCTGGCCTGCATTTGGTCTTTGTCAAATGATGAAAGTTATACCTGATTTCTTCTTATGTGTTTATTTGGTCTCTGTTCCTTCCTCCTATGCTCTACCACAGTTGGGACAATCTGTAATCTTTTTTCTCCTGGGAATGGGGGCTGCCCCATTCTTGGATTTCAGGCTGTCTTGTAGGAGTTTGTAGTTTATCCAGCTTTTTCTTGTTGTTTGGAGGGAACTGATTTTTAACCTTAAGTTCTGGGGTACATGTATAGGATGTACGGATTTGTGACATAGGTAAATGTGTCCCATGGTGATTTGCTGCACCTATCAACTTATCACCTAGGTATTAAGCCCAGCATGCATTAGCTATTTTTCCTAATGCTCTCCCTCCCCCAACCCCATCCTGACAGGCTGTGGTGTGTGATGTTCCCCTCCCTGTGTCCATGTGTTCTCATTGTTTAGCTCCACTTATAAGGGAGAACATGTGATGTTTGGTTTTCTATTCCTGTGTTAGTTTGCTGAGGATAATGGCTTCCAGCTCCATCCATGTCCCTGCAAAGGACATTATCTCATTCCTTTTTGTGGCTGGATAGTACTCCACGTGTTTACACTGTTGGTGGGAATGTAAATTGGTTCAGCCATTGTGGAAGACAGTGTGGCGAGTCCTCAAAGATGTAGAACCAGAAATACCATTTGACTCAGCAATCCCATTACTCGGTATATACCCAAAAGAATATAAATTATTATATTACAAAGGTACATGCACATGTATGTTCATTGCAGTACTATTCACAATAGCAAAGATGTGGAATCAACCCAAATGCCCAAAAGACTGAATAAAGAAAATGTGGTACATATACACTATGGAATACTGTAGAGTGATTTTCCCCTCCCCACATTTTTTAAAAGCTTTTCCAGCCTCCTTTTAGGTTGCTTTGGAATTCCTTAATATCCATTATCATATCAAATATTCCTATAAATATGCTTAAATTGAACATCTTTCACTGTTTGATGTAATAGTATAACTAGACTGGGGCCATATTGTGTCAGTAATGAGACACTAGTTATACTAGTGTACATTGTATAGTAATAGTTTAAAGCTATACTTCCTCCACTAAATTGTGAAGTCCTTGACAGTAAGGGATTGTGTCTTTTCTGTCTTTCAATCTCTAACAAATTTGAGTTACAAATCTCAGCACCATCTGCTGACTTAAACTGAAAAATATCTGACCCTAGAGAAGCAAAGATCGAGTAACCACTTTCTCATGCAGCTTCCTGTTTATAAAGAGTAGTCATTCTTAATATGTGAAGTGCTAATCATATAATGATATTTCACTGATGGACTCAAAGCTCAAAGTCACGTGAAGTAAGACATATGACATTGTACTAATAAACTTCATGAATTTCATACTCAACACATTTTTAAGTGATCCTGCCACTCCTGTAGTAGCAGTAACTATCTCTTCTGCACCTCCAAGATGTCAAAGCAGTGGGGCATCTTCAGGGAACTGGTGACATGTATTGCTCTCTTCAAACCAGTGACTGGTGCCATATTGTGTTAGTAATGAGGTATGAATCAGTGCTAGTTTACCAAAGAAGGTAAACTTTACCAAAGGAGTTCAACTAGTATAACTAGACTGGGGCCATATTGTGTCAGTAATGAGACACTAGTTATACTATTACATCAAACAGTGAAAGATGTTCAATTTAAGCATATTTATAGGAATATTTGATATGATAATGGATATTAAGGAATTCCAAAGCAACCTAAAAGGAGGCTGGAAAAGCTTTTAAAAAATGTGGGGAGGGGAAAATCACTCTACAGTATTCCATAGTGTATATGTACCACATTTTCTTTATTCAGTCTTTTGGGCATTTGGGTTGATTCCACATCTTTGCTATTGTGAATAGTACTGCAATGAACATACATGTGCATGTACCTTTGTAATATAATAATTTATATTCTTTTGGGTATATACCGAGTAATGGGATTGCTGAGTCAAATGGTATTTCTGGTTCTACATCTTTGAGGACTCGCCACACTGTCTTCCACAATGGCTGAACCAATTTACATTCCCACCAACAGTGTAAACACGTGGAGTACTATCCAGCCACAAAAAGGAATGAGATAATGTCCTTTGCAGGGACATGGATGGAGCTGGAAGCCATTATCCTCAGCAAACTAACACAGGAATAGAAAACCAAACATCACATGTTCTCCCTTATAAGTGGAGCTAAACAATGAGAACACATGGACACAGGGAGGGGAACATCACACACCACAGCCTGTCAGGATGGGGTCGGGGGAGGGAGAGCATTAGGAAAAATAGCTAATGCATGCTGGGCTTAATACCTAGGTGATAAGTTGATAGGTGCAGCAAATCACCATGGGACACATTTACCTATGTCACAAATCCGTACATCCTATACATGTACCCCAGAACTTAAGGTTAAAAATCAGTTCCCTCCAAACAACAAGAAAAAGCTGGATAAACTACAAACTCCTACAAGACAGCCTGAAATCCAAGAATGGGGCAGGCCCCATTCCCAGGAGAAAAAAAGATTACAGATTGTCCCAACTGTGGTAGAGCATAGGAGGAAGGAACAGAGACCAAATAAACACATAAGAAGAAATCAGGTATAACTTTCATCATTTGACAAAGACCAAACGCAGGCCAGCATAACAATACAGCAACACTGATAGCCCCAAACACAAGGCGAATTCACACTGACTCTCAGACTCTTTTGCAAGGGTGCTCACTTTACACATAAAGATTGGGAGAGGGCAAGAGACTAAAGAGCCTAAGTCAGTGGTACAGGTACAGAGGAGGCGACTGACCACCACTGAAGGAAAGCAAAAAGTTCTACCCTCCTTCCAAACCCTTCTCTCCCACAGAACAAAGGACTTAAGCTGCTGTAGGAGGAGAATCAACCCTGTTGGCTCCAGGACACAAATAAACATCCATCCTTGCTGAAAGATGAGTAAAAGAAAAAACCCTCTACACCTGAGAGAGGGGCAAACAACAGTTCTTTCTCAAAGTGAGGCAGAAAACTCTCTTCCACAAAAGACCAACCACAGATACAAGGCTGTCATGAATAGGAGGGGCAAAATTGCTGAGGCCAGGCACATACGGCCTAAGACTGCTGCTGCACTAGGAAAACAGAGAACTACCCTGCCTCTCATACCCTGAACTGAGTAACAAAACACAGTATTCTACAGCTGTACGTAGGGCAGGAGCATGGCGAGAGGCACCTCTGTAGCACAAGTGTGCGCCAGAGCACAGGAAAACTGGAGTGGAACTATTACACAGAAAAATAAGAAAATGTCTCTGGCACAATGGTTCCACAATAAGCACAGGGCATCTTTAGAGGAATTTGAAGCCTGTGAGACACTGAAGGTAACCATAGTAAAACAAAACTCAAACTCAGCTCAATTCCTAACTAATGCAAATACCACAATAAAGGACAAATGATAGAAAAAAGGCATCCATTTCAAGGTGTAAATACTATTTATCTCAGTATCTACTAATCTGCACATAAAAAAAAGACAAACAAAAAGAAAAACAGAATTATCATAAATAGAAACAGACCCAGAGATGACCCAGTTGTTGGAACTATCAGACAAGAATCTTAAATAACGATAACTATAACTAAGATGTTTAAAAAAAAAAAAAACCTAGAAAGGTAGATGAACTGTGTTAACAGACAGGAATTTCAACAGAGATGAAAAGAGTCAAACGGAAGAGCTACAAATAAAAAATATAGTATCACAGATGAAAAATTTCTTAGGCAGAATTATCAGTATATTCAATAAAGCCAAAGACAAATGCAGCAGATTTGAAAACAGGCCAATGGAGTACCCAAAAGCTGTGGGATAATACCAAATGGTCTAGCATACGTATAATTAGATTCCCAGATTCTAATAGAGAAGGAATAGGACAAAAGAAATAATTGAAGAAATAATAGATACAATGTCTTTTACAACCTAGTCTCAAAAGTCATATACCATCAGTTTTGCCTTCCCAGAGACCAATCCTGATACAATCTGGAAGAGGTCCACAGAAAGGCATGAATAACGGAAGGCAAGAATAACTGGGGACCATTCTGAAAGCTAGCTACTACAAATCTGGTGAATGGATGAACAAACGGGTACACCCATATGGTGGAACAGTAATCAACAATAAAAAGGAACAAACTACAGATATATGCAACAGCAAAACTCACAAGTGAATTATATTAAATGAAAGATGCTAGAACCAATAAGCTACATACAATATGATTACATTTATACTGGCATTCTGGGAAATGTGAAACCAAACGGACCCAAAACAGATTAGAGGTGTCAGGGGCTTGGAAAGGCCCAGAAGACTGACCATAAAGAGACATGAGGGAATTTTGTGGGATGATGGCAATGTTATATATTTTATTATAATGCTGCTTATATGACTGTACATGTCTGTAAAATTCATAGAACTGTACACCTAAAAAGGACAAGTTTTAGAGTATGTAAATTATACCTCAATAAAGTACTCATAAAAAGCGAGAAAAGGGAATCTTGAGGGGAAACAGAAGAGGCTTGGTTGCGAGGATGGATACAGCAGTCATAATGTGTAAAAAAAGTTTCTGAAAGAAAGACGACTACTAAACTAATAACATTATAAAGTTCCTCAAGCTAAAGAAATTTCTCCAAGCTTGAGTCTGCAGATGAAAACTGCCTATCAAATTATGGGTTACAACGGTGAGAAAAGATATTCTGGCAAATGCCATGAACTCAACAATAAAGAGAAAAACCTTAGATGCTTCCAGAAAAAAACAAGTTACTTAGGAAAAAAAAAAACAGAGGTAGGCATAGGCCTTTCTACCCACAACATGCCAAAAGAAGATAGTGAAATAGCATTCATAAATTTTTGAGAGAAAAGGACAGCCACCCAAGAATTCTATCCCAATGAAGACTAAAAGGAAAGTATTCTGACATATGTTATCACTCACTTATCCAATTGAGAGAAATGCCAAAAAAAAAAAAAAAAAACCACTAAATAACAACTGAATCATAGCAGAGAGAGAGGAGGAAAAGAGGAGATCTTATGACATATGTAGTTAAATCTAACAAGGGATTAGTAAAGAAATTGGACAGAGATATAAGATTAAAAAAAAAAACAAAATCCAGTGCATCAGAATTAAAATAAAGCATCTAAACAAAAGGAATATTAAAATCAGACCAGTGTACTGTAGTATCTTTATCTGCAGTTTCACTTTCCGCAGTTTCAGTTACCCTTGGTCAATCATGGTTCAAAACATTAAAAGGAAAATTCCAGAAATAAATAATTGGTAAGTTTTAAACTGTGCACTAAGTAGTGTGAAGCAATTTCTCACCATCCTGCTCCATCCCACCTAAGACATAAATCATGACTTTGTCCAGCATATCCACCCCTTTGTCCAGCATATCTACCACTTTGTCCAGCATATCCACACTGTATATACTAGTTGACCATTAGTCATCAACATCATCTGCTCCTGACATCCAATCATCAATATCATCATGGCTTGATGATCCAGAATCATCAGAAGCAAATGCTCCTCCTTCTGAAGTATTGTCAGAAGGTTCATAGTAGCCTAACGCTACATCACAACACCTATATTATTCACCTTGCTCACTCCCATCACATAGACATTTTACTTCTCACCTCATCACAGGAGGAAGGGTACAATACAATACAATATATTGAGAGCAAGAGACCACTTTCACAAAACTTTTATTACTTTATTACTTCTATTGTTATAACTGTTCTATTTTGTTATTAGTTATTACTGTTAATCTCTTACTGTGCCTAATTTAAAAATTACTCTTTATCACAGATATTTATGTATAGGAAAAAACACAGTATTAATATAGAAAGGGTTCAGTACTATCCATGGTTTTAGGCATGCACTAGGAGTCCTGGAATGTATCCCCTGGGATAAGGGGAGATGATTGTACAAGGAAACTGCAAGTGACTATTTCCAACAGCTTTTTTGTTTGTTTTTACCTGGTTTGCAAGATGAGAGTGACCAAACAGCTTGTGACCCAATTTCCCGTACTGTTCCAGTCCTTTCCAACTGCTTAGGGTCAGCACCAGGAGGTGTCTTGTTTGGTGTGGTCATTTTTAAAATATTCTATGCAGAAAAAAAGAATGCACATATTATATCAGGAATTGGGCATCTTTCTACATAAAGGTTTTTATCAATAAAAACTTAATGGAACTCATATACCCTGATATTAATCATTTATTCTGAAGAATGCAGTTAATATAATTAAATTACTGTAATTTAAATCTCAGGGGCTAGGCATGGTGGCTCACACCTGTAATTCCAACACTTTGGGAGACTGAGACAGGAGGATCATGTGAACCCAGGAGTTAAAGACCAGCCTGGGCAACATGGCAAGATCCCACCTCTATTTTTAAATAAATAAAAATCTTAGGAATTCAGGTTTTGTTTCATATGACCAGATATGCAAAGCAGTGAGTTATAGTAGTCAAAAGAGCACAGAATCAAAGTTTTGGCTTCAGTATCTCCTTTAATTAGCCTAGACTTTGAGTAGGTCTGGGTTTTATTTCCTCTCCTATCAAAGAGGTTCACTTGATGATTTTTAACTCTACAATGCTATGCAGTTCTATACTTCTATGACTGAAAATTCAAATGACTTTTAGCCCTAGAAAAGTCAGACTGAAATACTCTTATTCTAGGAATATATAAATATTGATCCTCATTTTATTTACTTAATTACTTTTTTTTAGAGACAGGATCTAGCTATGCTACCCAGGCTGGTCTTGAACACCTTGCTTCAAGCCATCCTCCCATCTCAGCCTCCCAAGTAGCTGGGACTACAGATGTGATCCCACTGCCCCCCTAAGATCCTCATTTTAAATATTCATTGAGTGATGCAGAGAACAGTCATACCTGCCCTCTAACTGTCAAAGTTTTATTTAACGCCCAGCCCGGTGGCTAACACCTGTAATCCCAGCAGGTTGGAGGCCAAGGCAGGTGGATTGCTTGAGCCCAGGAGTTCGAGACCAGCCTGGGCAATATGGTGAAACCTTGTTTCTAAAAAAATTCCAAAATATCAGCCAAAATATCGGCACACACCTGTAGTCCCAGAGGGGCTGAGGCAGGAGGATCACCTGAGCCGGGAGGCGGAGGTTGCAGTGAGCCGAGATCGTGCCACTGCACTCCAGCCTGGGTAACAGAGCAAGACTCTGTCCCAAAAAAAAAAAAAAAAAGAAAAAGAAAAAGAAAAAATGTTAAAAGTTCACTTACATATGCTCTTACCACAGAAGATAAGGTCAAGAAAATGGCTTCAAGATTTTGAAGTGAATAAGTGGCCCATTCTAAAAAGGATGACCTCATCTTTCACATCTTTTGTTAATTTTAGTAAGTCTACTCATACGTGAAAAAACACTTCAATATTGTATCGTGAACAATATGTAAAACTGCTTTGGTAGCGCAGTCACTGCTACTGAACATTGTTATATACGCTATTCAAAATAGGTGCAATAGTTCTGACACCTCCCATCGTATCCGAAGTTGTTCTCTAATCGGCAAACAAGCATTTGATACTAAATAACGGCAGAGACAACGGACTGTAAACGTTGGCAAGGCCTGAGGCTTAAATGCTCAATAAGTAATTTACTGAATGAATAAATAGATGAATAGGTTCTCAGTCATGAACTAGTTATTTGTCACTTGCCTGCAAGTTAGGTGAGATCTAGGGCGAGACTATCTAACCTGCAATGATCATTACTAACTGAATATCCTCTCATCTAAAAAAGAAAGAAAGAAAGCCCATCTTTAGGGCAGATTTCAACTGCCGGACTTGGGACTGGACGCCACCAAGTGGATAAAATACGGAGCTCGGAAAAGATTGGATTCCTGGCCTTGAACTGACCACACAGATGAGAGGGAGTTGAGGCCTAGGAGAGCGCGCAACAGCAAGCCGTGTCGGGACCATACTCTGTTGGTCCTATTGACACCTCTAGCGTGCTAGAATAACTAAGGCTCCACTCCTGACCCACGGGCCTTGAGGAAAGCGTGAACATAAAAAAAGATTGAAACCGGGGAGGCGAATGCATCTGTGTACGCTAGGACCACGCTTGACGTCGGAGAAAAGCTCACACACTCACAGTTTCCAGACCCGGGTCCTTGCCGAAACTAGGTTCTCAGGACCCCCAGCCGCTCCGTGCCACTCCCACTCGGCCTCCTCGAACAGCCTGGCTTTGCCAGCAGCGTTGAACAAGGTCGCAGCACAATGACGTCATCTCTCCCTACCTACCTCCAGGGTTCCGCCTCACGCTCTATGTCGCGCGCGCGCACTACGTCCTATGGCTTGCGCGAGCGGCGGCTGGGTACCGCCATTTTGGCCGGTGGCCGTGAGAACACGCTGTGTGGCTGAAAAGTGAAGGCAAGAGCAGATTTGGCCTCTGTGCTCCCCTCCGGAAGGGGATCGTTGTCTCCAGGTAAGTGAATAGCCCAGAGAGGTTTGACTGTTAGCTACCATCTGTCAGGTTGCAAAGACTGTAGGGACGTTCTCCGAGAGCCTTTGGTTAGGCCTTAGGTGGCGGAGACAGCAGCAGCGCGTGGCAGCGGTTCCTGCGGGACAGCTGGAAGTGCCGGAGCGCGGGCGACGCCGAGACCTTGGGGGTGCCTCAGTCTTCCCGTCCAGCCGACCCGGCTGTCGCCGCTGTTGCCTGCCACGCCCGCCAGGGACTTAGAGAATGGACCTAGATGCCGTAGTCTCCACTCCCCCTTTACCCCACTCCCGCCGTGGAGCTAACCCTGCTGGAGAGGAAGTCACCTTTAGAACTTAGAGCACCCTCTGTACCCACAACACCCTCTATTACCCCCACACTCCTCCAGCACCCTAAAATGGATATATTGTCACATGTGCATATTTGGTTGTGGGAAGTCGTGGCTTCCACGTTTTGGTGAGTGGAATGAGTCATGGCATCTTGCCGCCATGAAGTCGAATACTCCCTGTCCACTCCCAGGGTTTATAGAAATGATGCCCACATGTCGCTCTGCTTTTCTCAGAACAGCGTGTACGCAGCTATGACTGGGGTTGTCCCAAGTAGTTTCCCAGTAGAAATCCTATAGTTTTTTTGGTACGCTTTTATACTACTCGGCACTTTCTCCCCTTATCCATTTTTCCCTTTATTGTGTCTAATACTCATTGAGATCAAGGTTGATGTCTTTACTCAGAATACCTTTATTATCTCTTCAGGGGTTCGTACATTGTAGACGTTTAATACGTAATGTGAATGAATGACAGCCAAAGCCGAATTCCCACCTCCCATTAACTACATCAGCTTATTTTCCCTTTTTTGATGGTAAAATTCTCTAAGAGGAAGAACTGTCCAATTAACATGTTTTATCTTTTTTTACTCTTTCCCAACAGGACTGCTAACTAGTCATTTATGATAGTGGCATTTATGTTGCAGTAGTTTGTCCCATATTCTGAGAATATTCATTGTATACCAGCCACCTGACAATAATGCTTTGTTAGTGTAACCAAAGGCTCAGAACCTGTATTTGAACCAAAAGCTGTATTTGAACCAAAAGCTGTTTGGAGTTTGTGAGCTTTGTAAAACCTTAGTTCTCCCCTATTTTAAAAAAGGGAGTTTTTGTGTTTGTTTGTTTGGAAAAGCATTTAACAATTGGGAGGGAGGGGGAGAAAACAATATTAAGTTAGAGTTCCTTCTAAATGTCTTAAACTTAAAACTCTTTGAAATCAGAGCCGTGTACCTCTCCTAACTTACACGTGTTTTATAAGACTAATAAACTACCATAAGCATGGGTTAGACTTTGAAATGCTTTTACACAGTATTACAATTACTTTGGCTTTAGACTGTAAATGTTTCCAAGTATGCCTCACTTCCTTTTTTCCTCTCAGCTGGAAGAATGACACTGAGGGTCATTGTTCTAGTGTCAATTTTGAACAATTTTGTCTTCGAATCTGAAATATCCTCAAATACTTCTTTGTTTACAGGAGCCTGTTAACTGTAATCTTCTTCTCCAAGCTTTACTGTGCCTTACTTTTCTATTGAAAAAGAAGTAGAGAATCCCCTTGCCCCAGTTATTGAAACTGATACAGAAATTGAATTAAAAGTGTTTACACAGTTAATTAACAGTTCTACAAAGAATCCATGTTCATTTTTCTTAAATGCATTACAATTTATCACTATTTTTTTATAAATCAGTTTATTAACCACTTCTGGTATGTTTTTATTCTTCTGTAAAAATCAAGCCAGGGTGGTGGCATGCACCTGTAGTCTCAGCTATTCGGGAGGCTAAAGCAGGACGATCCCTTGAGCCAAGGAGTCCCAGTCTGTAGTGTCCTGTGATCAGCCCATTCAGCCTGGACACCATAGCAAGATCCCTATGTTTTTTTTTTAAATTGTCTTTTACAGTCTTTTGGTTTTTAAAATAGTTTGAAAAATATTTTAGTAGTTTAACGAAACAAAGTTTAAGCAATTTCGTGATGAAAGATTTATCCCCTGGAGGCGCATTCATTATGCTCTTTCACTGAGTAATTTGTAGAAAGGCATTCAGTATTTAAATTAGAATGCATGGTGTCCAGTTTTAATAGCTTACTAAAGAATCTTCATTTCCTAGGAAGTTGTCATTTCCCCAATAAGAGCTTTTTTGTGACAATTCAAGTCATCTAATTTCTTCCTCTTCTAATCTTTACAAGACCTGGACCAGTTTTTGGAGGAATAGAGTCAACCTGTTTATTGGAATAACCCTGTGTTTATTACATGAACGTTTAGTCTCCTTTTGAATGGTTTGGTTTTTTTTTTTTTCAGTATGTAGTTTAGTGGACAACTGTCACTATAAAATATTGGTAACTTGCAAGATTTCTAAAGTTATAACCTATGGGAAAATTATTTACTATATTTAAATTCATATTCTCATTCATTTAGCAGAAATGTTTGATCTCCTGTGTGCTAGGCACAGGTTCAGCCACTGGAATGAACAAAAAGTCCTACCCTCATGATGGATGGAGTACATTCTACTTGGGGAGGGGAAAAATGTGTGTGTTTGTAGAGGGACAGAATATACATGCACACATGCACAATAGATGTGTGCATATACACCAGATATATATGGAATATATAGTGTGTCATATAGTTGAGCTGGGGAGAAAAAGCAAGAAAGAAGGATGAAGAAGCAGTTGAGTGTATTTTTTGGTAGTGTAGTTAGAGAAGACTTACTGAGAAATAGTAAAGATTGAAAGGAGTAAGCCATGTACCTCTCTAGGGGTAATAGCATTACAGGCAGAAAGTGCCAAGATCCTGAAGTAAGAACATGCCTGTCATGTGCTAGGAGCAACAAAGAGCCAAGGTAGCTGGAGCCATACTACAAGAGCTAGAGTAGTTGGAGATGAGATCAGAAAGTTAACAGAGGCTGATCAGTGCTTCATTGATTATTTTCAGGACTTTGGCATTTACTCAGATTGAGAATGAAGCCATTGTAGGATTTTAATTAGAGGAGTGACATAATCTAGCTTACTCTTTAAAAGGCTTACTCTGGTTCCTGTGTTGAGAATGAACTGTTGGATTAGAGTAGAAAGAGATGAGGGTAGAAGCAAAGAGATCTGTTAGGAAGCTATTTGAGTAATGCTGGTAAGAGATGATAATGATAGCTTACACCAAACTCGGGAGAAGAGATCAGATTCTGAATGTTTTATAGCTTCAACGGGATTTGCTATTATTAGGTGGAAAAGAAATATGACTTCAAGGATTTGGGCCTGAGCAAATGGAAGACAGGAGTTGCCATCTAACGAAATAGGCAAGACTGCTGAAATTTTGGTGAGGATTTCAGGAGCTTATTTGGGAGATTCCTCTTAAGCCTACCAGAGATGTTAAGTGGGCAGGAAGGGTTCAAGAGAGGTATCCTGACTAAAGATAGAAATTTGGAAATTTGCAATATATAAATGGAATTTAAACCTGTGAGACTAGAATAGAACACCCTGGGGAATGAGTATATGTGGAAAAAAATGACCAAGTCTTAGAGCTCTCTCAGCATTTAGAAGCCTGGGAGATGAAGATGAGTGACCAGGAAAGTAGTAGGAAAACCGGATTAGTGTTGTATCCAAAAACCAAGTTAAAGGGTTTTTATCTAGTAGGAAAAGTGTTTATTTGTGTCAAATGCAATTGATTGGTCAGGTGAATTAAGGTCTGGTAAACATTTGTTTTAGCCATGTGAAGAACAATGATGGCTCAACAAGTTGTTTTGATGAAGTGATGGGCTCTAGAGCCTAGAATGGATTCCAGAGAGCATGTAGCAAGAAATTTGAGACATTGAGTATAAGCAACTCTTTGAAATAGTCTTGAAGAAAGATAAAACAATGGGAGACCATGGAGTCAGATAATAGAATGCTTGAATGCTGATAAGAATTAGCCAGTGGAGAGAATAATTGCTGAAGTTAAAGACAGAAGGGAGAATTGTTGGGACATTCTTATGGACTGTCTTCTAGTGTACAAATGGTCTTAGCTAGGGAAATACATATGGTGTGATTGCTGGTTGGCATAAGGGTCCATTTGAGATGATGAATTTAAAAGGAGACTAGTCAGCAGGCTTTGTGTTTTTTTTCCCTACCCATTTTCAGCTCTGTGTGTGCAGGTGAAGAGTCTAATTTAACCAAGATTGTGATTAAGGGTATTGTAGCTGGGTAAGAAGGAAAATAAAAACACCAAGAGCTGAGGGACAGTGGAAATACGATAGAATCAAGAGATAATGAAAGGTTTGGAGAATGGAGGAATCAGGGTTGATGGATTGTTGTGTAGTAGAGGGTGAACTGAAAAATAAAGAGTGGCGGTTGGAGAATGGAGTTTTTGAAGTTGAGGTTATAGAAGGATTGCAATTACCAGTAATAATAAGGTCTACGATGTAACCAGAAAAAAATGAATGGCTGTGGCAGGGTAGAAGACAAGCTGTTTGAGGAGAGGGGTTAATAAATGAGAGGACAGGAGGGTCATCTGTGAGCATATTGAAATCACCAAGAACTATGTCAAGTGTTGTAAAAGAGTGTGTGAAAGTTGACAAGAGGGGCTGAAATCTTCAAAGAATGAAAGGGAGTGATCTGGTGGTCACTACTAACTAAAGCAGTTAGATAATAGAGACATAAAACTTTTTAGGGAGGAGGGAGAGATAATAGTCTAGGACAGCATTGAGGAGCAAGATCTCTTATCCCCGTCCAAGCCTAATGATATTGATGGGTGTGAAAAGACTTGAGATGTCTACAAAGGGAAGCAGTCTATCAAAAAAAGAAAAAAAATCAAGATTGATTATCACAGTAAGAAAAAGACATGATGTCTTTCTAAATGGATAGTCTTGGTTTCAGATTCGTTCATTACATATTGGAATAAACTTCAGTATTAAGGTACTTTTTGTAATTTTTTACTTTAATCACCATTCTAAGGAAATTAATTTCTGCACCACTAAGCCCAACATTGTAAAAGATTTTTAAGTTCACTTTGATGTTAATGCTATGTAATTGATTAAATTGGAAAATCAAGACTTCTAAAAGCTTTAAAAGTGAGCATAGTATATACATATAGTTACTTGGTCTCCTTTTAATTTCATTGCTATTATAATTATTTGCCATTTCTGTCAGTGTCATTATAGTCAGATATATACAACCTGAAGTAATGCTTAGTTTGGGAGAAGAGCTTGTGGGATTTCCCCCATCCTGCTTCCCCTTTTTCAGTTTTCCTGGCTATTAATACTTCTTTTTCCATTAGAGCTTTAGATTTGCTTTGTCTGGGTTGGTTTTTTTTTTTTTATTTTTTTGTTTTTGTTTTTTTGAGACAGGATCTCACTGTCTCATCCAGGCTGGAGTACAGTGGCATGATCTCAGCTCACTGTAACCTCCACCTCCTAGGCTCAGGTAATCCTCCCACCTCAACCTCCAGAATAGCTGGGACCACAGGCACACGCCACCACATGTATGGGGTTCTTTTGTTTGTTTTTTCACATGAGATTGAATTAAATATATAAATTCAGGAAGGGTGTAAATCTGTGATATTAACTATTTATTGTAAAAACTGAGATAGCATGTCATTTGTTCAGGTCATATATGTCATTCAGTGTTGTTTTAAAGTTTTCTTGTGTATATATCTTGTTGAGTATATTCTTAGAGATTTTCTTTTTGTCGCTATTGTAAATGGCATTTTTTTCTTATGTAAATCTGATTAAAGTATATATGTAAAATTTGATTTTCCCAACCTTACTAGATTATAGATTATTTTATAATTTTTACTGTCAAAATTTATATTTTTTTGCAGATAATCATTTCATCTCCATATAATGATCATTTATGTTTTCCTGTCTTTCATGTATGCAAATTAGTTCCCTTAACTAATTGTATCGAATTTGTTATTTTTTCTTTCATAGAAGAGCTGGATATTCTTTCGCACAGTTATGGCAGACAAATTAACGAGAATTGCTATTGTCAACCATGACAAATGTAAACCTAAGAAATGCCGACAGGAATGCAAAAAGAGTTGTCCTGTAGTTCGAATGGGTAAGCTGTTCTGTGGATCATTTAAGTATAAAAGAAAACCGTGAAAGAAATCAACTGGTTTGATAGTTCTTTACGGGCATTAGCATATACTTTGTGTTCACCATTAGTTTCATAAACTGTGAAGACAAGAAAACTAGTTTGTTCTAAATTTATTTTATTGCTTTGTGACTAAAGGATCCTATTTTTAAAAGAAAGATCAAATTGTAGAATAATACATCAGTATTTAAAAGTGTATTGGATGTGAACTCAAAGCAGAGTTCAGCTTACTGATCTTGAAATCTACAAAATCTTATAATTACTTTAATATATAGTAATTAATTGTAATTTAATGGAAGATGGCTTACAATAAATTTTGACAGTATTTTCATATTTAAAAAATGAACAAAGAGCTTAATAAGAATGACTATTCATAAGGTTTAGCTATACTTTGAAGGTTAGATAAATTTCCAGCAATTCAGTTGAAAAATTATTGGTCATCCTTAAGGGCTATGTTAAGTAATTGTAAATGTACGAATGAGGCCTAGAATTACTGAATCTTAAAATTACTGAAACTTAGAAACTTTAGTTGTCATCTGTTATTGTCTCCTTTGCTATTCAGAAATTCCATTATCCCTAATATCATGTTTAATTTTAGCTGTATATTGGATGACTGCATACCTTTTTGGAGTTTTACTGATCTGGCTACAGTAGTTCATTCTTTTCATGGTCTGCCTTACCATTTTCAAGGCATATTTTGTTTTTCGAATTTAAAATTTAGGTTAATCAGCTTAAAAATATTTCAGGATATTCATATTTTTACTAGCATATTTTCTTCCCCAGTAGTAAATTAAGTAAAATAAATATATTTTAAAGTCATCTCCCTGTTATCAAACAAGGATATTCATATAAGTGATTACAAATCTGTCCCCACAAAGCACTGATTTAAGGCATTATCTCAAATGTATTTCTTTGCGTGGCCTTTGTTTTTGAAAATCTGCTTCTGTATGGAAATTTAGAACCAGCATTGCCTAAATAACAGTATTCGGAAAATTAGAAGATAAAGGGAAATGGCTTAATTATATCTTTTCCTTTACCAGGAAAATTATGCATAGAGGTTACACCCCAGAGCAAAATAGCATGGATTTCCGAAACTCTTTGTATTGGTTGTGGTATCTGTATTAAGGTAAGTAATATTTTATTTACTGGATCAAATGTGTAACCTAAAACTGAAATCTGAAAATTCTGGGTACTATGCTATAACTCCTTTAAGTGAGGCAAAGTATAAAGCAAATGAATAGAGAATATAAGTTTAGGAAAGTGTTATTCTAGTATCAGTGACATTGTTGCTTTTTTAAATTAATTAAAGCACCCCTTTTAAAAGTTACTCTTGCTATACTCTATAAAGCCATTTCCAGCCAAAATTTCTTTTTTTCACCTCTTTATAAGGACATTACCATCACATTACATGTTTCTTCTAAGTCCGTATTGAATTTTAAATTCACACCTTTTAAACAGAAATGCATACAGCCAAAAACTTTAAAATTTAGCCTAATTCTTAAGTGTTTCTTCTGTTGTATTACACATGCTTCTATTGAATTTTCCCAATAGTGTAATACTTAAAATAGCTCAATTATTAATAGTTTTTGTTGCCTTGAATAGTTTGATTAGGCTTTTGACTCTTGAATGGTAAATTTCCAACTTTAGTTCAGAAAAGAAATTTGGGAGCTAATGTGTAACATACTTAATTTAGATCTTTCTGTTTGTAGATATTATGAAAAGGAGCTTCACCAGAGTTCAGATACCATGCTGTTGTTCAAGTAAATCGTGTATATTTCACATTGGTTTCTGAATCCTTGTTTATCCAGAAAGATTTTGTGGATACCTGTAACATTTTCACTTGCTTTGAAAATATAAACAGGAAGCATTCCTTCCAGCAAATATTTACTAATCTCTTCTTGGATACCTGCCTGTACCCTGGGTGCTGGGAATCTGGTTTTGAGCACTAGAGTATCTATTCTCTTTCTTCGCTGCTGTAAGAAAATTAGATTAATTTAAAATTTAAAATTTGGATGTACTCTTGAGTGACTCAAAACATACTAATGAGATGATTCTCTGAGAGTGGGGAAGTAATGTATAATTCCTGAACACTAAGATATTATAATGCACCTCATATATAAACAGTGGATATTTTTTTCCTTGTAGAATTAAAGAAGTTTAAATCACTTGCAGCATATAAGCATTCTATGTATATTTACAAGAAGAGGATAATGGAGGTAACTCCACTGGTAGAAAAATATAATTTGTAAAAACTTAATAGTTTTGGTTAGAGGGCCTCTTTATTTCTTTATTATTTTTTCTTTCTTTATTTCTTTATTAGAAAACAAGAGTAATTCTCTGTTTTTGTAACATATAAAATGGAAATTCCCTGGAATCTCTAAACACAGAAACGTTGAATTGGTCCTCTGAGCTCATTGAACATGTCTGCTGAGCAGATCTTTAATAATATGAGGTTATAGTCTTTGCATGTACCTCTGTAGTTGCCTGTACTTATGAGAAATTTTTCTACCCACGTTACCTTTCTTAAATGACTTTCCTGTTTTTGTCATTCTTGTTCCTTGGACAGTCACCTTACGGTCAAATGTTATTTGAATAAGCCTATGTGTTTTGTTTTGTCGTGTTGTGTTTTGTTTTTTAATGTGAATTGACTTCAAGAATTCAAGTATGTTTTTCATATAGGATAGATAAAAGTCATAATGGAAAGACATTAATCCCTGGTCTGTGCAAATGTGCTAGCTATTGGTGGGATGGAAATAGCCCAAAAAAGGATAAGATCCGTGACCTCAAACGACTTTACAAGGTATAATAGGAAGCATACAAGGGCAGTAATAATTGAAGGAAACAGAGGGAGAACATCTGTTTTGGAAAGAATATGAAGTCATATATTCAGTGACTTTTTTGTTGACTTGCCTCTTAGCCTCCCCTTATCTAATATGTTTTAACAAAACCAAACGAAAAGCCTCAAGTTCTACAAGGTTTTTCAATAAGTATTAAGCACTCTTTAAATGTATAGGATTATGCCCATCACTAAAGGGAATATCAAGTTATAGTTGACCCGTGAAATCACAGGTTCAAACTGTACACATCTACATACATATGGATTTTTTCCCCCCAACCAAATGCCAATTGGAAATAGAGTATTTGCAGGATGCAAAACCATTTTAGAAAGGGCTGACTTTTTCTTTTACTCAGGTTCTGCAGGACTGATTGCAGGACTTGAGTATGTGCCAATTTTGGTGTACTCGGCAGTCCTGGAACAATTTTCCCCACATACACTGAGAGACAATTGATACGATTCTAATGTTCAAGAAACCTTTTATTTTTAAGTAAATAGTAAAAGGAAGTGTAACAATATTTCACATATTTATGAAAGTCCTCATGTTTAGAAGATTGCTTATAAAAATCTTTTTAATCCATTTTAGTTATGTGTATATGTCTACAAATTAATAAAAAAATTAATTCTTTAAATAACAGAAATGCCCCTTTGGCGCCTTATCAATTGTCAATCTACCAAGCAACCTGGAAAAAGAAACCACACATCGATATTGTGCCAATGCCTTCAAACTTCACAGGTATATTTTCACATCAAGATTCCTCTTCTGTCGAGTTAAGCATAAAATACATTTGGGATTTTAAGAGAAATGCAGAAGTTGAGAGAAATGCTATTAACTAGTCACTAAAGGAAAATACAATATTATAACATCATGCAGAATCATACTGTATATGTCTGTGGTTCATTCTGGCTAACATTGCAATTATCCATGGGACTTTCTAAAGCTACTAATGCCCAGCTTTCAGCCCAGTTTAATTACATTGTCAGGTCTGGACCTTAGTTTACTGAAAAAGTCCCAGGTGACTCTAATATACAACTGGGACTGAGAGTCACTGTTGTTCCTAGTACCCTTATACCCAGAATAACTTTTAAAGGAACTTGCCTTTGATTTTGTTTATCCATTAATTTGATGAGCTACAGAGAATATCACTTTGAATTTGGACAAAATAATAATACAAGTCACAAATTCTTAGTTTGGGATTTTTATCTGCTGAACACTAATACTTTGAATCTAGGAGTCTAGATTTTACTAATAAAAAAGTATTTCTCAACCTGCCAGCTTTAAGGAGCGTACTGCAGCAGGGAGAATGAAGTGGAATATTTCTGGTTGATGTGGCACTTCTCTCCTTAGTAAGTAAATGGCAGGCCAGAAAAGAAAGACATTGTGAGGGTGCACCTGCTATGTAATTTTTACCAAAGCATTTTGTTAAACATTAAAACTGAGCCTTACATGTAAAGAAGAAATTTACTTTAGGATGAACTTTGAAAACTGAATAAATAAAACTTGGAATAATGTTGTTTATGGATGCATTTCTAACAATTAACAGCGTAAGTTAATCTTGGCTGTTTTTTTTCTAATAGCCAATAATATCTGGTATATGTTTCTTAACTTATTAATGGATGTATGTGAAGTGCAAGTGCATTAAAATATATCATTCTGATGTTATGTGGCTTTTTCTATGTAAGTCTGAGTTGTTTTATTATTTTTGTATACTTGTAACAGGTTGCCTATCCCTCGTCCAGGTGAAGTTTTGGGATTAGTTGGTACTAATGGTATTGGAAAGTCAACTGCTTTAAAAATTTTAGCAGGAAAACAAAAGCCAAACCTTGGAAAGTACGATGTACGTATTATCACCTTGTAAAAATTAATATCATGAGTCAGTTTTCTGAGATTTTGTGGGGGAAGTGATATGTGTATTTTTAAAATATTCTTATTTTCAGGATTATTTGTGGAATTAATGCTGCGAAATCTATAAATAAAGCTCTTTTGTACTTTTTAACTAAAAATCTGTTAATGTTACCTAACTGAAAATTCTGAGTTGTTAAGCCTTGATCTGAAGCAGAATTCTGCTTGATTCTGCTATATTATACATGTTTCTATTTAATTTGTCCCAATAATGTAAAAATAGCTCAATTAGTTTTTGTTGCAGTGAATAGTTTGATTAGGCTTTTGACTTATGAATGGTAAATTTCCAACTTTAGTACATAAAGAAATTTAGGAGCCATTGTGTAATGTTCTTAAGTTAGATATTTTTATTTGTAGATATTATAAAATGGAGCTTCACCGGAGTGTGGATGCCACCCTATTAATTGTTCGAATAAATCATAAGTGTATTTTACATTTCGTTTCTGAATCCTTGGTTAAGTATCCAGAAAGATTTCTTGGATACTTGAAAACATTTTCACTTGTTTTGAAAATATGAGCAGGAAACATTCCTTCCAGCTTAACCTCTTACTAGATGCCTTTCTATGTCCTGGGTGTTGGGAATCTGGTTTTGAATAACATAGTATCTGTTCTGTTTTCTTTCTTTCCTCTTATAGGGAAAGGAGACTTGTATTAATTATGTTTGCCTCCAATCTTAAGTTAAAAGCCACAAGTATTCTATTTGCATATATGTTCTATTTCCTATATCTTTCATCCTCTTTGTCTTTGTATTATTAAATTCACATGATTCTGTATTTTTTTTTTTTTAGGATCCTCCTGACTGGCAAGAGATTTTGACTTATTTCCGTGGATCTGAGTTACAGAATTACTTTACCAAGATTCTAGAAGATGACCTAAAAGCCATCATCAAACCTCAATATGTAGACCAGATTCCTAAGGCTGCAAAGGTCGGTTTTTGATAGAGGGAATTTAATGGATATTGATAGAAGTATAAAAGACATATCAAAATAAATGTGTTTTACTTTGTGATTCTTTTTTAATATTGAAAGAAAATAGTAACTATTTTTGGTATATTGTGGCAGGGGACAGTGGGATCTATTTTGGACCGAAAAGATGAAACAAAGACACAGGCAGTTGTATGTCAGCAGCTTGGTAAGTGTTTATTTTGTGTGTGAGTGTGTGTATAGATATATACACATATATATATACACATACACATATATATATATGTTTTTTTTGTTTTTTTGAGATGGAGTTTCACTCTTGTTACCCAGGCTGGGGTGCAGTGGTACAATCTTGGCTCACCACAACCTCCACCTCCCAAGTTCAAGCGATTCTCCTGCCTCAGCCTCCCAAGTAGCTGGGATTACAGGCACACGCCACTACGCCCAGCTAATTTTTTGTATTTTTAGTAGAGACAGGGTTTCTCCATGTTGGTCAGGGTGGTCTTGAACTCCCAACCTCAGGTGATCCACCCGCCTCAGCCTCCCAAAGTGCTAGGATTACAGGCGTGAGCCACTGCGCCCAGCCATTTTGTGTATATATTTCAGTAGGCCCCAAACTTAAGTGATGAAAGTAGACATCTTTATGTGGATTCCTGAAATAAGTGGGAAAATCTCCAGTAATTGTTATATTTACTTTAAACAATTTTCAACTGAAATAGCATTCAAACTTCAAACGATGACATGCAGTATACGTTTTACCTGGAAGAGGTGAAATACATTGAGCACAATGCCTCTATGTTCTTTGTAGATTTAACCCACCTAAAAGAACGAAATGTTGAAGATCTTTCAGGAGGAGAGTTGCAGAGATTTGCTTGTGCTGTCGTTTGCATACAGAAAGCTGATATGTAGGTTACTTTACAATTTTTGTTTATCTTCATCCATATTGTAGAGTTTTCAGTTGTAATGCTGCTAATAGAGGAATGGTTTTGAGAGAAATTAATAGAAATAGTATCTAAGGCCCTAATTTCAAGGTAGGATGTTGAAGCAGTTGTGTATCCACTACCCATTTTCCCTGTTATATTCACAGGGGAAAATCTTTATTTATTTAGATAGTTTATAACTGATAGGTGCCAGAAATTTTTATATAAAGTCAGTTATTCATCATCTAAGCCCTCTTTTTTGAGACGGAGTCTCACTCTGTTGCCCAGGCTGGAGTGCGGTGGTGCGATGTTGGCTCACTGCAAGCTCCACCTCCCAGGTTCACGCCATTCTCCTACCTCAGCCTTCTGAGTAGCTGTGACCACAGGCGCCTGCCACCATGCCTGGCTAATTTTTTTTTTTTTTTTTTTTGTATTTTTAGTAGAGATGGGGTTTCACCATGTTAGCCAGGATGGTCTCAATCTCCTGACCTCATGATCCGCCTGCCTCGGCCTCCCAAAGTACTTATATTACAGGTGTGAGCCACTGCGCCCGGCCTAAGTCCTCTTTTTATGTGAAAAGATTTTAAGACTTAAGCCCTCCAGCCAGGCTAGCAAGCTTTTTAATATCGGAAGCAAAACACGAGGTTTTTTAAATCACCGTAGATCACTGTGGCATGCCATGTGCGAGAGAAGAGAGGAACATTTCCTTCCTACGTTTAATGTCTTTCCTCCCAGATATTTATTGCTCCTTTTTCCACATTTCTGCCCTGTTGTCTGGTGAAGACTAACTTCTCCACGAAGTATTCTATAAATTCTTGCAATACCCTCCAAAAAACTGTGCTTACATGCAGCTGACTTAAGAGAAAAGCTCTCCAAACTACTTGAGACTATATCAGAATACTTTTTATGAGAAGTTACCAATTTGTAAATTAGCCTAAACTGGTAGACCCTCCCCAAACTTGGTGTATAATCATGCTTTCTGTAATTTTTTCTTTCTACTTCTGAACAGAATACAGAAATTTTTACCATTACAAGTAGACTCTTAATTACTATTGGAGATTTTTGTTGTGGTTAAATCAGAAGCTCTTGATACTACAGTGCTTTAAAATAATATGCAAGGTAGAATGTCTTGTCTTTCAGACTTATATTTGCTCTTATTTTTATTTTTCATAGCTTCATGTTTGATGAGCCTTCTAGTTACCTAGATGTCAAGCAGCGTTTAAAGGCTGCTATTACTATACGATCTCTAATAAATCCAGATAGGTAAGTAGAGATCTGGCATATTACTGTGTTGTTTTGTTTGGAGATTTTTACAGATTTATGAAGATTAAACACTGGGTCTGTCAATGTCATGTACATATTTTTTAATCTTCTTTGTTTATAGCTACCACCTAAATTTACCTTTATCTAGAACAGAGGTTCTCAGTGCAAGATTCATTTATTAACACCCCTGCTTCCAGGGAGCCTAGGAATATTCTGAAATTATTTGCAAATTCCGTAGCTTTATGGGAAGCAGACCCTTAGCTTTTCCCAGCTATCTTTCTCTCTCTCTCTCTCTGTCTCTCTCTCTCTCTCTCATTTTCACACATACACACACACACACAGGCTTAGAATTTGTAAGAATCACTAGAGTAATTCTGGTTGTTCGGAATCTTACTGGGCAAAAGAAAAGAAAATTTGTCATAATTTCTGTTAATATTCAAAATACCCTGTGTTTATAGGGTGCTTTTGTGGTTTGTAGAGTTTTCAAATTCATTACATCATTTGATCCTCATGGTTATCTCATAGGAATCTTCAGATGGTGTTCCTATTTTGCAAATGAAGAATAACGTCAAAAATCTAGTTGTTTGTTCTAGGTTACAAATTCACTGTATGACAAAGCTGTGACCAGACCCCAGGGGTTTTTTCTGTATAGCATTTTCTATGTTATACTGCCTCTTCTGACTTAACAATTTAATAAACATCCTTTTAAATACATGGCTCATCTTGCAAGAAAGTGAGAGAAATCCCAAATGGTCAAAAACTGAAGCATTAGAACTATAGAGGAGTGATAGGACCAGATGTTGATGGTTTCTGTAATAGGTCTTGGGTTTTAACATCCACTCATGGGCAAGAAGCAAGGTCTAGTATTGGATTTTCACACATAAAGTGCCAGGACTCTCAAAGGACTGCTTTCTCCCTAAAAGAGCAAATTGGAAACAACTTTTTTATCATTGCACGGAAGCGTCAAGAAAGCAAATATCTGTCATTCACTGAACTCCCTGGAAGTGAAGGGATCGCTGTCTTTCAAATCTCTCTTCATGGGCCAGCAGCTCGCCTGGCTGTGGAATTGGAATTTATATAACCAGTGGAATCTGTGAACCCTTCAAAGTGAGAAAGTAGTATTTTTAAGGGGTCTGGAACTTTTTTATGGTACATAGCAGAAGCAACAAACCAATATGCTTTCAACCCTGGTTGCACAGGATTCCTATAGGTAATGCCTCACGAGGACGAACTCAAATTGCAAATTATAAAATTTATAAATTAGAGGAGGAAACAGTCTGCAGATTAGCCAGCAGATATTATATGGCAGCAGGATTCAAGAACTCTAGGTGAAATTTTAAGGGAGGCTATTAAATAATGTTCAAAATAAAATCTTTAAATAAAAGGATTCAAAACCCTAAGGATATAATGCTACCAAAAAAAGCAATAAGTAGATGTTCAGAAACCCAAACAAATTTAAAAATTAAAAGCATGGTGACATTACAGATTCACTGAACATATTGGACAGGTTAGGGACAGCAGAAAAGTGCATTAGAAACCTGATCTGAGGAAGTTACCAGAATATAGCAGAGAGAGAATAAAATTAAAACATGGAAGGAAGGTTCAGAAACCTGGAGAGTGTAATGAGGAAACTATTTACATATATCTTAAAAGTCTGAAAAATAAAGTCATGAAAGGATTATGGCTGAGAACTGTTCAGAATTGATGAAAAATTCAGCTCCTTAGATTCAAGGAGCACAAGTTCTACAGATACTAAATAATCCATGTAGATACTTTGAAGTGAAACTTAGAATATCAGTGATAAAGAGACAATCTTATGTGAGCCAAATAGAAGCCATGATCTTTACTTCATACACAGGCATTAAGAGCCTGGGCATTATGATAGGCTCTTTGGGGAATGCAAGTGTAAAAATACAGTCCCAGTATTCAAGGACTTCACAAAGAAAAATACACACTGGTAAAGAGAAGCATACACATGTACCATAGTCTTGAAAGGAATACACAAAGTCAGGTCACTAGTTCTCAAGTCACTTTTTATAAAAAGTATTTTTATAGCCCCTTTTTATACTAAAATGAAAGTCATAGATAATATCTACCTTCACATAAAACTTTAAAGATATCAAATAACGTCCTAACAATAAGAGGAAAATTGAAAGAAAATACTGGTTTACAGCCAGTGTTTCAAGGAGTAACTGGTTAGATACATCACTAGAAAACAAGGCATCAGGTACTTATATCCACTTATAATAAATAAATTTAAAATTAAAATATCAGTAACTGTTTTGTATAGTTGCAATAGGAAAGTGAAATAAATAGTGTAGATGGACCTCAGGGGGGAAAAAAAAAAAAAGTAGTAAGGAAAAGTAGTACTACCCAAGACTTTCCTATATTATGAGAGGACAGTAACCTTAATTGTAATAGGGATAACAAAAGACAGATTGGCATGACAACGTAGAGAAAATTTTAAGACATTTCACAAATGGGCTGGTTTTATTTACAGGTATAAGGTTAAGATCTCTATGTAGTGATAGATTGATGATAAAGAGTCATAGGAAGTATATCTCCATTCTGAAATTCAGTGTGTCAAGGCATACATTGAGTCTTTAATACTAAAAAGATTTTGGAGAACATATCCTTGGATAAACAATGAAAAATAGAGGATGCATTGGACAAAAGGATAGAGATTAAGAAGTTTTATAGAGTTTGACCTCAGAACATTATCAGTAACATTGAAGACTAAGGTGGCCCCAAATTAACTGTAGGGTATACATCTTTTACAGCCTAGATTCCTTACTATGCTACAAATTTGTGTTTCTTCCCAACTTCTCAGAAAACAGAATGGCTGACCTAAATCATTTTTGTATTTTGGACTTCTGTCTCCATAACCTCCATTTGAAGGTTGGGGCTGGGGACAGGAAGTTTGACCTATTTTTTTCTTCTTTTCAAAGCAAAGTAAAAGCCACTACATAATACAATGCTCCCTCACACTGGCTCTTTAAGGAAACAGGATTTTAAGAGTAGAGAAGTATTCCATGTAATGGATTAGTGCCAACAAAGACACTGATGCAAGATGAGTATCACCAGCTCGCCTGATTTGCCATTTTTATTGATAACTACCACCATTGTGGTAGAAAACATTTCCTCTTAATTTTCCCTTTTCATCTTAGACCTGCTCTTATTTTCCATTCTTACTTTTTTTCCTTGCCAGATTATTCCTGAAATGTTTTCTCATTTCGTTCCCTTACTCTAGAATTGTGCTGTAGCCTCTAGACAAACATCCTTATTTAAATTTTAATTGAAATTAATGTGTTGACTCAAAAAAAAAAAAAAAAAATTAAAATTTTATTTCATCAAACTAGCAACATTAAACTTATGGCTAGTAGCCACTATATGGGACAACATAGAGATAGAACATTTTCATAATTGTAGAAAGTTCTGCACAGTCCTATTTCAGAACCTACTACCATCTTCCTCATTTCCAATTAATTTAGCTCATATTCTTCATTTTGTCAGTCAACAACTTTTTTAGGTGTCTGTTAATACACTGTGTAAGACTAAAGATCACAGAGGTGCTAAAAGTATTAAGAGTCTCCTTTAAGATGTTTATGAGCAAGTTATAGGGGTAATTAAAAAATAATAGAAGTCCAAGTATCAGTCCAAATACTTGTTACCAGCAAGAGTGAGGGGGAAAGCTCGTTTGCATATTAAGAAAAGTATTTCCATAGCAAGTTGGATTTGAGATGGACCTTAAAGGGTTAAGCGGGATTTCAGCAGGTAAAGATCTAGGCAGGAGACTGCTTAGAAAAGGAATACTTTCTCAGACACCAGAGAAGTGGTTTATTTGAGAAAAAAGATGCATTCTTCAGTGTTTCCTGTGTATAAGCTAAGTAATAGTAGCTAAAGTTTTAGAAAATGTTGAAAACGTCTAATTAATGAAAGTGATTAATTTCATTTGGAATTGAGACCCACATCAGGGGACCTAAAGAAAATGAGATATGAAAGAAATATAAGGACCTGAACTAGAATTTAGGCAAAAAAGAAAAAGGATGAAATTGAAACACAAGACATTGTTGAGAAGGAATTCACAGACTTTAACAGTTTAAACGAAATATCAGTGGGAATAAAATGTCATTTTTTAGGGGATGATAATTACATTAATACAAATATGGAGAATTTTTGTGTAGGAAGCTGATACATTAATTTGACGTTTGAGATGTCTGCAGGACATTTTTTTTTGACATGTTGAACTATATTCAACATGGAAATGGGAATAAAGTGCTACATAAAACCTTCATGACTATTACTTGCCTAATAGCTTCTTTTCCAGCCAATACTGTATCACTTCATTCAAATATAGCCACTTAAACTTCACATATCCTATTCTCATTCATAAAGTGCTCCAGTACCCACTAACCTATTTTCTTTCTGATGCTCACTGATTTTATTATCTGTGGAGCATATTTTGCCATGTAATCTTTTTTGTTACCATTTCATACCTATTCCTTGTCTTCCCCAGCTTAATGGAAACGTCTTAGGTTAAGGATTCTGTCCTGCCTTTGTGTATGCATCCATCACCTTCTACAGCTAGCATGGGACAGGACAGGTACAGGGCTTTACATAAATTGAGTAACATAATACTCAAACAGTTTAGGCTACACCTGAATTAAATCTATTATAATCGTTTGTACTTTGTAACACTTATTTCTAAATGTGTTTCTTATTAGCAGAATGCGTTTAATTCATATATCAATAAACTTTTAAATTGGCTGGTTATTTCCTTCCTTTTAGTTCAGGAAAACATTTTTAAATATGAGCATTGATAATGATACTAAAGAAAATATTTTATGGCTTTTGCCTCATATGTCTTTATGCTTAAATTTTATTAGATGCATCTATTTTTCTGAAATTTACAACTATTAAAAATAGTTACGTAAGAGTTTATATATGTTATGTTAAATGTAAAAATAAAAATCTGGTTTGATTTTCAGATATATCATTGTGGTGGAACATGATCTAAGTGTATTGGACTATCTGTCCGACTTCATCTGCTGTTTATATGGTGTACCAAGCGCCTATGGAGTTGTCACTATGCCTTTTAGTGTAAGAGAAGGTAACTTGAAAAACTTTTTTCACATATGCTGTATTCTCTTCTACTCTAATGCTTATAAACTACATTATTGATATTAAGTAGTTTTACATTCCTCTGATAATCATCCAAAACTCTAGTTCCTTGGAATTTAATCACTGAGCAGAGTGTTTAAGGTTATATATATCAATTGTTATACAAAATATATTCTTTTCATTTTGGAGAATTTTCTCCTGGGAATGGGTAGAAATGCAATGTTACATTTGTGGGGGGTTGGGAGGCTACAGTAAAAGTCTTCTGCATTTTGGCTTCTGCGGTATTACTGTAGTATTTGTCATTTTCAAATTAACTTTGACAGGCCAATACCAGTAATGAAACTCTTAAAATGCTTTCAGTATTCATCTTGTTTTCATGTTTTAAATTTATCTGTAGTATGTATACTATGTTTTTGGAACTAAGGCTATCCAAAAGCCTAATAAGATAGTTTAGTAAGTATATTTAAATTTTTATTTAGTCTTTGTACTTCCAAGAAAATCAGATTCCCTGGCCTCTCCCTTCCATGTCTCCTCCTTACCTGTGCAATTTAATTAAAAATAGAAACTAGCCTACCACTAAGTGGCTCCTGAAACAAGTACCAATGTACTCTCTGCCTTCCATACCTTTTCCTTTTTTTCTTCCCCATTTTCCTTTTGCTGCTTCCTTGTGTTTTTTTGTTTTTGTCTGTTTTTTGTTTTTCTCTCCACCTGTCTTAAACTGACAATTCAGAACACAAAAGGGCTGTTTACACAGGAAAAAAATACCATCTCCTAGAAGTAGAAAAATCCATGTAGCCTGTAGTTCCCTAAGTGGTGGCAGGTTTTTTGGTTGTTTTTTTTTTTTTTTTTTTTTTCAATCTTGGAATAATCTTTTTTACACCTAAAAGCTCTTTTGGAAAAGTAAATTTATATTGCATTATGGTCCTTTTCATAAAAAGATGATAGGAGTTTTTATAATTTATAAAAAGTACATAGATATTAAGATGTGGGGAAGAAATTGTTGTAACTTACCTACTTACACATTTGAGATAGATGCATACTTAAAAGAAAAATTTGCAAAGTTACCTAGTTTTTTTGCCAGTAGTCCTAAGGGATGACATCAGAACCAATTTATTAATGTTTTATTCTTGTCAATTGACAAATATGTATTGAGTACCTTACTCTATACCATATGGTAGTCTTTGGATCAAGTTGATAATGATATGGGTACTTGGCAGTCACTCTTCACAACTCCAGTTATAAATGTCATGTCTACAGGCTATGCCATTCAGTAAATGGTACCCAGTAAGGTTTTTAATGTGCTTGATCTGTTAAAACAACTTAAGAAACTTTGGTTTTTCTGTGTTCCTTTAATAGATTGAAATCAGTGCATCATTACTTAAAAGCTTTCTATAAACTGTAAAGGTGATTATAGTTTGAACTCATTTTTAAATTGACAAGACAAACATTGAAGTAGGACTATAAAGACTGGCTTGCTGTGTGTTTTTTAAACGAAGTCACTTAGTTCTTTGAGCCTTTATTTTCCAAAATAAGTATGTGGACTAAGTGGCTGCTAAGGTTCCATTGAGTTTATGTTTTTATGTAATTTTTTAATTTAATTTTTTAACTTCACATTTATATGTTTTAGATAGTTTAAGATCAAAAAACGTGCAGATTTTGGCAAAATAAATGTAATCTGTTCATCTGTTCTGTCAGCAAAGATGTGTTGAACACCTGTGTTCTAGGATGAGGATACAGGCTGCATGATGTGTCTCTCAGTTCCAAATAAAATGAATAACATCAAGACCTTCCAAAAAGCTTCAGCTTTCTCTTCACTTAAATATGGGAAACACTGAAATATGGATTATTCATTGTTTCTCAAATATACTTTTCATTTCAGTTTGTCTGCCATTGTAGATCTTAAAATTTTATTACAGAGTGTTCTTGTATACAATGTTGGATTAAGTTATTAAAATCTGTTTAGAGAATGGTGGTTATCTTTGTACAGTGAAACCATTAAAAAAATGTTAACTGAAGTTCATATTCAATTTCATATGAACCTGCAGGATTATATTTTTTAATGCAATAAATTATAACCTCAAAATATGTGCTTATCTCTCATGTGAAATTGAATACTGATAACAAATTGTATATTCAAAAATTTATCCCCCAAACTTTTATATCAATATTATATCAATCTGAAAATACTTTTACATATTTGTTATTTTCACTTTAAAGATAATGCAAAAAGGACATCATGTGCTCTCTTTTGCATAAAACCTGGTGGAAAAAATAATTACAGGATAATGAGAAGATGTATTTCATGTGGTTGGGGGGGACATGCCTATATATTCATGAATTATTTCAACTTACATTAAATATGGTTTTTTAAAAAAGTTAATTCTTTATATGCAGACCAACATGTTAGCAAAAATCCACAGAAATTTAGAGTATATAATCTATAGATTGCTCCCAAGAGAGCTTAGGATTTTGACTCTAATGATTTCTCCCTGTTGACAATTTTCTTCCCAACAGGCATAAACATTTTTTTGGATGGCTATGTTCCAACAGAAAACTTGAGATTCAGAGATGCATCGCTTGTTTTTAAAGTGGCTGAGACAGCAAATGAAGAAGAAGTTAAAAAGATGTGTATGTATAAATATCCAGGAATGAAGAAAAAAATGGGAGAGTTTGAGCTAGCAATTGTAGCTGGAGAGTTTACAGATTCTGAAATTATGGTGATGCTGGGGGAAAATGGTAAGTTTTCGTTTTGTGATAAGTAAAAATCTTCCTGTTTAGTAAATTAGTTTTAACTATTTTGCGGAAAAATTTGAATCGTATGTTATAGGGCTAGAATATAGAGTTTTATTTAAACCCATAATTTTCTTAGTGTACTTTCACATTTTTTTGGCATTGTGTAATTCAGTTGCACTGTAATTCAATCAGGTTAATATTTCTTATTTTGTTTTATAACCTCCAGTGAAAATAAGGTGTTCTTTGTCAGCTGGTTTTTTACATGTAAATTAATAAGGCAGTTATTATTCTTATAAATTGACTAAGAAGGAAAGGATAAATGGTAATTCAGAAACAACCCAGCTTTAAAAATTTTTTCCTCATACACTTCAGTGTGGAACTTTTTTTATTTTAAATTCAGAGCAATCTACCTTTGTAAATAATTGTATTACCAGCAAATATTTCATAATAAATTGTCATAAGTATAGGTATAAGATGAATTTGACTACTAAATATGTGATACTGTCTTCATGATTTAAGAACTATTTGAATTGTAATCTTACAGCTTAGAAAACTATAGAAGATAAATTTTATATAAGATTGTTACAATGTATCAGTCTTTAGATAATGGGAATTTTGAATTGGGTTGCAATTAATTTAAATATTTTATATAAGTAAACTTTAAGATTACAGTTATCTTTCATAAAATAGTCTATACTATCTTAATAAATTGTGTGCCCTGATAATTTAGCTAAGTAAATCTTTTCAAACTATTACAGGATTTAAACTTTATAGATATACCATTTATTAAAATTGTCATTATAAGCTTTGACTAGTCTTTATTCCTCTTAATTAGCTTAGAATGACACTTCAGAGGTGAACCATGAAAGACTAAGTATTTTTCTATATAAACTTCAGAATTCAATAATGTCAGTGTATATCTTTAAAACAAATTTCTCAGTTAAAACTAAATAGGACATAGTGTTTTACTTTAAACGTCAAGCATCTTTCATATCAAATTGTCATATGTTGTGTTGCCAGGAACGGGTAAAACGACATTTATCAGAATGCTTGCTGGAAGACTTAAACCTGATGAAGGAGGTACAGTTGTAATTGTTGAGTCTTTTTACACTGTTCTACACAGTAAACTTTAAAGATCTGGGCAGTTTTTAGTGTCTTATGTATTTCATTATTTTACAGGAGAAGTACCAGTTCTAAATGTCAGTTATAAGCCACAGAAAATTAGTCCCAAATCAACTGTGAGTTATTATTTTTTATATAGTTACTAAAGAAAATTTTGTATATAATGCCTATAGCTTTCATCTTTTACTGTATTAAAATTTTTCTCCAAATTAGATTCTATATAGTTTCACTGGTAGTTTCTAACAAAGGTACTAAGAGTCCAATCCTTGATTCATATCCACCGCTAAGAAAGTGTTTTAAAGATGTTTGTCACATTTGGCCAGGCGCAGTGACTCACGCCTGTAATCTCAACACTTTGGGAGGCCTAGGCCAGCAGATCACAAGGTCAGGAAATGGAGACCATCCTGGCTAACATGGTGAAACCCCATCTCTACTAAAAATACAAAAAATTAGCCGAGCGTGGTGGCAGGCGCCTGTAGTCCCAATTACTCAGAAGGCTGAGGCAGGAGAATGGCGTGAACCCGGGAGGTGGAGCTTGCAGTGAGCGGAGATTGCGCCACTGCGCTCCAGCCTGGGCGACAGAGCAAGACTCTGTCTCAAAAAAATAAAAACATAAAAAGATGTCATCTTTTTGCTAAATAAATCATTAAAAACCTAATGTATTTTGTGCTTCAAAGTGACACCAGCAAGAACATGAAAAGGCTACCCACAAGATGGGAGAAACATTTGCACATCATATATCCAATAAAGGACTTGTATACAGCATACATAAAGAAATCTTACAATTAAAAATGAGCAATTGTCTTTAAGTTATTCAGCCATAAAAAGAAATGAAATATTAACAAATGCCACAGTATGGATAAACCTTGAAACCATTATGTTAAAGTTAACCTCCTTTGATTTCTGCAGGTGTTGTAATGAACTCCTCAGTACCTCACCATTCAATTTATGTTTTGTCTACTTGGCTTAGCTTATCATAAAAGTTTTATCATTGATACTCTATAAGCTTAGCTTTAAATTCTAAAATTCAGCCTTATCCTGAAACAGCAAGGAAAAGCCATCTTAGGATTCATCCCTTCATTCCTAACACATTATCATGCATTTTGTGTTCTCTCTTGCTGACTGCCTAAGGTTGCTTGATACCCACTTTGACCTTTGGAATTTCTACTCTCGAATGTTTTTTCCCCTGAAACATTCATTATTTGCTTATTACTTTCTAATTTTAAGATTATTATTGCAGGGGCTGTGGAGTGGGAAAAAAAAAAAAAAGATTGTTGCAGGCTGGGCATGGTAGCTCACGCATGTAATCCCAGCACTTGGGGAGGCTGAGGCAGGAGAGTCACTTGAGCCCAAGGGTTTAAGACCAGCCTGGCCAACATAGATCCCGCCTCCACAAAAACTTAAAAAATCGCTTCAGCATGGTGGCACATGCCTGTAGTTCCAACTCCTCTAGAGGATGAAGTGGGAGGATCACTTGAGCCTGGGAGGCTGAGGCTGCAATGAGCCCTGATCATGCCATTGCACACCTGGGCAATGGAGCAAGACCCTGTCTCAAAAGAAGAACAAACTCCCTTTTTACTTGTTGTACATGATGGGTTTTGAATAGAAAATCTCAAAACATGTCATAGATGGTGGATACACATTGATATCTGTTAGTAAAATATTGATATACTTTTATTCTGAAGCTTAACTTTGTCAAGATTCATAGAGTTCTGTAGTGAAATTTTATCATTTAAATACTTTTTTCTATTAAAAACAGGGAAGTGTTCGCCAGTTACTACATGAAAAGATAAGAGATGCTTATACTCATCCACAATTTGTGACAGATGTGATGAAGCCTCTGCAAATTGAAAACATCATCGATCAAGAGGTACTTTAACATAATTTTTAAAATTTTATTATTATTTTGAATTTTGGATGCCTTTACGTGGTTTGCTTAAACTCCTCCAACTAGGTGCAGACATTATCCGGTGGTGAACTACAGCGAGTAGCTTTAGCCCTTTGTTTGGGCAAACCTGCTGATGTCTATTTAATTGATGAACCATCTGCATATTTGGACTCTGAGCAAAGACTGATGGCAGCTCGAGTTGTCAAACGGTAAATATCTTGCTCATAGAAATATTTTGATTATGTGTACTGTCCTACAAGTGTGCTTAATATAACAGTGGAATGTTTTATGATATAAAGCTGTAAGATTTCAAAATCATTGTGTTTTAGTTTCATACTCCATGCAAAAAAAACAGCCTTTGTTGTGGAACATGACTTCATCATGGCCACCTATCTAGCGGACCGTGTCATCGTTTTTGATGGTGTTCCATCTAAGAACACAGTTGCAAACAGGTAAAATTACTTTTTAATACGTTCAAAGTAATTCATTTTAAATTTTGCAGTAAATAGTAAAGTCACTCACTTTAATTTTTAAAAAATGAAAGCTAGAAATTTTAGACTTGATTCTGTGACTCCTGAGATCATTGGTATTGGGGACTGGATGGGACCATGTGAAAGAGTAGTTTTTAGGCTGCAGTGTGGAATCCTTCACCAGGAAGACAAAAAGCTGTGGGTCCCTCACCTTTTCTTTCTGCTTAACTTTTGTTTGCTTTATTATTTGAATTTCCCAAAAAAGATTGAAAACTATTGCTTTCATACATGATAGAAAAAGAAAACAAGATTCAAAGAGGATACATGATTTGTCCAACTTATACTGATAGTGATTGAGCTCACAGTGGACCCAAATATCTAGTGTTGATCTATAGCAGAGTTAAAATAAATGGTTTTACCTTTTTCCTTTTCTCTTCTCATTTTTCCTTGTTAACCTGATTGGGAGCACTTGGAATATAGAGAAGCCTAACATTCAGATCAGGTTATGAGAAATTCATTTTACCTTTGGTGCTAAAGCCTATATTATTAGACTAACTAAATGAAATTACTGGTGTTCAGTTTTCACCTACAAAACCAGCAGTTTCTTGTGGTTTCAGCATGTTTTCTGGTATTGGAGAACAAGGAATGAAGTTGCCATTTTAATAATTCATCTAAGAAATAAAAGTATTTTGCTGGGCTTCTTCCCTGAATTCCTTTTTTTATATATATATAAATTGAGAATTACATATTTCTTGAAAAGCTAAGGAAATTTCTTAGTATATATGATGTTTATTTGTTCATCTAATGATATCTCACCTGTTTACAAAATTTTAAAATGTTTCACATGTAGTGATTTGGCATGATTTAAGAACTAGCTTGGGTAAAAACGATGAAGCATAGAAATTTAGAAAGGAGTTATCGGCCGGGCGCAGTGGCTCAAGCCTGTAATCCCAGCACTTTGGGAGGCCGAGACGGGTGGATCACGAGGTCAGGAGATCGAGACCATCCTGGCTAACATGGTGAAACCCCGTCTCTACTAAAAATACAAAAAACTAGCCGGGCGAGGTGGTGGGCGCCTGTAGTCCCAGCTACTCGGGAGGCTGAGGCAGGAGAATGGCTTAAACCCAGGAGGCAGAGCTTGCAGTGAGCTGAGATCCGGCCACTGCACTCCAGCCTGGGCGACAGAGCGAGACTCCGTCTCAAAAAAAAAAAAAAAGAAAGGAGTTATCACTGAAAACTACTATTAGGAGGACGTATTCCCTCCAGTAACAAATTTTTCATATAAATATAACTTTTTAAGATTCTCATCTCCCCTAAAAATGTGCAATTTGAGATTCTGTAATCTACTTATTAATGATCTTCTGTTTTTCTAAAGTAGTACTTTTGTCTTAAATGTTTCTTTCACCAGATTAGAAATCCAGGTTAATTTTTTTGTTGTTTTGCACAAAAATATTATAGCCAAGAAAACTATATAGTCCAAGCAAAGCTATTTCTGAACATAGGATTTGTAGTATGGTGTTATACTGTTATCCAGATGATTTATGATTGGGGAATTTGAGGGAATAGTAATTATTAATACCCTTCATCCCAAAAGGTGGTTATATTTCTAAAGTAAAATTTAATCAAAATTGATTTTTTTTTTTTCCTTCTAGTCCTCAAACCCTTTTGGCTGGCATGAATAAATTTTTGTCTCAGCTTGAAATTACTTTCAGAAGAGATCCAAACAACTATAGGCCACGAATAAACAAACTTAATTCAATTAAGGTATGTAGAAAAATTTTCTTAAATCATGGATCACTTTGATCTCAGTATAAACGACTGAAAGGCTATTTAAAAATCAGTAACATATGGCTGGGCGCTGTGACTCATGCCTGTATTCGAGCACTTTGGGAGGCCAAGGCAGGCAGCTCATTTGAGGTCAGGAGTTTGAGACCAACCTGGCCAACATGGTGCAACCACATCTCTACTAAAAATGCAAAAATTAGCCGAGTCTGGTGGCAGGCGTCTGTAATCCCAGCTACTCGGGAGGCTGAGGCAGGAGAATCGCTTGAACCTGGGAGGTGGAGGTTATAGTGAGCTGAGATCGTCCCACTGTACTCCAGCCTGGGCAAAAGAGTGAGACTCTATCTAAAAAAATAAAAATTAAAAACAAAAACAGAAAAACACCATATTTTATTTTAAAATTCCTATGTTTTTTACATTTTAAGACCCAATGGCATACTTTAGTCTGCAGTAGGCAGCAGTTGTAATGTAGCTGTCATTGCTGCGTGAAGTCAGAGCTGTTCCTGTTGTCTCTAAGTTGTATCACAGTTGTACTACCTATATTGTTACCATTTAAGATGTCTTGGGGAAGATTACACTAATTCACCATTGTAACAAAGAATTTTTTAAGAATACCTTAACCAATTTCTGTTATATTTTTCAATGCATGATTAAAAGGTATATTTTAGGCCGAGTGCAGTGGCTCATGCCTGTAATCCCAGAACTTTGGGAGGCCAAGGTGGGCGGATCACGAGGTCAGGAGATCAAGACCATCCTGGCTAACTTAACGGTGAAAACCCGTCTCTACTAAAAATACAAAAAATTAGCTAGGCATGGTGGCACGCGCCTGTAATCCCGGCTACTCAAGAGGCTGAGGCAGGAGAATCACTTGAACCCAGGAGGTAGAGGTTGCAGTGAGCCAAGATAGTGCCACTGTACTCCAGCCTGGACAACAGAGTGAGTCTCTGTCCCTGTCCCCCCAATACCCCCCCAAAAAAAAAAGTATATTTTAAAAGTCTAAACAAGCTCCTGTGATGAGGAAAACATTGTGTCGACTTAATTGACAATGTTTTTTGTCTTTGTAGTACACAGTTGTGCACCCTACAGTTGATTTCCTCTGTGAAATACAGTATTTGTTTATTAAAAGGCAAAAATCTTCATCACTCAGAAACAGAAAGTAAATGAATTCTGAAAGCATTTCTGGGTTGTTTTTTTGGTTTTGGTTTTCGTTTGGGTTTTTTGTTTGTTTTTTTGAGACACAGTCTCACTCTGTCACCCAGGCTGGAGTGCAGTGATCTCGGCTCACTACATCCTCTGTCTCCTGAGTTCAAGCAATTCTCTGCCTCAGCCTCCTGAGTAGCTGGGATTACAGGTGCCCACCACCACACCTGACTAATTTTTTGTATTTTTTTAATAGAGACAGAGTTTCACCATCTTGGCCATGCTGGTCTTGAACTTCTGACCTCGTGATCCACCTGCCTTGGCCTCCCAAAGTGCTGGGATTACAGGCGTGAGCCACCATGCTGGCCATCATTTCTGTGTTTAATATCTGCAGTGCCTCAAAGTGTTTACATTTTATCACTCTATATCCATCCTTAATGCTTAAAAGTTTTAGAAGTATGTTATATATAGTTCTGCTGTGGCATTTACTTTCATATTTGTAAGTCCTAGCTTTGCTGCTGAACCGTGAGCTCTTGGAATGCCAGAGGCAAAGTTATCTTGCACGTCATTGTATTCTTTTTTTTTTTTTTTGAGACGGAGTCTCGCTCTGTCGCCCAGGCTGGAGTACAGTGGCCGGATCTCAGCTCACTGCAAGCTCCGCCTCCCGGGTTTATGCCATTCTCCTGCCTCAGCCTCCCGAGTAGCTGGGACTACAGGCACCCGCCACCTCGCCCGGCTAGTTTTTTGTATTTTTTAGTAGAGACGGGGTTTCACCGTGTTAGCCAGGATGGTCTCGATCTCCTGACCTCATGATCCGCCCGTCTCGGCCTCCCAAAGTGCTGGGATTACAGGCTTGAGCCACCGCGCCCGGCCACGTCATTGTATTCTTAAGCACCTAACAGTATGTCTGGATGCCCTTACCCTTTATTATATATTTTGTTTTTAAATGATTGATATTACTTCTTGGCCAGGATAGAGAAATGGTAAGTTCTTACATAAAATTGAAGAGTTGTCTCAGTTTTGAAAAGCATATTGGGTAGAAAAGAAGAATTTCTTCTGAAGCATTAAGGACACTTTGTATTGTCATTTTCTTAGATAGACTTGTGGTTCAGTCACCATGAGTTAATCATTTCTGTATGCCTACTCACTTTAAGATAGTCATACCTTAATCCTAATAAGAGAACAGCTCAACAAGTAGGTAGGTGAGATTGTTACTGGCCAGTATTGGAAAAAATTATATATATATATTTTATGTAATAGGCAGATCTCAGACTGACAGTATGCTACATTTTGGATCTGGACATTAGAGTTGCATTGATGAAAACGGAATTAGTTTTCCCAGAAATAATACACAGCAAAATTTTATATATGTAAGGCATCTGATATAAAGGGACTTCGCTTGAGTTGGTGCAAGTGAGTCATTCTAGCATTAGGGATGGGGCAGAAGTAGTTATCTTTCCATTGAGCAGTGGACCCAGGAATATCCAGAAACAGATGGTGTGTGCAGAACAGGTTGTACAGGTCCTTATGTTGTAAACACTGCTAAGTAATACCATCAGTGAAAGTGTACCTTTACCTATAGTAGAATGGTGTTGCTGATTTTTGTTGCTTCTGTTTTCTTTTTTAGGATGTAGAACAAAAGAAGAGTGGAAACTACTTTTTCCTGGATGATTAGACTGACTCTGAGGATATTGATAAGCCACTTATTAAAAGGAATATTTGCTAGAAATTTTGTCATGTAAAACTTGAATCAGGATTTTATGCCCCAAATACTCTGGAACTTGAAGTATAATTTACTTAATATAACATAAAAAGCCAGTTGGGTTCTAACTTTTCTGTTCCTGATGAGGCCCTTTTGTGCATAATATTCTAAAATGAAGACATTTCAAACTATACAAATTACCTCCAAGTTTTCATGATGTATGGGAAGATTTTCAGTAGGTGTATTATATTCATGTACCAAATGCTGACCAGTGTTGCTCCATTTTTTAAATCTTGAAAAGGGTTTCTGTACTTACCTGGTTTGCCAAGTATGCCAGTGTGAAGAAACTGCCCTTGTTTTAAAAGCTGGTCAAAGATTCCACTGATTGACATTTGATAAATAAACATCAGGATTATGTTTATTATTTGTTTTCAGTCTTTGCACTATCAGTATGTGGTTTCCAAGGAAGATTACTACAAAACACCACTGTTGGAAAAATAGGTATTTTTTAATTGTTTTTAATCTTTTTTGGTGCTTTTAAACACGTTTAGCAAAAACCAGTTCAGTTCCCTTCCCCCCCCCAAAACCCCTAACTTTACTCTGAACTTTTGTTTTTGCATTCCATAAGGTTCTGTATTCAGTCATTCTCTAGGTAATGTCATTTTTGTACACACATATTTATATAACCACTGATCGAGATTTAGGAAAAAGCATTTCTAAAGAATATTTGCTTCCCTTACAACTACAGACTCGAAATCTTTAAAGATGGTGCCTAAGCATCTATGTATTTTTTTTAAGTTCCACAGATTTTTCTGGTGGGTAGCCAAGGATTATGAACCATGTCCCAAAAGGCAACATTAATGCAAAAGTCCCCAGATAGCAATACAAAGTATCCCTTGGTACCACATATATTCATTTCTGAGTTTGGATATAGAGCACATTATCTAAACTATTTTTTAGTTCCAAAAGCCCATCTAAATTTCTTGAGTTTCTGAATTTTGAACAAGATTGCCTGGAGCCTGGAGCCACTTTAAGTTGTACTTCTGACTAAACTGGAATTACGAGTGAGGAAGAGTGTTTACTAAATAAATGACTGGGGCAAGCAAAATTGAGGGGAAATTAGAAAGTATTTGACAAACTTTAAGAGCTACTTGAAATAATGGAAGTCTTGATTAAAATGCAAATAATGGCTAGAAAGTATGGTTTAACTGGACCCCATTATGCCTTTTAAAAAATAATTTCAGTAACCCATAAATACATGTTATAAAAAATTCAGATATACAGAATGGAATAAAAAAATGATCTCCCTTTATTACCCTCACAAAGGTTACCAGCGTTTGAATTTAATAATGTATATTCTTTCATGCTTTTTTCTGTGCACTTACCTAAGTGTGTATATGTAAAGGGTTTGTTTTGTACACAAATGGGATTATACTAAAATAAGTAATGCCTATTTTTAAGGATAGGTTAAATTTGTGAATTATTATTTCAAATATATTGAATAAAATAAGCAAAAGCTATTGTTATTTACTGATCCTGGATTGTCTTAAAGAAAGTACTTGTGATATAAGAAGAGCACAGTTCTACTTACTGCTAATGACAGAATATATATTAAAAGTATTTTCATGTAAATGAAATTTAAAATATGGATCTTAAAATTTTACATAGCAATAGAAAGGCCTACAATTGCTAACACAAGAAAAATATTTATAAAACCAGTATTACATAGAGCATCAATGCAGACGTTAGCAAAAAGAATGAGACGACTTGATATGTCCTAATTGGAAAAAGTCTCAAATACTTAAAAAGCAAAAAATTGGAACAGTTTATATACTACCATTTTTGTGAAAATATACAGAATATTGAAATATACAAAGGAATACTCAGATTGCTTTTGACAAGGACAATTTGATCAAATAGAAAAAGGAGACATTTATATATATGCATATATAATACCCTTTGAATTTTACATTTTGCATGGATTAAAAATCATTGAAATTTTTTTTGTCTTTTGGGCTTGTTTTTTTTTTTTGAGGTGGAGTCTCGCTCTGTCACCCAGGCTGGAGTGCAATGATGCGACCTGCACTCATTGCAACCTCCGCCTCCCAGGTTCAAGCAATTCTCCTGCCTCAGCCTCCCCAGTAGCTGGGATTACAGGCACCCGCCACCACGCCCAGCTATTTTTGTATTTTTAGTAGAGACGGAGTTTCACCATGTTGGCCATGCTGGTCTCGAACTGAACCTCAGGTAATCCACCCACCTTGGCCTCCCAACGTACTGGGGTTACAGGCATGAGCCGCTGCACCCGGCCATTGAAGTTTTTAAATCGTCACTGGATAATCCATATTTTCTGTGTTCACTTCGTGTAGTCTTAAAGGCAGTGTATTGATGCTACAACTAATTTTTGTAATTTAGATTAACCTAATAATTTTAGACTACAAGCATTTTTAAGTCCAGTCTTGTATCTGTCTTAACACTCAGTATATATAGCATGGTGTCTGGCATGTAGTGGTCTACTGTATTGAAGGAATGAACCTGCATGTCTCAGAGAAAGTAGAAAGACTACAAAACTGCTGTGTTCTATAATTTCCTTCATGTTCATCAATATATTTGGATACAGGTATGTCAAGTCCTTAACCCCAGTGCCTAGTCTGTTGTGAGCACTCAGTGAGTGGTTCAGAGAGAAAGTAATCATTCTGGGTTGGAATGTCAGAAAGGACTACAGAAAGTTATCAGGTCCCAGGAAACAGTAATAGCACCCATCTTACTGAGTTAAAAGGAGAAGTGAGATAATCCACGAAAAGCAAAATACATGTCTGGTGAGAGGCAGAAAGGAACATGGGCATTTAAGAGATTAATGGAAGGAAATGATGGATACAGGCTGATTGTGATGAGCTTTCTGTGCCTTCCAGATTGAAGTTAGTTTTTTACATGCTGAAAGTAGGAATTGAAGAGATAAAGCAAGGCCAGTTAGAGAAGCAGAAATATCAAGACAGTAGTTGTTCCAGAGCTTCTACTTTAATTGTTCACCCCTTTATCTTAATTTTTTAAAACCTTTCTACTCTGTCCAATTAATACATGCAGGTCTAAAGTTGGGTGCATACTGTGCTGAAGATGGTTTCCTTTGTAGTGTTTCAGTTTGTGAGATGTTCAGTGAGGCTGTATCTGAAAATTCTGAGATTTTGTGTAGCAAATACCGTTTCTCCTCAGCCCTGTACTCACCACCACCACTACCACTTCTGCCAATTTGTTAGGGAGACAGTATGCCCAGTCCCACGTGGTTGGTCATAATTGGTCTAAGACATAGAAAATCCTCTTCCATACTTTCCTAGTCTCTTGCAGTTAAGCCATATGACCTAACTGCAAGAGTTCTAACCAGTAAATTGAAACCTCTTGAGGGTTTTCTAGACAGTATCTCAAGAAAACGTCTTGTTTTCCTAATAAAGGGAAATGATTATCTGGTACTGCTTCTTGAGGGTGTAGTATATGGAGCAAGCATTTTATGCCCGTAAGGTGATACATATAAGGGAAATGCAAAACAAGCTACAAAAATGTTACTCCTGACATCAAAACACTGCACAACTGCCAGCAGCCACTTCTCCACATTTCTTGAGAAATCCCTATTTGTTTAAATCTGGTTAAGTCACTGGTTTCCTTTTTGCAACATCAAGAAACCTCCCTGGCTGAGGTCTTTTCCTTCAGAGGCTCTCCATTTGCCTTCTGCCAGCAGAGCCTAGTGTGTTACCACCCTGGAACCACTTTTCAGTTTTCCTAGTTTGTGACTTTCAGGACCTCAAACCTAAATGAATGTGGTAACATTTTCTTTCAGTGGTGGTTTTGTTTTTTGCCTTTAAGAAACTGGACCCCAGGCCAAGGTAGTTTTGTCTGGGAATTTTTTATTTCACTCCTTTTCGCTGGGATGACTGGCTTTAATGAAAATGTTTGTTCCAGCTCCCAACCTTGCATGTGCGTAAGTATAGGTCTCCCACGTCAATGGTCACTTTATGTCTGTGCTTCTGGTTTCTTGTCTCCATTTATAAAAGTATCCTATAAAACTATAAAATACTTAAATGCTTTTACTACTAGTTTGGAAGGATGCAACAAGTAACAAGTATATCCCTAGATAGGTAAATTGCAGTTTATTTCATCTGAAGGTTGTTAGTCCAAAGCCAAGGTTCTCATTTTTTAAAAAAGAAATTGGCTTACTACATAGAATTTTGTTATCAATCAGTTAACCTGCCAGTTAAGAATATTCATAGGGGTAGGAGGCCTTAAGAACCACACTCATCTATATTTACATCTTTTTTTTTTTTTTTTTTTGAGACGGAGCCTCACTGTCGCCTAGGCTGGAGTGCAGTGGCATGATTTCGGCTCACTGCAACTTCCACCTCCCGGGTTCAAGTGATTCTCCTGCCTCAGCTGGGATTACAGGCACGTGCCACCACGCCCAGCTTATTTTCGTATTTTTAGTAGAGACGGAGTTTCACCGTGTTAGTCAGGCTGGTCTTGAGCTCCTGACCTCGTGATCCACCCGCCTCGGCCTCCCAAAGTGCTGGGATTACAGATGTGGGCCACAGCGCCTGGCCTACCATTAACATCTTTATAATGTTTTTTACTAAATGTGAAAAATAAAACATAATTACAGGAATGTTATGTATTCTAAAGCCCCAGTTTCTCTAATGAATTCATTACAGAAAAATCAGTTTCAAAAACTAATGTTTATACCAATGTCTGTATGTAGCTTTTCTTAGAAAACTCAACCCTATTAAAGTATTCTGGGGGTCTACGTTTCATGAAGAACTCACAGATTAAGTTAGGGTGCAAAAGTTTATGAAGGGAAGCTGTGTTTAAACTTCCTCTTTCATAGTTATTTACATTCTCATACTATGCCCTAGTCCCAGACATAAGTCTTTGAAAGATAAGTGAAAGTTTAATTATTCAAAGTGAAAAGCAGGCCCTTTGTATCAGACACTTTGGAGACCACTGACTTAATTTGGGTCACTCCCATTCACTTCTGGTGTGACCAGTTCTGCAAGAGCCCCCCAATCCAGCCACAAACACACCTCTTACTAACCAGCTCTCACACTGGCTTTTCTATTGACTCCATGGATAAACCCACGGCATACTGCCAAGAAAATGTTTCCCCTTTTTCTCCTTCCTCCCTTTCCCACAAGGTTCTCTATTTTACTCAGCTCCTAAAGCAGTCTCAAATAAAAGTTCCACATGCCAACTCTCATCATCTTTAAAATGGCTCATCCTCCTTCCCAGCTTGCTGACCCTGTTCCTAGATCACTCACTTTTCTGTCAAATACTTAAACTGAAAGAGGCTCTTGTTTCAGGTTTGGCCTCCTGAGGAAGCCAGATTAACAGAAAGTTCATGTTGTATGTAAACAAGTATTGACTTGATAATATTCTTTGGTAACTTTTATAAAGAAAAATAGGCTTTAAGAAATTGAGTTTTCAGAGTGTAAAGTATACTTTATACAAAGTAAGTACACTGTTTTCAAAACATTCAATTTGCTTCACCTTTAGCCAACATAAATATCACTGAACGCTAAATGTAAAAACCATTAAAAAACAATTTAATCCATATTCTTAGATATTCTGCACATTCCCATTTAGTCATTGCAGAAAAAAATGGTAGCACTAGCTATAAAATCACTTAAAACTAGACTCAAATACAAGTTCTACCACTTATTAGTTGCATAACCCTAAGCAAATAACTTGGCCTCAGTTTCATTATATAAAGTAGGGAAAATTACAGTACCCATAGATTATAAATTCTACATGGCTTTTAGTTGCATGTAGGAGAATTGTCTTCTAGCTGGAAAAATGTCATGGAAATCATTTATTTTAAGGAGTTTACAAAAATTCTTAAGATTTACATGCTATATTACACCTGGTTAACCCTGGAACCAAAGAATAACAAGCAGAATCAAGAGACAAAATTTAATATATGCACACAGTTTTATATATAATGCAGCATCACACCATGTAGGGCATTTACTCTTATTTTATACATTCAGATATGTTTGAAACACTTCTTAAGGCTACAAAACAGAACATAGAAAAATAAACAGGAATATATTCAACACTTACAAAAAGTGATATGATAAAGAATATAAAGTACTAGTTTCCTTTTAACACTTCAAAAGATATGTATATATACTTTTTTTTACAAGTAACATCACAAATGATCACATCTTCACATGCTCTTAAAGTATTATTTGTACTCAGTGTAAGGCTATTATCGTTTTTCATACATAAAATTTTCTAGCTCTGTAACACAATGCAATTTTTAATCCATTCAAGTAAGTTCAACCCCAAAGTTGCCGCTTCCCAGCATTAAGACATGCACCCACCCCTCTTCTAAGATTTTCTAAAACTTCTATTTCAGGGAGAAAGATCTCTTTTAAAAAATAATCCCAATTAGTGGGAGAGTAAATGGCTGACACTAGTAGCAAAACCTTAGTTATTTGAAAATAACATATTGGAAAATGAGACATTATTAGGATTTTAAACAAAAACAATAGCATTTAGACATAAAGTAGGGAGCAAAATACAGTAAACAGAAACAGTGTAGCCAAATATGCATTCTCTTCAGCTACACTAGAGTGGACCTTGCTGAGTACCCTTAAGTAAAAGACAAAACATTACCTCATCTAAAAAGGAAGGTAAAACAAAAGAGGCAAAAATAAATATTGCTAGTTTCTAGGATGGCTGAATGTTTTCTAAACCAGAAATGGTTAGAAAGGAACTTTATTGCACCAAGTCAATCATAAGCAAGTTTGCAGTTCACAGGCATTTTAATTCAACCTTGAGTCACAAAAAAAACAACACACTGCAAGAATACAGTCTGCATTAAATAAGATATCGGCATTGTGGTCTGGGAAAACCTCCTCTTGCCAGGTCAAGGCAGGGTCTGAGCTTAGCCCTGCCATGAAAATGAATTTGTGGGTTATCAGTAAACAGTATGAGGACTACACAGATGCCAGCATCCTGCTGCCAAGGAGGACATGGGGCAAGAGTTGAAGATTTATTTGAGAGCAAATGAACTTGAAGAGACATACACAACACCAAAAGGAAAAGGGGGCTGGAATCAAGTTCAGCCAAAGCACCTAACACAAAAAACAGGTGAGCTTTGGTCAGTCTGTTCTTCAAAATATGTATGACCATAATATGGTGAAGTTTCATAATTTTCCAACTCAAAAATACAAATGATCCTCAGTTCTATACTTTTGCCTCTATTCTCTTATAAAGAAATATGTCAACATACAGTATGACATAAACAGTTAAAATGAAGGACAAAAGCTTGCTTAGCCTTAGTTTGACCTCAGCATAAGGCAAAATCCCCTGGACTAATTAACACATTTAAAAACAAACTTAAAGGAAAAAAAGAAAACCAACCTTCATGCAAAGATTAATTTTAAAACTATCAAAAGTCAGTTCTTTTATTCCAGAGGTCACTGAGAAAAGTACCATCTGCTAAAATTCTCTTTCAAGCACTTTTTCCATCATATCCAAGAGGTGAGAGATGAGAAACAGAAAGCAAATCAGTGTCTCCTTCAGGAACTATCTTCTGTTACTCAATTGAGGTAAGACAAAGTGACAATGAAGACATGAATAGTATTTCCAATTTTTAAACATTTTCAGAAGCTGAGATCAAACCCCAGTCAATAAAATGCAGGACACCAGAAGCAACAACTTATTTTGGACTCCTGAGATCAAACACATTGAACTTTCAAATCTGGTGTTTATATCAATATGTGATTTTTATTAAAATCAGGTAAGCTAGTCCTACATAAAAAAGCATGAGCTGAAAGTAGAGGACCCTCTATCTTCTCATTCCTTAACTGAGCCACTGATGTTAAGAAAAAAAATGGCTTAAGCGGTACCTTCAACAACTATTCTAGTTTAGAAGGTGACAACAAATTCCTTTCAATAGGTTCTCTCAAAAAATTTTTTCCACACAACCATCCCAGTCTTTACAATTTTTTACCTAGCACCATCATAATAAAATGTTATCTTTCAAAGTGCTCTCTAAAATCCTGTTACATTATCTAAATGCTAATCACTACTCAAATCAGCAGTTACACAGACGTTAGGTAATTAAAACAGCACAGAGGTAAATAACCATTATTACAGTACAGTGGCGATTCACTAAGCCCAGCTGGCATCCAAACATTCCCATAGTTATCAGAGAACCCAGAAAACTCATCTGTTTCCGTTCGTCAAATTCAAGTGAATTGTATTTTCTTAAGTAATCTGCTTTACAAAAAAAGAAAGTCACCACATCTGGTTTTGGCTAGGTATATTACACATGGCATGCAAAGAGAAATTACTACTGTGTTATTTGCATAGCACTCAAACTTCCTGATCAGAAGATAATCTCAACATAATAAAAGTGGATTTTCACATTGGTATGTACAAATAAGAAATACAAGCTACAGTTATTTTTACAAATAACACAGATGAATGAATACTGTGTTAATTCAGAGAGTCCAATCTCCAAATGAGAAGAGTGCAACATGCAAAGGGAACCTCTAGTGAATACTGCAAAGACTGGAAGAAAGCAGGATGGAATTTGTTACCTACCTAAGGGTAACAAGCTATAAAATGCAAAGCAAAACCATTTTCTAGCAGCATCCTCTAGAAAAGAACTAGAAAGTCACAATCATATTATCTTCTATACAATAGTTCCAGCCCTGACAAGTAGAACATGCAAGTGTAAAGTGAAAGTGATACACAACCAATGGTTCAAGGGGGAAAAAACAAAAACAAAAAAACAAAAATACACAGTAACTCTAGAAACCTGTCAAGCTAAAAATTTTTAACATTTCTTCTCACAAAATATTTAGAATCTGTCAGTGCATTAGTGTTAAAGTGGCATTAAAAAAAATTCTGCAGTTCTAACTGATGCAGATTATTTTCAAAATGCATAGCATCTACATTTCTTTCGAGTAGGCACCATGATATTTACACCAGTGCTAAGAATTCTTGGTGGAAACAGCCATTTCATTGGATTTCCTACTATTCTTCTATGCAATCTCAACAAATACCAAAATTCAAAAATATACCTTATGAATATTAAAAGAACTATATACAACATTGCTAAGACACAGTTAATAGGCTGCCTTATGTGAATATTAAAGAGAAGACATTATTCAAGTTTGACAGATATTGAGATGAAAGGCCTTTGGGTTGGAAGCATTTTAAAAGACAACAGTGTTTTAGGCTGAGAATTGTTTGAGCCCAGTTTATGACTAAGGCATTGCATAATAAAATATACATTTCTATTTGGTGCAACGTTATGTTTGGAATCTATAGTGTGTCAAATGGTATATTTTCTTGTCACTTTAGTAAACACTATAAAGCACACATTTCCAACATTTGAAATCAAACTTATAAACTTATAAGGAAAAAGCCAAACACTAAATCTATAATGTTTTATATTAAGCTGTTTATAAAAAATACTTTAACAAACTTATCTTCTACTTTTTACGGGGACAGTCGCTTGATAAATAAAACAGATTCTGAATGAAGATAACTGGCAATGCCAGGAATGAACCTGTCCCCTTGAAGTCATGTCCAAAATGTCTTGTCCAGTATGGGAGTGAAGGTAAGGGGGCTGGGGAGGGGAAAGAGTTCCAATTGGGGTTTTTACTTTATTGTATTTTTTTAAAGCCTTCAGAAACATTCCACCTAAGAGTTTCTGTTAGAAAATATTTCAGCAACAACCATCAAGTGTGCTGTCCCCTATGGCCATCTCCCATCCCTGATCTCCTCCTATCTCCCCTAAATGGTCGTCCTCTGACATTTCGATGGTACTGATAACCTTCATCCCGACTTCTGCTTGGCTGTCCTTTCCAGGACTCCTCACCTCTCACATGTTGATATCCGCCCCTACCAGAATAGCCCCAATCACTTTTGTACTTCCTGCTTCCATAAGTTTGATTATAGAACTGCTTAGATCTACCACTTCTCAAAATATTAGACACTTCGTTTTCATCTTCTGAACTCTCTTCTTTTGGTCTTTGCACTCTGCTATCAACAGAGTTGGCCCCAGGGCTGACCACATCAGCAGCAGTCTTAGGATCTTTTACTTTTTCTGTTTTTTCTTTCAGACTTTGAATGGTCCTTTTAGGTTCAAGTTCAACAGGCACAGTTTCTTTCTCTCTGTTTAGAATCTGAGTGGGAGGATGAGCCTTTCCCTCTGCTACAGGAGGGATGGAAGCCAATGCCATATCTGCCTTTCGTGTCTGGGATGATTGCTCTGTCCGGCCTTCTTCCGGCTTACTGCTCACACTTGCTTCAGGGAGAGAATGTACATGTTCACCCCTGGCTTCTGGAAACTCATCTACTGTTGAAACTGAACCACAATCTTTAGACAGATCCAGATTTTCCAGAGACAGATCCAATTCTCCTTTCTCATCAGAGGGCAGGACAATATTCTGCCTCATTACTGGATTTTCTATGAATCCCTGAAAAGGGTACCCATACCAAACATGAGGAAAGAAAGGAGGTGCAATAGGAACTGGACCTAAGAATGGATTGGGTCCAAAAGATGGTTGGGGGAACATATTCTTGCCACTTAGTGACTCTTCATAATCAGCATGCAGAAGCTGCCCAGGGGTCTCAGATTCAAGATCAGCCTGGTAAGACAATTGTCCATGACTTTCGGACACCTGAGATGGAGGGATAACCAGAGGTGAAGAAAATGTCGGCGGTCCAATCTCTGGCTGTGGCATTTGACCATTAACACTGGCCTCAGTCTGCATAGGAAAGTGGGCATCAGTACAGGTACAGTCACTTTCATTTTGAGCAGCAGGAGCCTCTTGGAACCAGGGATTATGAGGATAAACAGGGACAGGGACCTTTGGGTACATCCTGCAGGCTGCCAGGTAGGCCTGGTGCAGCGGGTACAGGTAAGAATGTGGGGCCCACATAGGACAACTGTATGCCTAAAAAGACACAAAACAGTTAAATAAACAAAAGAGGCGAAAAAAGAGAGGTTTGGGTGCATATCAATCTACAAGTACTAGGCTCAAGGTAAGTTTCTCATGCCTACAAAGACCATATAATCTACAGTCCAAATACTAAATCACTGTAATAACCAACATGAAAATGAATTACAAAATTCACTGCTTTAAGACTCCATTGCTTGCTCCTGTCCTAAAACCAATCTGAAGTCCTCCTAAGTTGATAGGAGATAGTATTTCTATCACTGACTGTTTAGCTAGACCTGCATTCACATTCTGGCTCTACCACTAACTCATTGTGCCACCCCATGCAGGCCAGTTAACATCTGAATTTGTTTTACTGGGAAAATGCCAGTATGAGAGTAGATGATCTCCAATGTTAGGACTCCACAATTCTAGGAGCCCCCAAGAGTACTCCAAATGTAAGGATTAAGTTAGACCTCTAATCAGGAAGGGATAATGTTGAAAATTAAGTATTCCAAATCCTTCCTCTGCAAGATTTCAGCTAAAATCCAAAATATGAAGAAAGTATAACTGGTTAGCTAATTGGCTAACCAATTAAAATCAACATTAAATATAAAATTAACCAATTAATGCAGCAGATGGTAAAATAATCAAGTTTCTTTTTATGAAAGTGGTCAGCAGGCTAAGGTAGGGCACTTCATTTCATAGTTTGACTGTCTAAAACCCACAGAAACTAATGTAGGACAGGAGAAAACCTAACGTTAACAAGGACAGAGTTCTCCAACCTAAGAAAAGCTATTTCTAGACTGACCATTTCCCAAAGGATACCTCTGCTCTTCTAGTCAACAACCACACTATCTTATATAGGAGGATGTACACGTTACTTCCTTTGATCTTTTCAATAATGGAGGCAGGTGAAGAATATTACCCCCATTCCATAAATGAAAAAGTTAGGCCCAGATACACTACACGGCTTGCCCAGGGAAATTCAGCTGAAGAGTGATGGAGCAGAACTTCAAGCTCAGATTTGCATCTAATTAATTCCCAAGCGAGGGCATTTCCATTAGGCTGCCCAAAGATGCAGCTATGTCTTGAATATACTCACAGGTTAAGCCATCCCAGTCAAGACAAAAAGTAAAACTGGAGCCTCTACTAGCACTAAAAACAAACTATATAGTACGGAAAATGCTGGTTTTTAAAATAATGAGATTTAGCAAATTTTAGGTTACTGACTGACAGGATAAGAGTTAACACTAGTAATAATTTAAAACAGTATTAATGAATAAACTGACTTTAAGATGATAAAATGTAAATACCTTCACACCAAGATTGAAGAAAAATCGAAGAATATTCTTATCTAAAAATAAAGTAATCATTTGTTAAAATTATATATCTGCAGAGCTTTTATCATCCTCATTAAACATATAGTTCTAAAGACAATTTTACCTACTATAGTTGTTTTCTCTAGCCTGTGAAACAAAACATAGATAAAAACCGTAATATAACATAACATAAAAACAGGCTGTTACCAAAGGTTAATTCCAGATTCAATATGCTTTGTCTGTTAGCATGTAAATCCCAAAATGGCTTAGACTGAAATTTTTATCTTATTAAAACTGAATCTGGGTAAAGGACATTCAGGTGCTTTTCTTCTCAACTTTTCTGGGGGTTTAAAAATTAGGAAATGAAAATGTCGAGAATGGTAAAATCAACATAAAACCTAACTTATTAGTAGCATCATTAGTAAGATAATAGTATTCCAAGTATTCATTTACCATGAGCCATTTACCCATAGACACAAACATCAAACTACTAACTAATAAAACAAAAACATTCACATAAATCCAGGTAAACAGCATATAGTAGTCATTGCATTACTCAGATTTACAGATATAAAATTTTGCAAACTAAAAATGAGGGAGGGGCAAATTCCTTAAAAATAAAGGGGGAAAGTAAATTTTAAAAGAATTTTTAAACAAAAATAAGACATATTAAATATAGTACTTTAACAGCCACTACATTCTGAAATGCAGACCCATGTTTAGGTATCTAATTAGTGAAATTATTATGATCTTAATTCAGAATGGTTTCAAGTCCGTTTATGTAAAAAACACAGAAGGAGGTATCATTACTAAGCACACTAGCATTACAAGTATGCCAGAAACATTAAAAAAAATTTTTTCTGGGCCAGGTGTGGTGGCTCACGCCTGTAATCCCAGCACTTTGAGAGGCCAAGGTGGGCGGATCACAAGGTCAGGAGATCGAAACCATCCTGGCTAACATAGTGAAACCCTGTCTCTACTAAAAAATACAAAAAAATTAGCCAGGCATGGTGGCGGGTGCCTGTAGTCCCAGCTACTCAGGAGGCTAAAATGGGAGCATCGCTTGAATCCAGGAGGCAGAGGTTGCAATGAGCTGAGATCGATCGCATCACCGCACTCTAGCTTGGGCGACAGAGACTCCGTCTCAAAACAAAAAAAAAATTCTAATACATTTTTCTAATAAATCAAGCTGAAACAAGAATGAATGACTAATAGCTAAACCTCTGCTGCCTTCCCATCCTTGAGCTTACTAAGAAACCAGACCTCTGACCTCTACTTACATCTCTTCATTTCTTACTAAGCTTGTTTGGACTTGATAAAGTCAATTTGAACTTGGAGAAGGAGCTCACCTTTAGGCAGGTCCTCCCCAGTCTGACACAGTGAATAAGGTGGTACAATGGCTCGATCTCCCTTTTCATTACAAGGAAACCCAGGATAGAGTGGGTCTTGATAAAGGCTCAATGTCTGAGGCAAAGGCATCAAGGGCTGGTTAACTGCCTGTATTGACACAGGAACTGGAGAGGGTGTTAAATGAGCTTGGGATACAGCAGAATCAGGTCCAGTGGTCAAAGTCTGTGTCACTGACAAAACGGGAATTGGAGCAGGGACACCTACAAACAAGAAGAAAAGGAATCAAAAATGACAAAAGATGAAAATCTTTACAAATATGCTTACATTAACCTATAAAGAATGCTATATAACTGATATAGCCAATCTAAAGTAGTACCTTTTAATATCAACCAAGGGCCCTCCTGGACACAAAGAAGGAAATATGCCCAGGACACAAGCTTTGAGTCAATGTCTTCTAACAGTAGCTCTTGCAGGCACGTGTAAGACATGGGGCTGGTCAAGGGGTTCATTACGGGGCCATAAACAGCTGGCCCACGAAGGAAGCATCAAACCGTGGTGCTAATTAGTGCTGAGCAACCAAAGCAACCAGCTCAAACATCATGCTCCTGAGATTATGAGGGCATATGTCAGATGAATACAACACCAAATGAACATGGTCTTTCCACATTGGAAGCAGAGCAAAGCAGAGTATCACAGAAAGCTCTGTGAGGCTCCACATACCTAACCCTGCTCGGAGGTCAAACTTTCACTCAAGAGTTTGAAGTCTCTGACTAGAAAGGTGTTTTGGCTGGCTAGATTTTCTAAACCCTTCTCTAACCTGTTGGTCCAAAAGTTGTAGGTTCACTTGGCCAGGCTGGCACAGTGGCTGGTAAAGAAGGCACCGCAGGAGTTAGATGTACCTCTGGAGAAACTAGAAGGGGAGCTGGATTTGACAAAGACACATGCTCTGCTGGCTTCTTCAAGAAGGGAGTGAGTAGGGGAAGACAGAAAAAGACAAGAGGTCATTTTACTTTAACACTAATTCTAACCACCAGATACATATTGAGTTGCCTGCCTTTTATACAAATGAAGTACAAACAGCCCTTTATAGTCTTAGAAATGTAAGAGAAACACACAGCAGCTAAAGATAATATGCAAACAAATTTGATCCTAACCAAGGGTTGCCTACCAACAAGGACTGCATTTTTTAATACAGACAGGGTTTCACCATGTTGCCCAGGCTAGTCTCAAAACTCTTGGGCTCAAGAGTTGGGCTCTACCCGCCTCGGCATTCCAAAGTGATGGAATTTCAGGCGTGAGCCACTGCACCTATCCACTAGCAGAGTTAAATACAACACAATACTTTTAAGGCAAGTGAGCAAAATCATTGAAATCTTGAAATTCATGATTATTTAGAAAAACTCCTCATACAACTATATGCTTCCTGGCATTTAACATTTAACTTTCTCTACTCTTGTATTAGGATCAAGAACTAAAATGTCTGCTAGAACACAGGTTCATCATGAAATCTGTAAACTGGTATTTTTTTAATGCATATTTTTCAAATCTTTTCAATCAGTACATTCCCTCCCATCTGTGAAATAACTGATGCAGACAAATCTTTTAAATTTTGAAATAAAGCAGAAATTCATAGTTTCCCTTCAAAAATCTAATTTTCAAGCAAATCTACCAAAGTAATACAAAGTATCAAATATAACGGTAACAAATATAAATATACTCAAAATCAATTCAAAAGAATGGTCTCAATGTCCAGAAAATGGTGGTTATTTCTATAACATTCCATAAATAGAGAACATTCTAGACTAACATCAGAATACATTTAAAAATCATGACCACGGCCAAACTGTGATGCTAGAAAAAATTCTCCATTTCCCATATTGATGTTTTCTGTTGTTAAATGATCCTATATACAGAGCAAAGAAACCCAGAGAGTAGAGCATTCAATATTAAATGCAACAATATACTTACTTGTTCTGCAGGAGAAGGGCACTCTAACTTCTTTGACTTTGATGGTGACGAAACTGTTGCATATTTATCATCGGTAATATTCTTTGGAAGAAAAAAAAAAAAGTTTTGTATTTCAGAGACCCACATTCTGGAATAATTGATGGTTTCCTTTTATAATTCACCCTACCTGTATCTGATAGAACCCTCTCACCACTGAGTATTTTTTCCAATTATATCTTATCTTCAACAAGTAGGCTAACTTTGCCTGAACATCTTTATTATATCAAACTACTGGGCAGTTTTCATTGGGGGCAAGGCTTCAAACAGTATACTCTTCTCCTTTAAAAATATCACTCTAGAGGGACAGAGAATAAAAGCTACTTTCTAACAATTCAGGCAGGGCACCCTAATGTACCTTGAAGACATAATTTGTGAGTGACTTCTCAATCCCCATCATCTTTTCCCTGCTTTTCTACTTTCCTAATACACAGCTATAAAATTTTGATTTTCACCTTCTTCCACTTCTTCCTGCTGTACTATCATAGTATTAAGGAAAAAGAAAAGATGTAAGTAGTGTTTAAAACTTTTACCTCCAATGTGCTTGGTTCAGGCTTTTTATCCAACTGACTATGTCCATGAATAGAGTCTGCAGCAGATCAAGATTAAAAAAGACAGCATAAGCCACCAGTCATGTCTGAACACAGAACAACAAAATACGAAGATAGAAGAAGCCAAAAGTATTATTTGAACCATGTTTAGCCAGTGAAAATGTGGTTTTTAGAATAGCGTTTAACATGCTTTAGTTTGAGTCAATGCTTCTCTACAACACTCAAAATATGTGACATTAGATAAACTACTTAACAACTTAAAAAGTGTTCCTTCCCAAATATATGGCACTAAGCCAGTCATCTAAAGAGATCTCTAGCATCTGCTTTCGAATGATGAGATAACTTACCTTTGTCTTTTCGTTCTTCTGTATCCATTCTCCGCCTGCTTCCTTTTCTATCACTTACATGTGATGATTTTCTCTGGACACATGGGTTGCTACTCTGAGAAGCTGACTGACTGACTGATGAGCTCTTTAAAATGAACAAAACCCAGCATTTTGTGTTAAAGATTTACCAACAACTATATGAACAAATCCTGTATTTAATCTTATTCTTCATACTTCTAAAAATCTCAAAATTCACAGCCTTGTATTTTTGAACTGAAACTAAAGAAGATAGAATCTAGGGTCCATAATTAATTATACACCCTAGATTAACAGTCTTATCACAAAGTCGAAAGGATTAAGCAATCAGATTTCAGCCTAGATTAGCAGACTTAATCTTCATATCCCTATTTCAGGAAGCCACCCTGACCAAACCTTTACCCTACAACTTTTCTTTACAAAAACAACATCTTCTGTGCCAACCTTCCAAAAAAGTCATTGTAGTGCCATATTTTTCGGTGGGGAGTTGGGGAGAACCTAAGTGCAAATTAGCAAATACAGTGCACAAGGATTCTTATCAATGAAATGTTTACTGACGGTCAGCAACACTTAAACTCTGCATGAGATCAGGGACTGAAATAAGTCAGGTTTTTAAGCTAAATTATCATTGAAGGTTCTAGGTTCCTGTTTTAGCATTCTAAATAAATGTTCCACACAGCTAAGAGGAGGATCTCAGTCTTCGCTAACAGGAGTTTTCTAGAAAACAAATTTGAGCCACTATCAAAAGCAATCAGTATTAAACTCCTTAGTCTAAAAATGATGAGTACGAAAGATCTCATTCTTAACAAGAAAGAAATTTCACAATCTGTACCCACATTACAGTAGTTGTACTTTTACAATTCACTAACTGAAAAATGCAAAAAGGTATGAATGCAAGCTTAAACAATTTGTAGTTGTTATTTATATAATAACACATATGACATGAGAGATAAATGTACGCAGCACATAAACGATGCTTATTTATGTACGGATTTGGGCACTTCAATTATTCCTAAATGGATTCGGGCACTTCTTCCAATAATTCCTAAACTCCAATGCCTGTGCCAGATTAAACTGCTATTCCAGATCACCTGTTTTCAATTGAGTTCCTCCTCAAGACTCCTAAGGAAGTCCACAGAGACCAGAAGACAGACCTCAGTGTGTGACGCTTTAATGTTTTATACTGGTATACTGGGTAACCTCCCATAACAGTCCACTATTTATTTAATCTACTCTAAAAAGAAAATGTGTCCAACCACCATTCTGGATCATAGGTCATTTGGGTACTACTTACCAAGATGTAAAAGACCACAGGCACAGGCTCCCAGACATGAGAATGAATTAGGTACCCCTCCTCTTTGCTGCCAACAAACCCACCTCAGAGAGCACATACTTCATTCTACATGAGAACAGTTTTCCCTTCTGACTTCCCAAAAAGAATTAAGAAACCTGAAGGTAGAGAACACTTCTTTTATCAGAGAAGCATCCATCACAGCCTGACACATGGAGAAAGGACAAAGCCTCAGGATGACATGTGTTACCACCTCCAACAGCAAACACCCTGAAAGACAGCTCTCAAAAAGGCTTCCTGATTTTACACATATATCTTGTAATGGATTAACTAAATCATGAACCTCTACTACATAGTACTTTTGCTAACAAATTAAACACGTTTTAGTTCAAAAGAAAACGCTAAACACTACAAGTGAACAAACCAGTTTACTTGCCTCAACTCTATCAACCTTATAGTAATATCTCTAGGTCTAGAGATATTACTAAACATGTGAAAAGGAAAAATAGGAAAAATGTGAAAAAAATGTGATCTTTAAAGTATTTAAAGTTTAAAAATTATTAGTTTACCCTTGGGAACTATGGCTTAATCTAAAAACTGTATTAAGAGAAACTTCTATACAATAACTTTTAAACTATCTTTTCATACATACCGAAAGGGCTGGGAAAGCCTGTTCATCTCTGTTCTGAATCTCATAGAGTAAACGGGATTCTTCTATAGCTTGCTTCTCTCTGCGCTCTTCTGGGGAAAGGCCGAAATAGTTAGATTCTCGACTGGTGTGATCAAAATCCTCAACTCTTTCACGATCAGGTTTTCTGTCAAATAAAACATTCTTGTCAGAAAAAAAAAAAAGACAAACTATACTGAGTACCTAAAATAAAATGATCTATTTTGCAATACAAACATTTTACTAATTTAGCTACAATGACATTTTAGAACATTTGGCAGCCTAGTTAATAAATGTTTAGCAAATGGAAGCTTCTGTAGCATGCCCTTACAGAGAGTCAAGAAGACAAACTTAACAATGGGAGGTAGAGGGGAAAAGAAAAAAAAACTTATTTCCAAATGATACAAAAATGAGTGAGGTTTTTTTCTTTTCATCAAGAAGAAATGTGAGAACTGTATATACTTGTTACACCATATTCCAATATTTTCATTAAGAATTAATTCTCAAAGGGAAAATTATTAGTTTAGGTCTCAAAAGCATTCTCACTTTCTGTTCTAAATAAAGGGGAATGGTCCAAAGGTCCAATGAGACAGCAGGACCATCTTCCCACTTGTTTATGACACCACCAAGGGAGACAGAGAGCTGAAAAAGAAAAACTAAAACATGTCAGGCTGGATACCAATTGCACAGGTAAGACTGCTGTCATTTCAACATAATTTTGGTCAAAAAAGGATGACAAGAAATTCATGAATAGAGTTTAGTACCCTATAATCCAACCCTAATGTATTATATGGCTTATAACTATTAAAGACAGTATGAATACTATTTCTAACATGTCTAACAGTTCTTCAAAAATGGAACATGAAAATCTAAAACCTGTAAGAAAAATACTTTGTCACAGTACAAAGAAATATTTCCTCAACAGAGTAGAGCACTATGATGTCATCTGATTTTTTTTTTACCGCTGAAATAGATAGCCATTTCACGTCCTTACACAGTCCCACTTACAATCACACTCTAATTACAAGAGGACAGATGTCAACCCCAATGGTACTGATGAAAAAAGGGAGGGATAGAAAATCTGGACTCTCACTATTTTAGACTAATCCTTCCCAAATCCCAGTGGTAAAAAATTTTGAAGAGGACTCAGCAACTGTCAGGAGTCTCTGCCAAATTAGCACTACCTTGTCACTATCTCCTATCACCCCAAAAAAATGACCACTACTGTATGATCTTCATCTCATCCTCAGAGAGAAGCTACCACAGTCTATTTTCATCTAGCTTGAAGACAGATATTCAGCCACAGTATTTCCTGGATAGCCACATTAATGAAAGCATATATGGCAATCTTGCTTGGTTTTTGGTTATATTTTGTGTTTTCTCCACAGGAAGAGACAATTATCAATGAGGAAAAACTGGAAAAAGTAAGAGGCCATGAAGGTCTCATATCCAGCACTACAGTTCTCTTTTGCTCTATAACTAGAAGAAATTCAAAAGTGATGTGTTACAAATTAGAAATACAGTGAAGATGAACTGTACTGGGCTTAAATCTATTGGATTGTTAGCTATAAAATTCTAAAATCTGACTAAGTTTTTAAATGTTCTTACTTTAAATATTCAATAAAGTTTTTAAACTTGTTTTAATACGTTAGTAAAATTCGCTCTCACACACAATGGAGAAGGCATACTAACCTAACAACAAACTGCAAATACCACTAGGTTCTAATGTAATTAGTCACAATGTCAAAAAATCTCTAAAGTTTCATGTCTATGGTGTTAATTATCACTGCCTTGTCACATACCATCAAGTATTTTTATATACCAAGTAACACATATATCTAACACATATAAAAGGATCCTAATAAGATATGCTTCTCTATTTCATAGTATTAAAAATACTGTTGATTAGAGGCTGGGTGCCATGGCTCATGCCTGTAATCCCAGGACTTTGCGAGGCAGAGGCGGGCTGATCACCTAAGGTCAGGAGTTCAAGACCAGGCTGACCAACATGGTGAAACCCCGTCTCTAATAAAAATACAAAAGTAGCCAGGCGTGGTGGTGCACGCCTGTAATCCCAGCTACTCGGGAGGCTAAGGCATGGGAATCACTTGAACCCGGGAGATGGAGGATGCAGTGAGCCAAGATCGCGCCATTGCACTCAAGCCTGGGCAGTAAGAGCAAAACTCTGTCTCAAAAAAAAAAAAAAAAAAACTTGATTAAAAGTATTATTGGTACAAGACATCTGTCTGAGCATGTACCAATTCACAGGCGATCAGAGTCAACACCAGAAACACACCAGATTATAAATTCAGTTCATAATAAACAAGTTTATTTAAATTAGCCATTTTGTAGTCTATGTGTATTTCCTTTTTTAATCTTTAAATCACTAAAGAGTACCCTTGTGTTCAAGGAAAAAGAACACTGCTTTTTCTATCAAAAAATGAGAATGTTATTAAACAATTAATTTCTGCCTATAATCTTTCTATAGTTACTTTCTATTTCTAGGTTTCCAAAGCTAACATTCAAAGTAAGTTAATATCTTAGATACTCTTCGTGCATTGAGTAAGCTACCACCAGCGGCTACTGGAGTTTGGCCAATGTCCAAACAACAAAATTCAGCCATAAACTAGTTGATTAGTGGCATAAATTCTGTCTGTTCGGGAGAGGTAATGTAACAGATTAGAATCATTAGTATTTGTTATGGATTGAACTGTGCTTCTCAGAAAGGTATGTTCCTGTGTGGAAAAGAAAGAGATCAGCCTGTTACTGTGTCTATATAGAAAGAAGTAGACATAAGAGACTCCATTTTGTTTTGTATTTGAGATGCTGTTAATCTGTGACCCTACCCCCAACCTTGTCCTTGCAAGAGACATGTGTTGCGGTGACTCAAGGTTTAATGGATTTTGGGCTGTGCAGGATGTGTCTGTTAAACAAATGCCTGAAGGTAGCTTGCTGGTTAAAAGTTATCACCATTCTCTTAATTTCAACTACCCAGAGACACGTACACGGCCAAAGGTCGCAGGGACCTCTGCCTAAGAAAGCTAGGTATTGTCAAAGGTTTATCCCCATGTGATAGGATGAAACAATGTTGCTAAAAGGTTTATCTCAAGGCACAGGATTTTCCTTTGAACTTATTCATATCACAGAGGTTTTTGTTCTTATGTCTTACTGCTAATTTCCTCCCTAAAAATGATCCTATTGTCCTGCCACTCCCCTGTCTTTAAGATGGTAAAGATAATTATCAATAAATACTAAAGGAACTCAGAGACCAGTGCCGGCGTGGGTCCTCTGTAAGCTGAGCGCTGGTCCCCTGGGCCCCGCTTTTCTTTCTCTATACTTTGTCTCTGTGTCTTATTTCTTTTCTCAAGTCTCTCATTCCACCTTACGAGAAACACCCACAGGTGTGGAGGGGCAGGCCACCCCTTCATGTTCATGTTCCTAATCTCTATGCACATGACCTTTTTAGAAATAGGGTCTTCTCAGATGTAATCAAGTAAAGATGAGGTCATACTGAATAGGGTAGGACCTAAACCCAGTATGACTAATGTCCTTATGAGAAAAGACAGACAGAGACACATGGGGAGAACACCATGTGATGATGGAAGCAGAGAATGGAGTGATGCACTTACAAGCCAAGGAACCTCAAGGACTGCAGTCAACTCCAGAAGTAGGAGGCAAGCATGGAACAGATTCTCCCCTAGAGCCTTCGGAGAGACCATGGCCCTGGCAACAACTTGATTTCAGACTTTTAGCAACCATAAGTGTGAAAAAATAAATTTCTGTTGTTTCAAGATGACCAGTTTATGGTATTTTGCTACAACAGCACCAAGAAACTAAAATAGTATTGATAAATGTCAGCTTATAGTATTGATAAATGTCAGCTTAAGAACCTACAACTCTGTCTTGAAGATGCTACATAAAACATATTTATTTCCTTTCTTTTTAAGACAAGTCAACTACAGTAGCGACAAAGGGTGAAAGAGTAGAACAAGGAGTTTGACCTGTAACTGACTGTGAACAATCAACTGAGATAACTTATGACCTTCACACCAGCCTATATATCTTCAGTGACAAAATGTTAAGTGCATTCACAAAGAACGTAACATCCAAATGCCAGATATAAAGGAACTAAAGACCAGAGGGTTAGCAAACACATAAGCTGATGCTACAGCTCTTCGGGTAATTGAGAAGGTGCTTTGATGGGAAAAGTACTTGTCATAGTCACCTATGAAGACTCCACAGGAAACACAGTCATATTTGCATGATAAAGACAGCTTCAACATAAGACACAGCCTCTCAAATAAAGCTCTTGCAAAGGGTTATAAAGTTACTCAACAGAAAGGGTAGACTAGGGAAAAATTAAAATCCACATAGCACAGGAAAATTGTGATCCTCAAAGTTCATCTGTCTCTGGATACTTAGAATGTTGATATTTACAATTTCACAGACCTAAAATTGTAGCCCCATTCAGTATTAAGAGACATTACCACAATCAAAACTTATCAAAGTAAACCAACAATTTTGGGCTGCTTTAAGTTCCTGTACAAATGGGAGTATCCTCACCTCCCAAGGAAATAGAAATGCAATCTGGAATCCAGTATTTACCATATTACAAGCCACCAGAAAATTAAGTGCCAGAATAGGATTGGGCTAGAATAAGATCTCCCAAACCATTTGAAAAAATACTAAAAAATAAAGGTCTCTCTATATATACTTCCTTGCCTTGTTTGAAGAAAATTATAAAGAATTGAGACCCTCACATGATGTTTTATCCAAAATGCTCTTAATACTAATCTAGGGACAATTATATGAACACAAAGTTATAATTATTTAAACGCACATAATGCGGCAAATGCAACAAATGCCTCTTGATTTCTATACTTCTCTTGCATTCAAGAAGGTTACCTTATGATCTGTGAAGGTGTCCGGCTAAGATTTTTGTGCTCACTGGAGAATTTCTGAGACTGTGACCCTGAAGAATGACTAGAGAATGCATGTTGTCTTACTCCTGAAGGATGCTGCAGTCGAGGAGGTAGTGCTGATGGGGCTTTTATTGGCTTGCTTGGATTCTTTGGCCCTCTGTAATCCATATCTGTGATAAGAACCCAAAAGTACATCATAATATTCATATTATAAACAATCCCAAGTACCATCATCCCAAACCCAAAGGAATGATAGCCTGATGTGCTCCTACCAGAATGGAAATTTTGTCCAGAAGTGGAAGGTTTTTTCATCTTCTTCCCTGACACTGTGTTCCAGCTTTCTGGGGGAGGTGCCTTGAGGTTCTTTGATGTGTGCCTTCAAAGGGGAAAAGACTTGTGATAGCTTAAAATACCCTAGTAAGAATACTTAAATATTCTGCGTATTTATTTTCAGCTTATATAAGAATTTCTAGTTTTATTTCTTACATTAAAATAAATTAGAATTAAGGTACGAACAGCATTTACCAATCCAGATGTAATTCTAATCAAATAAAATATTAATCAAAAGCATATTTTCTAATTTAAAAAAAAGAGGGCTAAATCACAATCTCAGCAAAAGTTAAATACAGAATGACTTATTCTTTTAGGTAGGATAATGGTACTGCAGTTAAGGCAGGGAAGGAAGTCTTTATTCTGTTAGAGAAACATATAAACATCACTGGAGAAATGGTGTGATGCTTGGATTGCCTTCAAAATATGCCAATTTCATTTTCATTTTTTAAAAACATATTAGGGAAAATAGATTAGAAAATATTGCCTAGGCCGGGTGAGGCAGCTCATGCCTGTAATCCCAGCACTTTGGGAGGCTGAGGTGGGAGGATCACAAGGTCAGGGGTTCAAGACCAGCCTGGCCAACATGGTCAAACCCTGTCTCTACTAAAGATACAAAAGATTAGCCGGACATAGTGACACATGCCTGTAATCTCAGCTACTTGGGAGGCTGAGGCACGAGAATCACTTGAACCCGGGAAGCGGAGGTTGCAGTGAGCCTAAATTGCGCCAGTGCACTCCAGCCTGGGTGACAGGCAAGACTATGTCTCAAAAAAAATTAAAAAATTGGTCAAAATGCTGTGAGTTGCTAAAAATGGGTGTTGAGTTATACTGGGATTCAAACTGTGCTGTTGGTTATATTGGGGATCTATTCTTAATTTGTATATGTTCAAATTTTTCCACAGTAAAGTTTAAGGTGTGACTTACTACCTTTTTCTCTAATAAAGCCCAGCAGCAACTGAAACAAAGGTGCTCTAAAATAACACTGTATAAGGTAAGCCAATAATATTTTGCTACTCCATCTGACAAACTGACTGGACACTAACTACACACAATGCAGTACTGAATGAATTTAAAATGAATCCCTCCAAAGCTCCCATATTACGATCTAGTCAATTTCTTGAACTGCCTTTGTGCACACAATGGTACATTTTAAATAGTAAGCAACAAAACAATCTTCATTCAAAGTTTGACAATGTGCAAAATACTAAATTTGCACATTTAGTGCTTTTCTAGAGGTCAGAACAAATGTACTTTTTTTTTTTTTTTAGATAAAGTCTAGCTCTGTTACCAGGCTGGGGAGCAGTGGCACGATCTCAGCTCACTGCAACCTCCGCCTCCCTGGTTCAAGCGATTCTCCTCCCTCAGCCTCTCAAGTAGCTGGGATTTACAGGCATACGCTGTCACACCCAGCTAATTTTTATATTTTTAGTAGACACGGGGTCTCACCATGTTGGCCAGGATGGTCTCGATCTCCTGATCTTGTGATCCGCCCATCTTGGCCTTCCAAAGTGCTGGGATTACAGGCATAAGCCACCGCCCCTGGCCCAAATACACTTTCTATACATGGGCAATATCTTTCATTGAATTTGCAAATACAGAAAGCCATTTTAAAATGCTCATGATTAGGCTAAATGGAAGAGGCAGTAAACGCCTTAGCTGAAGAGTAGTACATACTTCTTTCCCAGTTCTTCAACCAAAACTGGTCCATTCTCAGAATGAACTCCTTGAACATCTGCATTCAAAAATTTTCCATTGTGATCCAACCTCACCTGTTAAACATTCCAAAAATGAAAAGGAAAAAAAAAATCAGTCACCTGCTTCCTTTGCATTAATCAGTTTTTTGTGACTTCCTGTGTTTTTTCGTTTGTTTGTTTTGTTTGTTTGAGACAGGGTCTCGCTCTGTCACCCAGGCTGAAGTGCAGAGGCGCAACCTTGGCTCACTGCAACCTCCACCTCCCCGGTTCAAGCCTGAGATTCTCCTATCTCAGCCTCCCGAGTAGCTGGGATCACAGGTGCGTGCCACCACACTCGGCTACATTTATTTTGTTTTGTTTTGTTTGTATTTTTAGTAGAGACAGTGTTTCACCGTGTTGGCCCACCTGGTCTCGAACTCCTGACCTCAAGTGATCCACCTGCCTCGGCCTCCCAAAGTGTTGAGATTACAAGCGTGAGCCACCACACCCAGATTTTAAAATTTTGTCTTTAATTAAACAGAAAATAAAGTTTATCAGTAAAAACAAAGTAAGTCCAAAGAGGTCTACAATAAAATCCATCTCCTTAACCTCTCAGACCTCCATATCTCCTACCTAAAAGAAAGAAAACCTTTTCTTCTTTGTCCCTCTAAATTCTTTTCTAAACTGATTTTCAAAATTGTTCAAAAAGTAGGAGCACAATATGTTAAGGCTCTAAACAAAAGAGGCAACATGCCCTGGTTCTGAAGGCAGGGCTATGGTCCCACATACCCCAGGCTTCCAGGTATGGCTTTTCCACTTGCCAGCAACATGACCATGGGCAAGTTATTTTTCTCTCCTTTCAAGTTTCCTCATAATGCAAAATGGAGCTAATAATAGTACCTACGTCACAGAACTCATGGAGATGGAATGAGGGTGCACAGGATACACGTAAGAGGATACACATAACTTGCACACAGCAACCACTCTACAAGTGAGAGCAACTATTATTACAATTATTATCTTACCATTTTTCCTATATTAAAAACGTGCAACTGTGATTTTTATCCCTAAAAATAGATCCATTAACTGTTCTCTTGCAATTAATATTATGCAACTGTAAATCCTTGATAAAAGAGGAAAAAAGCCTAAGTTTTCTTCCTATTGTTATATTGCCCACACTGAATTGTGTACCTGCCAAGTACAACATACAGGACAATGCTTTAAGCAAACTCCCACTTTTAGTAGTAAACCAAAGTCCTCAAGCTGGTATTTCATTCTTCATCAATGACAAGACATTTTTCCTTCAAAAGTTTCACAATAAAAAAATTTTCTGAACTTAGTCCTAATCAAAAGTTTAAACTACATCTTACACACTCGAGTAAACAAAAGTCACCTTAGAGTCATCTCAGTTTCTTAAAATTTTATCCAAATTATCCAATGACCATGTTATCCATATAAAATGGTCAAGTAGTACAGATGGAAATAAAATACTTTAAAAAGGAAAAAAAAAAAAGCATGTGCTTTACCATTTACTTTATCAAAAGCACCTACTTTACCAAAAGCAATTTCAACCTCAAAGGAAATATGCTTGACTTAAAATAACATGACTTTAGTGATACAGCATAAGCCATCTTCTCTTCTCTGTTGAGAAGGGTGAGGAGAGAGACCTTTAAACCCTAGATTTAATCTCGTTTGTTCTCTTTCAAGTTTTCCCAATCAATGTAGTAAAAGCTTCCACAATTCCCTTCCACAATTAGAGCAGATTTATGACAATCCCATAAGGCAGTACCTGAATGAATCATGTTCTCTTTTTCCTCACCTTTAAATACCCCAGAACGAGAACTATTAAAGGTTCTTAAGATAAAATCCTGGCTAATCAGATGACTTCACAAAAGCCAATTTATCATAAAGTAAATGTTTCCTCTGTAAGTCAAAAATAAATGTTTGCCAATGGCTGTTTTAAAGTAGTTTTTTAAAAGGCAACACTTTTTGATGGAAGTAATTTCTGATAAGAATTAACTTCCACATAACATTTTTTGTGTATGTGGTTTTGTTTTTGTTTTTGAAATAGCAATATTTTTCCATAAACAAGGAACAAAAAACAAGAAGAGACTTTGTAAATTATCTTACCTAGGGTTTCTTCTGCCTAAGTATTACTGACACTTTGGACTAGGTATTCTTTGTTAGAGGGAGATGAGGGAGGCTGTTCTGTGCACTGTAGACTATTTGGCCACAGCTTTGGCCTCTACCCACTAGATGTCAGTAGCACCCTCCCAGTTTTGACAGTAAAAAATTTCTCGACACTGCTGAATGTTCAGTGGGGGTAGGGGGGGCAGGGGAGGAAGTGAGGGGGTTAACTACTAGATTAAGAAACACTGATTTTAATCCAACTTTCTCCTTTTAACCATCAGCTACTCAAACCCAGGGCAGCTGCATATTCAAATTAATTGGCAAAAACTTCTCTGTGGTTCACTTTCCTTCCTCAGTCCAACAGTAAACATTATGTATGTATCAACATCATCCAAGATGATTTTCATAAATAAAACTAAATGACCTATAGTCAATATTGAATCAATTTCAGTCAATTTTAACAAAAAAACCTCAATATCTGATATGTTATTATCATTACTTCTTTGAACCAAGTTAATACCAAAGGCTGAATTGTTTTTAAAGATCATGTGATGGAATGCCACAGTTTCAGATACATACAATTTTAACAATGTATTCAAATGAGTCAAAAAGCTAAATACTTCTAAACTACTAAAATGTATATACATAATAAATATATTCTGAAATCCCAAATTAACAACATACTCACACCTCAGTTGTTTTCTCGGTTCATATTACAAAAAGCAAGGTTTCAAGTAAAATCTCTTATTTTACATAAGTCACTTACTTGACATTTGTCTCCAACTTCATATTGTAAGCCAGCAGCAATGGAATAATCACGTTTTTGCTGAGCTGTTAAAAAAAAAGGTCAGTATAATATAAAGTTGACTTATTTTCAAGTGCTACAAAGCAAATTTATGGAAAATGCAGATTTTTAACTCACCTTGTTTAGACTTCAGCCAAATTTCATATTCCACATTTCTATAGACTGCAGGATTGAGTGACTTAAGAACTTTTCTAGACAAAGGCAGGCTAGTAGAGTTCCCATTGTTCTTCAGCTGCTAAACAAAGTCAAGAAGTCCAATCAACACATGAGTGCTTTTAAAATTTTTGTTTGAGATATATGTAAAACTAAAGTCAAATGAAGAAAAGAAACTTCAAAAAACTAGGAAGCCACCAAATCAATTTCTTAGATGATCCTGACTTGACTGAAATGTACCAGAAAAAAGAAAAAAAATTAAGATTTTAATGTATATGCTTTCTTATATTAAAGAGCTAGTTTTAAAACCACTTTAAAAAAAAATACCTCATTGTCTGACAAAGGTTTAAATCCATTCACATCAGCAGCAGCAGCAGTTTTACTCCTACAAAGAAAGATAACCATAATTAGGGGCAGAAAAAAGGTATTTGCATGTAATTACCTTCTAACTTCATCTAAAAGTCTTCAAAGTCAGAACTATGCTCCAAAAAGTCAGAGCTATATTCCAGTGAGCTCATACAAGTTTTGGTATAAATATATCTATATATAAAAGAGTATATGTATGTAAATGTATATATATAAGATAGAAGTCAAAGACAACAGTAATTCTAACTGGCTCAGTAATCAGTAAGAGAACAGAAATAAACTGTGAAATTTGGGTGGGTAGAATAATTGAATTTACTCACGTGTATATTGAAAGCAAGTTTTTACATTGTTCTGTAAATTCAATATACCAGTTTCTTTCTTTCAATATACCCGTTTTTTTTTAAAAAAAAAAAAATCGATTTACAACAAAAGTATCTACAGGCAGATTCGACAACCCTTTTATTAAAAACACTCTCCATCAGCCGGGCGCGGTGGCTCACGCCTGCAATCCCAACACTTTGGGAGGCAGATGCGGGCAGATCACCTGAGTTGGAGAGTTCAAGACCAACCTGACCAACATGGAGAAACCCTGTCTCTACTAAAAATACAAAATTAGCTGGGCATGGTGGCGCATGCCTATAATCCTAGCTACTCGGGAGACTGAGGCAGGAGAATCGCTTGAACCTGGGGGGCGGAGGTTGCAGTGAGCCGAGTTCACATCACTGCACTCCAGCCTGGGCAACAAGAGCGAAACTCCATCTCAAAAAAAAAAAAAAATTCTACATCAAATAATGTTCAGCACAATGAAAGCACCATCATCAGCCCTTTAAATTCACTGTCGCATACATACCTACACATTCATATACTCAATAACTAACTTGAGTGTCTACTATGTGCCATGCACTGTACACTGCTGGCCCTTGAACAACACAGGTTTGAACTGTGCAGGTCCACTTACACACAGCTTTTTTTCCAACCAAAAGCAGATCGAAAATACAGTATTCTTGGGATGTGACACCCAAGTACACAGAGGGCCAGCTTTTCATATAAACAGATTCACAGGGCCCGTAGCAGGACTTGAATATGTGCAGACTGTGGTATACTCAAGAATCCCGAATCCCCTGGTATACACCAAGGGATGACTGTATTATTAGGTGCTGGGGTCTAGCATTTAAGAGAATAAAAACTCTGCCTACATGAAATGTACAATCTGGTGACAACAGATAAAAACTAGTAAGTAATGAGTATGTTACATGCTGATAACTGCTATAAGGAAAAAAAAAAATAAGTAGGCAAAAATGAGTGTTGAGATGTAGGCTGATACAGTTTAGCTTTGTGCCCCCACCCAAAATCTCATCCTGAATTGTAATACTCCCCACGTATCAAGGGCAAGACCAGGTGGAGATAACTGAATCATGTGGGTGGTTTCCCCTACGCTGCTCTCATGATCGTGAGTTCTCACAAGATCTGATGGTTTTATAAAAAAGAGGCCACAGTGCCTCAGGCCTGTAATCCCAGCACTTTCGGAGGCCGAGGCGGTCAGATCACCTGAGTTTGGGAGTTCGAGACCAGCCTGACCAACACAGAGGAAACCCCATTTCTACTAAAAATACAAAATTAGCCGGGTTGGTGGCGCATGCCTGTAATCCCAGCTACTCAGGAGGCTGAGGCAGGAGAATCGCTTGAACCCAGGAGGTGGAGGTTGCAGTCAGCCAAGATCACACTATTGCACTCCAGCCTGGGCAACCAGAGCAAAATTCCATCTCAAAAAAAAAAAAAAAAAAAAAATTTTAATAATGCAATGTAAAGGTAATCCACATTCAAAGAACAAGAGTGCGGTATAAAAAGAAAAACTGAACACAATAGTGAACACATCTTATACACCTACTCTACCATGTCTGGTAAACTTCTCCAGCTTACTAGCCCCTACGCTATACTTCACCTGCCAACTGCCATACAAGACCCAGTTGTTTCTAATACCATTACCACCAGCAGCAACCAAAGGGCACGTGTTGGATGTGCTAGAAGTCCCCCAACCCCAATCACAGGTAACAAGTTGTAACAAGCTAGTCATTCTCTCTTCCAATGTCCCCCATGGTCAATGACATGGTGCTCAGACAGAACCATAGAGCAAAATTTCTATCTATGTAAAGTCAGTCCATTCTAGAATTAAATTTACAATGGCAGACACTGATTCAAGTTAGAAAGAAATGGTGGACAAATTTTCAATCAGGATCAGAAAATTTTAATTCAATAAATACTTGGAATTACAAATCAAGAGATATACATATATTTTAAGTTATTTTTATAATAAAGAATTAGACAGCCTAAGGCTTAAGTTCCATTTATATCTCTAGTGTCACAGAGTGTAACATACCAAGTACAATCCTTTCATACTCTCATACAACAATATATACTTTTAGTTTCAATAAGAATATAATAGGGTTGGTTCTTATAAAAGAGTAAACATCCTAATATAAGATCCTAATATAAACATCCAAACAGTCCCATAATAGAAATTAGGTAAAAATAGTGGCAGGGATAAAGAAACTTCAGCAGACTGCTATACTTTATGAATACCATTAACACCTCAATATATCTTATGCAAAGACATTTACTGAAATGTAAAGACATTTACTTAAATGTTTCCTTGTATGGCACTAGAAAAATATTTTAGGATTTCATTCTTACTTGCAACTGTCATCCTCTGAATCTGATATTTCACTGTTGTCTTCATCAGCTACTTCCAACGTGTCTAGTCCCATCACAATTTTACTAACATCAGTTTTAAATACCTTCTCATACAGCAATTCATAAAGGAGAGCTGCAATTAATGACAGACAGATTTTCCAACATTAACTACAGGCAGTTTTTTAAAAACAGGACCAGACCGTAACATTGTAACTTTCCATTGCTCAGGCTTTTAAAATCCTGACTAGATACCTGCTAAACCTTATGGTCAATAACATAATTTAATCAGAAAGTTACCTAGGGTACAACTAAAATTTCTGTTAAGTGCAGTTAAGTAGTTTAAAATAATCGCAAAAAACAGTGCCATTTTAAAAACTAACACCATCCATCACAAAAAGGTACAACTGTGAAACAAGTAGGACAATAGGAAAAGCCAAAACACACATACTAAGCAATTATTACTACTACATTCCACACACTGTGCACCTCTATATATCCTTACGTTTAATCCCAGCACAGTGAAGCATTATTCTGATTGTACAGATAAGGAAACTGAGACTTAACGATGTCATACAACATGCCCAATCTTAAGTGACTTGGATGAAAAATATTAAGAAGCATTAAGATTGCTAAAAAGAGGAATATAGTATAGTACATACTAGCTGACAACTCAGAAGCCTTGGATGCTAGTCTAAGCTTTCCCACTAATTGTACCCTTAGACAAGCACTTCTCAGGTTTCCATAGAAAAAGAGGATGTTTGACTACATAACCTAGCTCCAGATTTTAATTTTACATAAGCAACTAAAAAAAAAAGCTGTTACAAAATATATTCTCAGCAGCCACTGAAAGAAAGAAGCATATTTAGACAACTTCATTGCTTTAAATAAAGTAAAATTTTAAAACTCCAGTCTCAAATATAGGGAAATATATTTTAACAAAAATTCAAAAATACATGGATTTTAGGACTCTCATTTGGTTTTATTACGATGAGCTTTAAGAAAACAAATGTACTAAGAATTCACCAACAATGGGGCCAGGTGTGGAGGCTCACACCTGTAATCCCAACACTTTGGGAGGCCAAGGCGGGCAGATCACTGGAGGTCAGGAGTTCGAGACCAGCCTGGCCAACACGGTGAAACCCTGTCTCTACTAAAAATACACAAATTAGCCAGGTGTCGTGGTGCACAACTGTAATTCCAGCTACTCAAGAGGCTGAGGCAGGAGAATCGCTTGAACCCAGAAGCCAATGGTTGCAGTGAACTGAGATTATGCCACTACACTCCAGTCTGGGTGACAGAGCGAGACCCTGTCTTAAAAAAACAGCAAAAGGCCGGGTGTGGTAGGGCTCACGCCTGTAATCCCAGCACTTTGGGAGGCTAAGGCGGGCGGATCAGTTGAGGTCAGGAGTTCAAAACCAGCCTGGTCAAGATGGTGAAACCCCATCTCTACTAAAAATACAAAAATTAGCCAGATGTGGTGGCGTGCACCTGTAATCCAAGCTACTCGGGAGGCTGAGGCAGGAGAACAGCTTAAACCCAGGAGGCGGAAGTTGCAGTGAGCAGAGACTGCGCCACTGCACTAGGCAACAGAGCAAGACTCCATCTCAAAAAAAAAAAAATAGCAACAACAACTAAAAAAACACTGAGTGTCCACCTCTAAATGAGTTCCCACAGAGCCTTCCTCTTATAGACCATCTTTCTTCCAGATTCTAGTAACAGGAGTTACAGCCCTCATATCACCCAAACCACAGGCACTTAGAAGCACAGGAAAGACAAGCTCTAGGAGCTATCTTTCCCAGAGCTGTTTAATGTCCAGATTGTGACTAGCTAGGAGAGAGAAAAGACACAGTCCAGGGTACAGAGGCTACACTTTCATATCTTACAATGGATTAATTTTTTTAAATAGTGTATTGCACATACCTTTACTGGTTACCACTAGCTTAAGAGCAGAGGAAAAAGCTGTCACAAGCCCAGTACCACTGCTTTGTATGACTGATCTGTGCTTTGCCAGTACAGATGATATAAAATAAACTGATAGGAAGGGTCACTGCTCTTCTATAGCAGGAATTCTCAAAGAGAAGAAGGACAAGGGGAATTCATATGCCCAAGAAACATTTGGCAAGATCTGGAGATATTATTAGTTGTCACAAAGGGAGAGAGAGTGTGTTACTGCCATCCACTAGGTAAAAGCCAAGAATGCTACTTAACATCCTGAAGTTCACAAGACAGCCCTACAACAGAGGATTATCGGGCCCAAAATATCAATAGTGCCAAGGTTCAAAATGCTGCCCTGGAGCCAAATACAATCAAATGTTTGATTTGCTCAGTCATTTGGATTTTCAAGCTATACACTAACAGTTTTTAAAATGTATATAAATCTTTATTACTGAAATTATTGCAGGAAAAAAAGTCGGTATTTATAAGTCAAACTCTAGCCACAAGCTCCCTTTCCTCCAATTTCTCTCTGTTTTGTTTTGTTTGAGTTTGAAACAAGGTCTCACTCTGTTGCCCAAGCTGGAGTGTAGTGGCACAATCATAGCTCACTGCAGCCTTGACTTCCTGAGCTCAAGTGATCCTCCCACCTCAGCCTCCCAAGTAGTTGGGAAAACAGGCATGTGCCACCATGCCCAGCTACCTTTCCTCCTATTGCAACACGTTTTTATTACAATATTAATACTCTTGGTAATTTAAGGTTCTAAGACATAACTTTCATATCACAATAGAATTATTTGTTCTGATTTGTTTATATTAAGACTTTATAAGTTTAGGAATATAATTTCCCATATAAACACAAGGTGATACTTACACTGACACATAGCAGAGCTTTCTTTATAGTTTATGGGATACACAATATCATAATGATTTCCATTTGAAAAACACAGTAATACCTGAAAGGGAAAAATAAAAGAAATATTTCAGCCCCTCATATATATGACATTTACATAGCAATGTACGTCTCCAATGCCTCTGAATTACTAGATCATTTCCAAACAGATAGTGAGTATTTTAGGAGTAACCTAAAGCTTCAATATTGTCAAGCTACAGTACATCCATATGTTGAAATGTTATATAAGCATTAAATCAAAAAACTCAAAATGATTTCTGGAAATGTTTACAGGATCACAAAAAACTAAAAATAATATATGAAAACATGCTTTCAACTACTTAAAGAAGAAAATTAAGATACTGTAAGAAAATATTTGAAAACCTTATTAATGCTAACCTCTAACAAGCAAAATTTTCTAACAAGTAAAATCAAAGATAAATTTCTTTGTATAAGTGATTTTCTAAATCATCAGATATACAAAGAAAAATGTGCATTGATTTTGTTTAGAATATAACAATGTATTTCAAAATTTGTTTTGAAAAAGCCAGATCCCTTAAAATGTCCCAGAAACCCCAAAACCCTTCTAACAGTAGTATTTTACTCAATTCCCCTCTAACTTACCACCACTAGAATGGTGGAACACAAGTCACTTCAATTTGGCCTTCATGACTCCAAAATAGCTACTTAAGACAAAAATTCTCTTATAATAAGTCAGTTGATCTTTCTTTCTAGGCTTCACAAAATTTTTCAGTTGCTTCTGCTTTATGACAGATAATGCAACGACACCCTTGTGAGTAAAATTTACAATAGGGAAATATATATGATTACTAAAGTATTCCTGGATACTTTAATGGCAGAACCTATTTTCACAAGTTATTTTAGTACTTAATGTTTACATTGACAAAAAACTAATAACACTCTAATTCATCATATATATTAATGTCTCATATTTCTTTTCAGTGTTTCTACTGAAATGTTATAAAATTAAATACAGTAATTTGTGGGAGCAAAAAAATACAAAATAACATGACTAAGTGACAATAGGAACTTTTAAGAAATCAGAATACCATAACCTTAATATGGAAATATTTCAAAAAATCATTTAAAATTATAGCTTATGAGGTCATGGTAGCAACTAAGTGGGTTTTACTTAAATACTTTATAACACTTTGAAAAATTCTTACCTTTTCAGGAAAATTATTTTCAGTTACTTGTGAAGGAGAAACATTTGGTTCCCGATAAATTATAAAATCTTTCCTGAAAACAACAATTAGAAATTATTTATAATGGACTATACTTGATTAATTTGAATTTAATCATTCATTCATTCATTCATCAAGGGCCTAATATGTGCCAGGCACTGTCCCAACCACTGGAGATACAAAAGACAATAATGAGATAACTAAGTTGTAAAATATCTATGCAAAAGTAACTTTTTTAACATGTAAAATTTCGAATATAATTTGTATATATTTTAAATTTCAGATATAATTCTTAAGGGAGACTTCAAAAATCAAAGAAATTTTGAAGACAAAATTTCAACTACATTCTGAAAAGAAAAAACAAAGTATTTACCTGCTCCTCTACTGGATAAAAGTAGCAAAATTGAATACAGGTTGAGCAACCCAAATCTAAAAAGCGAAAATCCCAAATGTTCCAAAACCTAAAACTTTTTGAGCACCAACATGATACTCAAAGGAAATGCTCACTGGAGCATTCTGGATTTCAGATTTTCAAATTAGGGATGCTCAACTGGGTAAGTGTAATGTAAGTATTCCAAAACAAAACAAAAAAAAAATCGAAATCCAAAAACTTCTGGACTCGACCAATTCAGATAAGGAATACTCAATTTGTAACATGGTATTTTAGTACAGCTCTAGTGGCCATTCAATGCCACTGACCCTGAGAAAGGAGAAAATCATTTCTCTATAAGGTTGATAAGTGATATTTTACAGAACATAGGAAAAATTTCTGTACCCTTTTCCAAAGTATTTTGAGATTTAAAATTTCTAAACACTGACATATCTAAATGTCAAAATCTAATTGATGTGATTAAAAAAAAACTTAGAAAAGATGCTTCATAACCTAAGTATAAAACAGCTTTGCTATTTTAACATTTTTAATATAATGGAATATAATTTCCCACTGGTTACATTTTCTTTTACTTATGTTATTAGTGTTTACCTGTACATAAGAGAAAGGGCACTTATTTCCACTTGTCCTACCCATTCCTGTATTGAAGAAAAAAAGGTGGCATGTAAGTGTCTCACACTTTTTAGATTACACTTTATACTTCTATACACACCTTTATACAGCATATGTAATGAGTTCTTAAAGCTCATTAGTAGTAGTAGTATTGTGAATATTATAAAAACGTTTATATAAAGCAGATGACAATATATGGTAAAATGCAGTCCAAGTCTCTCACATACACACACACAAAAAAACTTACTAACAGGGTGAAATGACAGTTCCTATTGGTGTGGCAAGACCACAGCATAGCATCTGTAAGTTGAGAACTTTTTTTTTTTTTGAGACGGAGTTTCACTCGTTGCCCATGCTGGAATGCAGTGGCGTGATCTCAACTCATCACGACCTCCACCTCCAGGGTTCAAGTGATTCTCCTGCCTCAGCCTCCAAAGTAGCTGGGATTACAGGCACGTGCCACCACACCTGGTTCATTTTGTATTTTTAGTAGAGATGGGGTTTCTCCATGTTGGTCAGGCTGGTCTCGACTCCCGACCTCAGGTGATCCGCCGACCTCTGCCTCCCAAAGTGCTGGAATTACAGGCATGAGCCACCACACCTGGCTCAAGTTGATAACTTACTGAAGGCAAGAGTTATCCTCCAGCCTAGCCCCCAGGAGAGAGCCTGGCACATGGTATAAGCTTGGGAAATGAAATACTAAATAGAGGCGGCCAGGTGCAGCGACTCACACCTGTGATCTCAGCACTATGAGAGGCCAAGGAGGGAGGATCACTTGAGGTCGGGAGTTCAAGACCAGGCTGACCGGAGATCGAGACCATCCTGGCTAATAACACGGTGAAACCCCGTCTCTACTAAAAAAATACAAAAAACTAGCTGGGCGAGGTGGCGGCGCCTGTAGTCCCAGCTACTCAGGAGGCTGAGGCAGAAGAATGGCGTGAACCCGGGAGGCGGAGCTTGCAGTGAGCTGAGATCCGGCCACTGCACTCCAGTCTGGGCAACAGAGCGAGACTTCGTCTCAAAAAAAAAAAAAAAAAAAAAAAAAGACCAGCCTGACCAACATGGAGAAATCTCATCTCTACTAAAAATACAAAATTAGCCAGGTGTAGTGGCCCATGCCTATAGTCCCAGCTACTCAAGAGGCTGAGGCAGGAGAATCACTTGAACCCAGGAAGCGGAGGTTGCAGTGAGCCAAGATTGCACCATTGCACTCCAGCCTAGGCAACAAGAGCAAAACTCCATCTCAAAAAATAAAAAAAGAAATATTGAATAGAAGCAGAAAATCGGGAAGTATAAAAAAGGGCAGAAGGTCTCTTATCTTCAGGGTAAATGAAGGTACAAAAGACAGCAGTGTGTTAGCAATCGTTTTGAAAACAAGGGAAATTCTACACTCCTTAGAAAAGTCCCTTAAAGCCTTTCCGAAAGACAAATGGCCAGTATATTTCAAAATTTTAAATGTCCCATATACCCTTTGACCCAGCAGTTCAACTTCTATAAATCTATCATAAAGAAATATTTCATGTCTACAAAAGTGTATGTAAAATAATGATGTCACTGGGAGTTATTTGTAACAGTGTTTAAAAAAAAAAAAAAGAAACAGGAAAAAAAAAGTCCCTAAGATTCCTACAGAATAGTAAAATAATTCATGTTTCAGGCAGGGCACGGCGGCTCATGCCTGTAATCTCAACACTTTGGGAGGCCGAAGCAGGCGGATCACGATGTCAGGAGTTCAAGACCAGCCTGACCAACATGGTGAAACCCCGTCTCTACTAAAAATACAAAAAATTAGCCGGGCTTGGTGGCACGTGCCTGTAATCCCAGCTACTCGGGGGCTGAGGGAGGAGAACCACTTGAACCTGGGAGGCAGGGGCTGCAGTGAGCCGAGATTGCGCCTCTGCACTCCAGCCTGGGCAACAAGAGCGAAACTATGTCTCAAAAAAAATAAAAATAAATAATTCGCCGGGCGCGGTGGCTCACGCCTGTAATCCCAGCACTTTGGGAGGCCGAGGCGGGCGGATCACAAGGTCAGGAGATCGAGACCACAGTGAAACCCCGTCTCTACTAAAAATACAAAAAATTAGCCGGGCGCGGTGGCGGGCGCCTGTAGTCCCAGCTACTCAGGAGGCTGAGGCAGGAGAATGGCGTGAACCCAGGAGGCAGAGCTTGCAGTGAGCCGAGATCGCGCCACTGCACTCCAGCCTGGGCGACAGCACGAGACTCCGTCTCAAAATAAATAAATAAATAAATAAATAATTCATGTTTCATCCACACTATAGAATATCATGTATTCATTGAAAAGAATGAGGTATAACCACATGAAATGACCTAGAAAAATCACTCAAGATTAAATTTTAAAAGTAAATCATGGTAAAATAATCCTATTTGTAAAAAACAAACAAAAAGACACATATATTGGTACATGTGCACGCATAGAAAGCGGATGGGGAGGATACATCCTAAACCGACAATAGAGACAGGGAAGTTAACATGAGGAAAAATGAAGAATTTTCATTTTTCATGTATATAGATTTCATTCTATATACATCTATATTTTAAAACTTTTATCATAACAATATTTTCCTAGTAGAAGTCAGTAAAGACTTAATACATTAAGTCACCAAAAACAATGAGCTTTGGTAAATGAATGTTGCCACTTAATCCTTGGAAGAAAAGAAAAACTCAAATAAGGAAAATATTTTAAATAATGTTTTGATCTTAGACCAGCACAATCTTTTCCCCCAGAGACTTTTCAATAGTTCTTAAAAGTTAGCTCTGATTTTCAAAATGGAATAGGTGCCATATATTAAAATAGATCTCTTAAAATAGGCCTCAGCCTAACAATCATGGCTTCTCACAAACTGCTAGAAGTGATACCCTTTGGTGTAGAGGAAACCGTTCACTGCTATGAGTCTGTTTAGATCAAACACCCAAGCTATGTTTCTAATTTTTATACAAGAAGCATTACATCACTTAAAAACATGAAAAATTCTTCCAGGCACAGTGGCTCATGCCTGTAATCCCAGCACTTTGGGAAGCCGAGGAGGGTGGATTACCTGAGGACAGGAGTTCAGGACCACCCTGGCCAACATGGTGAAACCCCATCTCTATTAAAAAAAAAAATTAGCCGGGTGTGGTGGCAGATGCCTGTAATCCCAGCTACTCAGGAGGCTGAGACAGGAGAACTGCTTGAACCCAGGAGGCGGAGGTTGCAGTGAGCCAAGATCATACCACTGCACTCCAGCCTGGGTGTTAAGAGCGAAACTCCATCTCTAAAAAAAATAAAAATAAAAAATGAAAAATTCTATCAGTCTCAACAAAATGCTACATGAGAATAATGTACTTTTTAGTAAGTAATCTTCAGAATAAGTTATTTTGTAGTCTGGTTAGGTAAACAATGGATATCCTCAAATCTTCCCCAAGCAGTGTATTATTTAAAAAAAAAAAAAAAAATTCGATACTCTACTACCACTGTCTTCCACCTTAAAACTATAATTTTGCTTAATCAGCATTTTTGATGTGTGACATACATCTTTCTTGTAAAAAGATTTCCTTCAAAATATGCTTTAACTAATTAAACATACTATATCAAAATTACATAACTTATATGTTCTTAAATAGTCATCAGTATTAAGCTCTTGCTCCTCAAAAGACATTGTTAAGTAAATGAAAAGCCAAGCTTGTAATCCCAACTATTCAGGAGGCTGAGGCAGGGGACTTGCTTGAACTCGGGGAGGCAGAGGTTTCGGTGAGCTGAGATCATGCCACTTCACCCCAGCTTGGGCAACAGAGCAAAACTCTGCCTCAAAAAAAAAATAAATAAAATAAATAAAAAATTAAAATAAAAAAAAAGAAAAAGAAAATGGAAAGCCAAAATACAAACTAGAAGAATCTATTTGTAAAATATACATCCAATACAGGACTTATATCCAGTTTAAAGAACTAGTAAAATTCAGTAAGAACAGCAGCAATTAAAACGGGGCAAAAACCTATGAACAGACATTTCACCAACAAAATTAGATGGATGACAAGCACATGAAAAGATGCTCAACATCATTAGAGAAATTCAAAATCACAAGGAGTGCTGGCAAATATGTGGAGAAACTGAAATTCTCATAATATTGCTGAAGAGAAAGCAAAATGGTACAGTCACTTCAAAAAGTTTGGCAGTTTCTCTTAAAAATATATTTACCAGATGACCCAGCAATTTTGCTCTAAGGTATTAATCCAAGAAAAAAGAAAACACATGTCTACACAAAGATTTATAAGCAATTGTTCACAGCAGCTTCAATTTTTCTTTTTTGAGACAGAGTCTTGTTCTGTCACGTAGGCTGGAGTATAGTGGCGCGATCTCGGCTCACTGCAAGCTCCGCCTCCTGGGTTCATGCCATTCTCCTGCCTCAGCCTCCTGAGTAGCTGGGACCACAGGCGTCTGCCACCACGCCCGGCTAATTTTGTGTGTGTGTGTGTGTTTTTAGTAGGCGGGGTTTCACCGTGTTAGCCAGGATGGTCTCCATCTTCTGACCTCGTAATCCACCCACCTCGGCCTCCCAAAGTGCTGGGATTACAGGCGTAAGCCACCGCGTCTGGCCTAGCAGCTTCAATTTTAACAACCCAAAACTGTAAAGAACTTAAATATCAATCAACTGGTAAATGTATGCATAGCTTGTGACAGATACATACACAGACTATTATTCCTCAATGAAAAGGAACTACTGCTAAATGCATGAATGAATTTCAGTGTTTCCAACAGGCTAGGTTAAAGAAGCCAAATACATAAGACTACAAACTCTATCATTCCATTTATATGCATCTAGAAATGGCAAAACTTAGAAAGCAAATCAGTGCTTGCCAGGACCCAGGGGATAGGGGGAAGGGAATTAACTGCAAAAAGGCAAAAGGAAGCTTTTTGGAGTGATGGAAATGTCCTTTATGATGTTTGTGGTGGTGGTTACATAAGTGTATACATTTGTCAAATCTCATCAAATCGTACATTTAAAAGTGATGAATTTCATTGTATGTCAATTTGACCTCAAAGTGGACAAAAACATATTCTCGCACAAGTCTGAGGTACCTTTCAAAATGCTCCACTGTTCCTTATTATTTTAAGAGGATAAAGATGCTTTCTCTGAGAACTGGATGAAGCAACTGAGTTTATCCATCAACCATTTGCCAAATGGTTTCTGTTTTCATTTTATACAGCCATGTATCAGGAAAGCAAAAAAATTTATTTATTATTATTTTTTTTTTTTTTTTTTTTTTTTGAGACGGAGTCTCGCTCTGTCGCCCAGGCTGGAGTGCAGTGGCCGGATCTCAGCTCACTGCAAGCTCCGCCTCCCAGGTTCCCGCCATTCTCCTGCCTCAGCCTCCCGAGTAGCTGGGACTACAGGCGCCGCCACCTCGCCCAGCTAGTTTTTTGTATTTTTTTAGTAGAGACGGGGTTTCGCCGTGTTAGCCAGGATGGTCTCGATCTCCTGACCTTGTGATCCGCCCGTCTCGGCCTCCCAAAGTGCTGGGATTACAGGCTTGAGCCACCGCGCCCGGCCAAAAAAAATTTATTTATTTTTTGAGATGGAGTCTCACCCTGGTGCCCAGGCTGGAATGCAGTGGCACAATCTCAGCTCACTGCAACCTCTGCTTCCCAGGTTCGAGCCAATTCTCCTGCCTTGGCCTCCCAAGTAGCTGGGACCACAGGTGCATGCCACCACACCCAGCTAATTTTTTTGTATTTTTGGTAGAGATGGGGTTTCCCTATCATGAACTTCTGACCTCAAGTGATCCGCCCACCTCTGCCTCCTATAGTGTTGGGATTAGAGGCACAAACCACTGTGCCCAGCCCAGGAGAGCAAAAAAATAAGAATGAAGATTTACAAATATTTGTTGCTAGTAACAAAAAAGAAACAACTGTTCAGAAGATACCTAAGACATCTCAAGAAGAGGTTTGATCAGACTGGGGAGATCATAAGAAGTCTTGTGTTTATCAGAAAGAAACCTGGCCAGTCGTCACCGTGAGGAAGAGGTACAACCTGTCCCAAGTGTTCTAAACCAGACCAACATTAACACCTTCCTTTCCCACGACCCCAAATCAAATTCGTCTCTGTTCAGTTCACTGCCTCATTTCCTCCCTCTGTCCCCTTCTTTTCATTCCCATTATGCCTAGCCTAGCTCAAATCCTCATAGTCCCAACAGCCTGACCTGCTGCACAGAAATTATTGTGAAATAACACTGTGTGGTTTTCCTGATACAAAGTAGTAAATGGCCTTTGTCATTTTATATTTTTTCTAAAGGAAGAAAAAAATTAAATCACGTATAATACTCCCCCCACCTGGAGATAACAACTGTTAATATTCTGGTGTTTATTCTCCCTATTTGTTACATATAATGTGACGTGGACTTAACACTCATTGTGCACACACAAACTGATCATGAATTAGGTACCTCAAACTGAAAGGTAACTATGGTAATTCCAAAGCAATAAAAACATACACACAATGCCTGCCTTCAAAGAGGCTTATAAACTAAGAAAAACGCAAACCTCAGGAAAATGAATATGTGATCACAGTATATGGGCAAAATTCAGTTTCAGAATTACATAAAAATATATTCAGGACTGGATTTAGAGAAAAAGCCTTCAATGGTAAATTTGTCTCCAAAACCAGAGTAATACTTGTTCCTTTTTACACTTAATACAATGTGCGCATTTTTCCATATTAAATACTTTTTAAACTATTTTAAAATGGGTCTTTCTGCCTGTGATCCCATCCACCTCAAACTATTTTTACACAATATTCTTTCATCCATTCAGTCATCAAAATGCCATCCAACCCTTCAGTCAACAAAATCCCTCAGCTCAGGAACATAGCAGTGAACAAAACATACAGAACTCTGTGTTCATGGAGCTTAATTCAAGTAGGAAGACGACAAACGAAATATACAGTACATTAAATGGTATAAGCACTACAGAGAAAAATAAAGCAGAGAGGGATACAGGGAATGTGTTGGAAGCTGAGAATTACAATTTTAGATAGGGCAACCACTACTCTGACTTCCCCCAAAACCTTATATGGCTTCCCAATGCCTGATGCCTAGGCCCAAGGCCCAGAGGCCCTGATTCAGGTCTGGAATAGGGGCCAGGGAATCTGCATTTTCACATGCACATCAAGTGATTTTGATACAGATAAACTACAGATCACACTTTGAGAAACACAGGTCTAAAGCATAAGCCCCAAACCACTGACCCTAACACTGAAGGCCCTCCCAGTTTGGCCCCAACCTGCCTTCCAACTCCTTTCTCACTGCTTCTTACCTTCACATGCTCAATGCTCCACACAATCTGAACTGTTTTCTGAATCTGCCTTGCTCACAGTTTTCACTGCCTGGAATGCCCTTCGGCCCAGGCATTTCCTATTTAGAATCTATTCAGACTTCAAATACAAACTCACTCTCAAAGTGTTGCTTTGTCTACCCAGCTAGAAATAACACTTTGAATGCCTACAGCATCACAGCTATATAACTCTTGTGACAAATCTACTTTTCTAGCTTGTATTGACCTTCTTTCCTATGAGAGGGAAACTTTTTTGTCATCTACATTACCTCTGCATCCCTAGGGTGACTAGGAATTCTTGGCCGATAACAAGCACTCAAATTAGTGTTTGGCAACCAAATGGATACACCAGTCATCGATCAAACACCCTTGGTTCCTATATTACATTCCCTTTACTCCTTAACTCTTCTTAGCTTTTTTCTTTGCCATTGTTATTTTACCTTAACATTCTAAATGGCATTCCAAGATATCTGGATTTTTATAGTAAGAATGTTAGTTTTGTAAACAGAAAAAAATTAAGAAAAATTCTTTTAACATCGTGACTGAAAAAGTATAGCAGCAGGAGTTGGTAGGTAAACGCTATCCTTTTCTGTCGCAACAGTCTCTTCCCTCTTCACGAGATGATCATGGAAATAGGAACCTGCATGAAAGAATTCTACCTTCTCACTATTCACAATAGCAAAGACCTGGAACCAACCCAAATATCCATCAATGATAGACTGGATTAAGAAAATGTAGCACATATACACCATGGAATACTATGCAGCCAGCCATAAAAAAGGATGAGTTCATGTCCTTTGTAAGGACATGGATGAAGCTAGAAACCATCATTCTCAGGAAACTATTGCAAGGACAAAAAACCAAACACCGCATGTTCTCACTCATAGGTGGGAATTGAACAATGAGAACACTTGCACACAGGAAGGGGAACATCACACACCGGGGCCTGTCATGGGGTGGGGGAAGGGGGGAAGGACAGCATTAGGAAATATACCTAATGTAAATAACGAGTTAATGGGTGCAGCACACCAACATGGCACATGCATACATATGTAACAAATCTGCATGTTGTGCACATGTACCCTAGAACTTAAAGTATAATTTAAAAAAAAAAAAAAAAGAAAGAAAGAACTCTACCTTCACAGTTGCCTAGAAAGAAAAACTTTGCAGGCCGGGTGTGGTGGCTCACACCTGTAATCCCAGCACTTTGAGAGGCCGAGGCAGGCAGATCACGATGTCAAAAGATCGAGACCATCCTGGCCAATAGTATAGATGGGTGAAACCCCATCCATACTAAAACTAAAACAATTAGCTGGGCATGGTGGTGTGCACCTGCAGCCCCAGATACTTGGGAGGAGAATCGCTTGAACCCAGGAGGCAGAGGCTGCAGTGAGCCAAGATCGTGCCATGCACTCCAGCCTGGCAACAGAGCGAGAATCCATCTCAAAAAAAAAAAAAAGAGAAATCAAACTTCACCCTGTCCAAGGTTACATACATACCAACGTAGCATTCTGAAAATCATCACCCCAGTATTATTTCAGCCTTTTATACTCCTCTATACACTGTAATAGTAATCTTCCATTTTAATGAATTTTAAATACATTATTTGGATATATAAAAATAGAAACATACTAGAAGATCGTAACATACCTGTGGATTTTCCAAACGCTTTAAATATTCTTCAAATGATCCTTCTATAAACTGCAAAAAATATATCTATTAGAAATGTCATCTAAGATATATGTCAAAAGTTAACTGCTTCACTGTGTAAACAACATTCACTGTGAATTACTGTTTGTACATAAACCTAAAATACCTCAGTATTATTTAAAAATATGTACATAATCTAATTATGAAAACATATAGCAATCACTAAAGACCATAAACATACAAAAGAATGTAAAGAAGGAAATTATGTCAGGAAAGGTTTCCTGAAAGAAAAGTGACTCAAGATGAACACTGGACAGGATCTGGATGGCAACAGGCAGCTGATACTCTACAGAGAGGGTCAATGTGGCATGAGGAGGAAGAGGAACACTGTGTTGGAAAGACAAGCAATCTGGCCAGCTGGAGCAGGACAACCTGTTGTGGAACTGAGGGGGAGAAGAACCCAAATGGGGGCATATTTACAGAGGGCCTTGAGCCCAGGAAGGACTTACAGGCTAGATGGGAAAGGCCATTCAAGGCCACTGCAGGTGACATTCTGAACTGAGAAATTATATAATGAAAGCAGTACTTTAACTTGGTAGTGGCCAGTGTGTGGAAGGGAATAAAACAAAGACTGACTTACTAGCTAAGAAATAGTATAGCTTAACAATACAGATAAGAGTACTCGTTGTCTCTCAGTTCAGTGACACTAGAAAGAGCGATGAGAACTAATAAGGCTAAAAATATTTTGAAGCATCAACAGGATTTTTCTAATACAGCTTGCTTCATTGCTTCATTGTTACTTTGACATAAAAATAGGGTTTATTCAAGCTGTGTAATAACCCAACCTTTTTTATGTTTCTTTCATAGCAATCACACTCATTTGAGAAATCTCTAAAAGTCATTCGTTGAACTACCAAATTCAATTGCATTTAAATTACAGTCCCAGTTGATTTAGCAAAGTGATATACTTAAAGACATTAAAGTATACTCCCTAGTCTATAAAAATCTTTTAAGCACCCTTGGATTTTAAGATTGAGATTCTTTTACAGATTATATAATGTCAAATTGCCAAAAATATCTTAAATTTCAAAACATATTTATAATAAAAGAGCCATATATATTAAAGAGCCCACCAATCAAGGGCTACTGTTCTATATTAGATGATTATAGGTCTAAGAAAAAAAAAAACAAAAAAACACAGAACCATTTAAAGTTACAAGAGACTGCAGAATTCTGACACAAGCCTGCATCCTATCTGAGAGTCTTCTTTCTGAACAGAAAGTGTCCATCTATGATATGGCTGAACAATGTCATAACAAGGCATAATCCTTTCTACAATATCTCTTTCCAATTCTGGACAAATGAAACTGCTTGAAGGTTCATATAAGGAAAGTGAAACTTTTCCCCATGGAACTTTCAACCTGTGATCATACCTCATAAGATTATATGGACTAAGGCCAGGCGCGGTGGCTCATGCCCGTAATCCCAGCACTTTGGGAGGCCAGGGCGGGTGGATCACGAGGTCAGAAGATTGAGACCATCCTGGCTAACATGGTGAAAGCCCGTCTCTACTAAAAACACAAAAAATTAGTCTGGCGTGGTGGTGGCGGGCACCTGTAGTCCCAGCTACTCTAGAAGCTGAGGCAGGAGAATGGCATGAACCTGGGAGGCGGAGCTTGCAGTGAGCCGAGATCGCGCCACTGCACTCCAGCTTGGGCAACAGAGTGAGACTCCATTAAAAAAAAAAAAGATTATATGGACTAAAAAAATATATGCAAAGCACTTAATGTTAATGCCTGGCACATAGTAAGCACCTCAACCAACGTTAGCAATGTCCATTATTATCAACAGTTTTACCCTCTGGGGCCAATGATTAGTAAGAATTAATTTAAAGACCACTCCACCTCCCCACTTCCCTTCTCTACCACACCTTTGTAATCTTCGTACTCTCTTATCTAGCCTCTGTATTACCAGTTTTTTTTAATAAAACAAGGTTTCAAGCCTATTATTTGCAAAGTATTATATCAATGTTCTCTACCAGTCAACTGGGGAAACAACATCCAAAGTTGTCAGGTTACATAATTCTAGGTCTTCAAACTAGTAAGTAATAAATCCTATAAGACTTTGAATGTAAAATGAAAACAGGTCACTGTGGCATCTTATTTCACATACTACCGAGAAAATTGTATTAAGCTGTTACACAACATTTTATTAACTATTAATCACTACTTACATAATTATAGTGTTCTGATATGTGAGTTCACACTGAACCCTGAAAATTAAAAACCTATAAATGCCTTCCGATAAAATTAAGCGTTCAGCATTACTTACACGCAGGGTATTTTTTACACTGCAAGTCTGAATTTTCTTTTTTTTTTTTTTTTTTTGAGAGAGTCTCACTCTGTCACCCAGGCTGTGGTGGAGCAGCACAACTCGGCTCACTGCAACCTCTGCCTCCTGGGTTCAAGCAATCCTTGTGCCTCAGCCTCAAGAGTAGCTGGAACTACCGGCATGTGCCACCACACCCAGCTAATTTCTTTTGTATTTTTAGTAGACACAGGGTTTTGCCATGTTGGTCAAGCGGGTCTTGAACTCCTCACCTCCCAAAGTACTGGGATTACAGGCGTGAGCCACCATGCCTGGCCTGAATTTTTTTTTTTTTTTTCTAATTTATAGGGAGTTGCCAATCACAGAAACCACTATTAATCACAACACCCCCAATTCCCTGACCATGTCAGACAAAGCCCACTCTTAGTATGCAAAGGCCTTGTCCAGGTCATCTTTTCATCCCCCAGAGCTCAGCGTCTTATCCATCATTGTAGCTTTCTAAATGTCCAAATAAATGCAAAACATATAATAGCCTGGAAAATAACGTAACTGAGTAACTAGATAAAGTTCAATAGAGAAGTTTTTTTATAAGTGTTATTTTCATAAACTGCATTAAGATCCAGCCTGTGAAATTTCTACCAGAAACTTCTAAAAGCCAAAATGTAAATCCAAGTCAAGACACCATTACATGTTTGAAATTACAAGTTACCGCTTCAAATTTCTCTCTGTTCTCTCGAAGATAGTGAATACAGGCCATTCTGACTTCAACATGGCGAGACTGAGAGTGCAATACCTAAAAACAAAAGGCAACAAACACACCATTAAGCATTCAGTTAAAAGTTACAACCTAATGTCTTCTTTTACACCCAAAATAATCTGACAACCAATAGATTATCAGTCTTCCTCCATTTCCCTTTCTAAAATTTTGGTATCTATTCATTCCTACCTCTTCTTCTAACCAAGCACAGCAAAAACATGACATATACAAACAATACTACTTCTTAAGCCAAATTTTGAAAAGAATTTATTAGCCTTTCTCCTTTAGGACATTTTTGCAAATTTAGGACACTCTCTTCCCTTGGCCATCCCTCCACAATAACTTTACTCTTCACAAAGAAGAGCTAACAAAATCCATGCTATGCCACGCTCAACGTCATCCTATACATATTGAAAAAGACAAACTGGCAACTTCAGTAGGAATGTATTTTGAAGCTTTCAGCCTGTAAAAGGCCGATTTATTTTTCCCATTAATTCTGAATCCACTTAGAGGCTCTATGTAAAAATTTAAGTCCACTATAGTTTCAGAAAAATTAAGGCACTCATTCTTTCCCTGGTGATCAAGCTTACAAGACAAGAAAGAACATCCAAGTAGGCAGCACAAGGGGTGCAAAAATGTTGTGTGATGTCATCCCAAGAGGTTTGGGATTTGTTTTTATGCCCAAATTGTAAAGTACCAACCTACAAAGTATGATCCAGATCCTCTTACTCTGTAGTTTTCATTTTCTTCTATTAAACAACCAGTTCAACAAAAAGATAACTTACTGGCATGTGGTCTTTTACCAGTATTCTAAAGCTGTGAACTGAAACAATTATTTTTTTTTTGAGACGGAGTCTTGCTCTGTTGCCCAGGCTAGAGTACAGTGGAACAATCTCGGCTCACTGCAACCTCCGCCTCCCGGGTTCAAGCAATTCTCCTACCTCAGCCTCCTGAGTAGCTGGGATTACAGGCACCCACCATGGAGCTTGGCTAATTTTTGTATTTTTAGTAGAGACAGGATTTCACCATCTTGGCCAGGCTGGTCTCAAACTCCTGATCTCGCGATCCGCCCACCTCAACCTCTCAATGTGCTGGGATTACAGGCATGAGCCACCGCACCCAGCCTGAAACAACTATTTCTTATCCAATGCTTCCTTCTAGCTAGCTCCCAATTTTTTTCTTCCCCCCAGAGAGAGTCTTTCTCTGTCCGCCCAGGCTGGAGTACAGTGGTGCAATCTCGGCTCACCTCAACCTTTGCCTCACAGGTTCAGGCGATTGTCCTGCCTCAGCCTCCCGAGTAGCTGGATTATAGGTGCTGCCATGTCCGGCTAATTTTTGTATTTTTAGTAGAAACAGGGTTTCACCATGTTGGCCAGGGTGGTCTCAAACTCCTGACCTCAGGTGATCTACCCGCCTCAGCCTCTCAAAGTGCTGGGATTAAAGGCATGAGTCACCGCGCCCAGGCCTAGCTCCCAAGTCTTTAACATGCTTAAAGGAGATTAGAATTCTTTTCTATTACTAGGTATCTCAAAGATATTCCTGTACCCTAAAGGGTTATAGTTTAAAAAAAAAAAAAAAACACACTCACACACTTAAAATAACACATTTCAAACTACCATCAAGATCTCTTAATTTATATTAATAGAAAGTAGCTTTAAGAGTTACAGATCCTGGCCCGGCACGGTGGCTCACGCCTGTAATCCTAGCACTTTGGGAGGCGAAGGAGGATGGATCACCTGAGGTCAGGAGTTCGAGACTAGCCCGGCCAACATAGTGAAACCTCACCTCTACTAAAAAAATAAAAAATAAAAAAATTAGCCAGGCGCGGTGGTGCATGCCTGTAGTCCCAGCTACTTGGGAGGCTGAGGCAGGAGAATCGCTTGAAACCAGAAGGCAGAGGTTGCAGTGAGCCGAGATCCCGCCACGGCACTCCAGCCTGAGTGACAGAGTGAGGCTCCGTCTCAAGAAAAAAAACACAAAAAAGTTACAGATCCAATTAAGTGGTTCTCCCTTTACGTTTAGCGTGAGTAGAGAATTTGGGAAAAGGGAGGCTCCAGCTGTGCATTCTACAGCTCTCCTGGTAACAACCAGGCTCATTTATACCCACAGAACCGGCACAACTGCCTGGACGCCTAGTATGTCCTATTACACTGAGATACACCGAAGATGCACCTATTGAGGTTAGCAATTAGTTTGTTTTCATTGTAATAACTGGTTTTCAGTTTAACCGATTCTACCTTCACTGCTGTCGTCGGACACGATTAAACTGTATTCGTATACATTCTAAGAGTCCGTGACCAAAAGAACTATCTATATATAAAAATAACCACCATAAGAATTTTTTTGCCAGCCGGGCATGGTGGCTCACGCCTGTAATTCCAGCACTTTGGGAGGCCGAGGCGGGTGGATCACAAGGTCAGGAGATTGAGACCATCCTGGCTAACACAGTGAAACCCCATCTCTACTAAAAAAATACAAAAAATTAGCCGGGCACAGTGGCAGGCGCCTGTAGTCCCAGCTACTCAGGAGGCTGAGGCAGGAGAATGGCGTGAACCCGGGAGGCAGAGCTTGCAGTGAGCCGAGATCGTGCCACTGCACTCCAGCCTGGGTGACAGAGCAAGACTCTGTCTCAAAAAAAAAAAAAAAGAATTTTTTTTGCCAATTCAACAAATGACATTTAGCAACACTTCTTTCACAGAAGCCATGTTAGACACTATTATGAATCAAGGTATTATTAGTATAAATAAACCACAGTGTCATCTGATAGGGCTTTCCTCTGCCATTAGCAAAGTGGAGCTAGTCTTAAAGCCATTTACCTAGAAACAGGTGGCAAACATAAGTTAGTAAAGCTTATTTTCAATCAAAAACAATGGTAGGCATATCTATTGGTTTTTCTCCTCTTTTAACAAAGATTATGGCACATACAATCTATCGGAACCCCTTGCTCAGAAGCAAAACTCTCAGCAACTTCTATAAAGTGTGAGAGTGCTGGTAATTTACAAAGTCAAGCACTGCAAGAAAAGCAAGGTTAAATGACAACTTTTTAAAATGTAAATTATTGTGCAAGGTTGAGAACACTCCGGAAGAATTAAAGTAGTATGACAAATACCTCTGCAAATTAATATATACATGAAAGCAAACGAGAAGGCTTTCCCATTTTTACTTGGGACAAGACAGTGATAAATACTGGGAAAAGCTGAGACACTGTTTTAGCAAGTCCTCTAAGAGTGCCCTATTTTTAGCTCCATGGCTGTGGAGCTGATTCAGGTCAGGCCTCCGGCAGGCCCAAATCCACAAGTGTAAAAAGGAAATGGCCTATCTAAATCAGATAATTCGGAGAGAAAGACCAAAATCCTAACTCAAGTCTCCTCCCCTCTTTAAAAACTGCCACTTAGATTATTTACTCTGATTCCTTCTTAGAAATGATGAATATTTGTGATTTTATAGGAGAAATTGTTGGCAAAAACATAAATCCTTGGTACTTATTTTAAAAGGGAAGCCTGACGTTGGTATTACTTCCTCTTTCCCACACACACACTTTGCCTTTGGGATGATGGCTATACCTGTAGTCTACGGAACTTCTCCCAAAGTTCAAGGTCTTGAGCTAAGCTCATCAGACTAAAACGGAGTCACATAACTGGGAAGGGCAGTCCCTTATGCCTAACCTAAGCCCCATTACAAAATACAATAAAATGTGTTACCTGATGTAACAAAGAGTTCTTAGTGTAAACTAGCTCTTGCCCCCCTTCCAGTTAAAAACAGAGATCCCACTACAATAACAGAGAGGTTTCTGTATAATCAAGGCCACCAAGTATCTATGGTATGCACTACGGAAATCAGGCACACCTTTCTGCTTCAATATAAACTAGGACTCAGATAACTCAAATCCAAGTAAATTCCAAGCTTCCCTTACCGCCATTTACTTCTACCTCCTCGCTTACCAAACTCTTGCTAGGTCTAACAGTACGTAATAAATATGGGCTGAATTCACTTCCACCTCTTCCCTAGGCTTCTGGAGGTGCTGAGGAGTTCAAGGAAGCAAGACAGACACAGACTCAGAAAATTCACAAATGGGGCAGACTATTTACCTACTACTACTAAGAACTGGAGGGAGTGGGTGGGTGTTAACACACCTCACAGCAACACTGAAAATGAGAAAAGTCTAACGGACAGACCCTGGTTTGGGGAGCTTCTGGAAGAATGTTTCAATGACAATGTCCACAACATAAAGCAACGGTTTGTGTCCGTTAAATCAATTTGTTTTAAAGAAAGATTTTACGCTCCCTATGGCAAATAAATGGCTTGCCTTTTAATGTTTAAAAACATGAGAACAGACTGGCCTCCAGATGTTAAGTAAAAGATTTACTCACAAATAGAAATTTTAAAAGTTATTTAGCATTCAAAAAAGGTGAGGGAAAAGAAAACAGAAACATCATAAAAACCCCACAGGGGGGTAGGGAGCGGTGTGCGATGGGGTGTGGGGAGCAGGTCCTAGGTCAAACGAAAGCACATGTGAAAGGTCTGAAAGACACACCAGAGCAGAAACTTTTATCCAGCTACTTCGGCAGCTATTTTTCAATACAGGATGGGTTTTGGTGACAGCACACCTACAACACAGTGTTACATAACATGGAATAAGCTCGCTCAAAAAAAAAAAATCAGAAAAATCTTCCTGAGCAACTGTGTTAGAAAGTGGTTTTGAAAAGCTCCAGTTACACGTACCCTTTCTACTACCAACATCAAAACAGGCTTTTTAAAAAAAAGTCAGTTCTGTTTAGTATACCTACACAGCCCAGCAGTCCATAATAAAGGGTGGAACCTACTCAAAGACAAATCCTTCAAAATATTCTATATTTGTAAAAGGTTGGTTTTCTCAAACGGCAGTTTGCCCATTTGATTCAAGTGACATGGGCGAGCTTGCCTACCCCACATTCCAAAGTCCAGCAGCAAACCAAAATATGTTCCACAAGTAAAGTTTGATCCACCACTTCTAGTAAACACTTGTTTTACTGGAGTGGGGTGAGCGTGGTGCTTCTTAAACGAAGGGATGGAAGGTGAATGCGGAACAGAAGTGAAAAATATCATGTCGCCAGGTCCCCAGCAATAAATTAACTGTACAAGCTCTGAGCAGGCCTCACAAGTTGTCCTCAATCCATTACCTCTTCATCAGGAGAGAGACACCCCGTTAATTTGCGAGCTTTGAAGTTTCAATTTGCACCTTTCAGACGCAAAGCAGCGTCCCACTCCGGCGTTACAATGGGGCGCTGTGACGACAGCGAGGGCACGCGCAGCCCCGGCCATGGGCGGCCCGGACAGCCCGCAGCTGCCTCCCCACCCAGACCCGCCGGGCCGTCCCCGCCTCCCCCCGCACCACCACCCCCCCTGCAATTACCTGCTCCGCCACTGCCCGGAACAGGCACGACCCGTCCTTGGCGACCAGTTTCCGATACAAGCCCAGTTTCCGCAGATAGGCGTCCATGGGCGTCGCGTCCTCGCGGGGCCCCGCGCCACCCTGGTCCCCGCCGTCGGGGACGCCGACGGCCGCCTCCATGTTGCTGGTCCTGCTACAGGCCAGGCGCGGCGAGGGCTAGCCCCACATGGCCAGGCCGCCGGCAGCTCGACGCCCCGGCCTGGGGCAGGCGGCGGCTCGGGCTGGGGCTCGGGCTCCGCAAGCGGCGGCAGGCGGCGGCGGCCCGAGGCAGCGGTCCGCGCTCTCCGGGCGCATAGGGGAGCCCTGCCTAATGCATGGCTGTCCGCACGCGGCCGCCTCCTCAGAGCGAACACGCGCCCACAACAAACAGGAGGAGCGGGATTAAGGAAAACCCCGAGAGTGAGCAGTCACTTCCCGACGGCCTCGCTGGCTGACTCAGGACCCAGGCCGGGGGTCGCCGCCCCCACAAGTTTCCTCGTCCGTACCGGTGTGAAGCGAGAAAACCCCCGCCCCTGGCGCGCACGCTGGGCCGGCTCAGGTGAAGCGAGGCCTGCGTCCCCCGCGCACTCCCCACGCCGGGAGCCGAGGAAACCAAAAAAGAAAGACGCGGCCTTTCGTTTCCCCACCTCGCTGGAGGACGCCGGAGGGGCGGGGAGCGGGTGGGGGCGCCTGGGAGAGAACAGCACCTCGCAGCCCAGAATTTGTTTTCGCTTTCGGCCCGACAGCGGAGAGGACGGCGGGAGGTGTAGTCTTGGCAGCCGCAGGAAGTCGGCTTGCGGCAGGCGGGGACGCGCGGGCCGGCCTACCCGGGGGAGGCGCCCGGGAGGCGCGCGGACTACAAGTCCCTACAGCGCGGGCGCCGCCGCCACCGCCCCAAGCGGACTTTGCGCTGCTCTGGCGCCGCGTCCGCGAGCAGGCCGAGGGGCTCTGCCAGCCGACGTGGGGCGAGCAGCGCGCGCCGCCCGCCAACCCTGCCGCTGCGCGGCGGGAAACGCGCGCGCTGGGCTGGCGTGGAGTTGCCAGGGACACGGCGGCGCAGTGTCGACCCTTTGTGTATTTCTTTCCAGAGGGCGCACCTGTCTGCTCCCTTCCCCCCGGCCTGCCCTCCTGGCGTTTCCATGGAGGTGGTTTTAACGGCTTAAGCAGAAAATAGAGCTAATTGGCGGAGGCTCCGGGAACTGGCACGGTGCGGGACGACACACTCTGCCCATAAATCAACCGTGGACTGCTGATTCCTATTAGAAATTAGAAGTACAGCTCACGTACTACGGCAAGATGAAGGCTTTGCCAAAGACATTTTTGTTTACCCTGTCGCTGTAGCTGAGCACCCCATCACAGAGGCATGTCACTGTCGGAAGACGTTAGGGTTGTTTTTTTTTTTTTCCTTCTTAAAAAATTCGTCTTGTAGTTGCTTGATAACATGCTAACTGGACTGGCCATGGCTTCCACCAGTGCTCGAGGCTTCAGCTCAACTTGCCACCCTCCGATGATGAATGACAGAGAATTGACAAAGTCAAATTATGCTTTAGAACCCAGAATTTATCCAGCATGCTTCTGTTGAACCAGAGTTTTATTTTGCTAAAATACAACATGTGGTGTCCTTATTTAAATACATGGTTAATCATAACACTAATTCAGTCTTTAGGCTATGGTGGAGGAGAGGGAGAAGAAAAGGGAGCGTTACTGTAGGTTTAGACATGTAGTCAAATACGTTGGAATGGGGGCAAGGCAGGCCAGGTGGTGAGGGTCCAACGACATAAATTTTTTAAAAACTACTTTAGACACTTTTCGGTATTTTCAGTGCAAGCAATCAGTCATATATTCACTCTCCTAGGAGCGTAATTGATTTCTTAATGTTTATTCTATCTCAAATGATGCTTCTTTTAGAGAATACAAACGTCATGGTTACCCAAATGAAAAAAATGTCCCTGCCTCAAATTTACTTGTTGTAGCAAAGAAACACTTTGAAATCACGTTTAGAAAAATATAGTTTCAGCCGGGCGTGGTGGCTCACGCCTGTAATCCCAGCACTTCAGAGGCAGAGGCGGGCCGATCACTTGAGGTCAAGAGTTCGAGACCAGCCTGACCAACATGGAGAAACCCCGTCTCTACTAAAAATACAAAATTAGCCGGGCATGGTGGCGCATGCCTGTAATCCCAGCTACTCGGTAGGCTGAGGCAGGAGAATCGCTTGAACATGGGAGGCAGAGGTTGCAGTGAGCCGAGATGGCAACATTGCACTCCAGCCTGGGCAACAAGAGCAAAACTCCGTCTCAAAAAAAAAAAAAGGAAAAGAAAAATATAGTTTCAAGTCCAAACCTGTTGCTTTTCTTTTTAAAATACATTTACATTGCATATACTTCTCATTCTGCTTTAAAAAAAAAAAACAAAAACAAATCCTGAGTATTGCCACTACTTAAAACATGGATCACCCTTGTTTTTGAGTTTAAAAGCTTGCCTTTTAAACTCAAAGAGAAACTCAAAGTAATATCTAAAATCCTGCTGAATGAATGTAGAACAGCCTCACTCTAAGCTGGCTGCGTCTGGTTCCAAAATTAGAAGTGATGCACCTGTTATCTCTGACCCTGGGCCTGTTTAAGGAAATCCTTTAGGTATTTTGAGACCTAATCCAAGATAGACCCTCTGTATGCCAACTTCCCAAATATAGCTCAGTGTTAAAGCAACATTAGAGGATCCTACATCTTTAAACTGGACCAAAACTTAGAGAAACTCACTTACTTTCAAAGAAGGATCTTTACTTGTTGACATTAACTTCTGAACCTTTTCAATAAACCAAACCAGAGCTGACAGAATGTTTATTCTAAGGAAGCCATTTCTGCCTGTGTGAAGAACTCTAAGCAGACATCATTTTAATCAAACAATACCTGAAAGATTCAATGCTTTTGAGACCTAATGAAATTATAAAATTAAACTTACACAAAGGAGTCAACCAACTTTTTTTCCTTATGCAAAGTCAATGCCTTAAGTTTGTTTACTCTGACAAACTTTAGGGCTAATAATTGTACTAGACAGAATTTTTTAAATTGTTTTTAAACTTCATAGATCGATAGATTTTATGGAGTTTTGTTTTTTCCAACCTAAGGTTAGGTATTGTAGTAGGCAGCCTCTAAGATGCCCCACCCCCGACCCCCACCCTGTGATTCCCACTTCCTGGTATTCACACTCATAATCACCTCTACCTTGTAACAGGATTGGTCTGAGTGACCAATAGAATAGAGCAAAAGCAATGGTATGTCACTTCTGAGATTAGGTTATAAGAGACACTTTTGGCATTTTGACTGCCCTCTCATACTCCCTGTCTCATGGGTCACTCATGCTGGTGGAACCTGGCTGCTATGTGTCAGACTGACAGAGAGGTTCCCTTGGTAAGAAACTGGAACCTTCCTTCCTCTAGCAGTCATGTGAGTCAGCTTTGAAGCGAATCCTCCAGCCCAGTCAGGCTTTCAGACAACTCCAGCCTTGGCCAAAATCTTGACTACAACCTCAGGAGAAACCCTGGCCAGAACTACCCAGATAAGCTCTGAAATTCTTGACCTCAGAAACTGGGTGAGAGAGTTTGTTTTAAGCTCCTAAATTTTGTCGTAATTTGTTACATGGCAATAGATAAATAATACAGATATAATTCTTCATTATTTGTCTTTACTAGATAGAGAATGAATGCATTTTGACAATTCATGAAAATAATCACTGGTTTAGTAACAGTGGTTTTACCAGTTCTCTGAATTCTAAAGATGAAAAGGTGGGTTATTTTACCAAAGAGTCAAAATAGTAAGTAATAGGATTTTTTTAAATCTATGAAATCTCTTACAAAAATAGAGTAACCAAAGAATGTTTTTATTGCCACATAGCATTGTTTCATTTTCTACAAAAATTCAAGTAATGGAATCCTACTCAAAAAATGTATTTTATGAAAAAAGACCTGTTTCTTCTGGATCTTATCTGCCAGAGGCTACTAATTGCCATTCGCCACTTCCCATTTGATTTCCCCTGAGTTTTTGTTGGGCCCATGGGCACCCAACTTTGGGCTGTATCTCCCAACTACCTTGGAACTAAATGTGACCCTGTGATTGTGTTTAGGTCAATGGGATGTAGGCAGAATTATTTAACTTCCAGCTCATCTCCTTAAAGATGGATTCTCCTGCCTTCTACTCTCTGTCCTACTTCCCATGAGGTGCTCTGAAAACATGGTTGAAGGCAGAGTGGCTCACGTCTGTAATCCCAGCACTTTGGGAGGCCGAGGCGGGCGGATCAGCTGAGGTCAGGAGTTCAAGACTAGCCTGGCTAACATGGTGAAACCCCATCTCTACTAAAAATACAAAATTAGCCAGGCTTGATGGCGGGTGCCTATAATCCCAGCTACTCCGGAGGCTGAGGCAGGAGAATCATGGACCTAGGAGGTGGAGGTTGCAATGAGTCGAGATCGCGCAACTGCACTCCAGCCTGGGCAACAGAGTGAGACTCCATCTCAGAAAAAAAAAAAAAAACATGGTTGAAACTAGTTACCCAGCTTTGATCATGCAAAGACAACACCCTAAGATAACAGAGCAATGAGATGGAGGACTGGAGCTCCTGAATACTTCATAGCCTGTGATCCTTGAACCACTCCTCTCCAGACTGTTCATGAGAAATAAACTTATTTTACTGACCATTGCCACTGTTGTTATTATAACTACTTAGTCTATGTATTCTAGCATATTTCCCCCTCCAATATTAAATAAGTGATAATATTTGGGACAAATTAAATTTACTTATAAGAGTTTCTGAGTTGAGCAGAATATAATTCTTTTTTTTTTTTTCTTTTGAGACAGAGTCTGTTGTCCAGGCGGGAGTGCAATGGCGCCATCACAGCTCACCGTAGCCTCAACCTCCCCAGGCTCAGGTGATCTTCCTGTCTTAGCCTCCCGAGTAGCTGGGACTACAGGTGTGCACCACCACTCCCAGCTAATTTTTTGTGTGTTTTTAGTAGAGATGGGTTTTTGCCATGTTGCCCCAGCTGGTCTCAAACTCCTGAGCCGAGCAATCCTCCTGCCCCAGCCTCCAAAAGTGCTGAGATTACAGGCGTGAGCCACCACACCCGGCCCATAATTCTTTTTTCTGAGAAATTAGGGAATTGCCAAAGACTTAATTGCAAGATTCCAAATGTTAAAGGGCTTCAAAATATGAAATTTTTAACATCAAAATAATGGTGTTATTTCAACTAATGACTTTCTGCCTCACCAACCCACATTCCCCTTTAGCTGCTACATTTGATGGTGTTGACCACCTTTTCATTTTGTTACTCTCCTTCACTTTTTGTGAAGGTGATATATCTTGTGTAGTCAAGATATTTAAATATCTTGTCTTGATTATATCTCCTTTGCTGATTCCTTTTCTCCCCCACTCCCCATCTCCTAAATGTGGGGGTGCCCCAGATCTCAAGCTTTAACTTTTTTTAGCCCTGTTCTCTTTTCCAAGCTTTAATATCTTATCTCTAGTCCATGCAGGGTATTTCCACCTAAAACACATTTCTAAAAGTAAACTCATTTTTCTCTTAAAACCATCCCCCTCAAGCACTCTAACATGAAGCATTAGGTTTAAATAGTAGATACTCAAAAAACACAATATTTGCTGAATGATTTAATGATATATCATTTATTTTGGTAGCTAACTCTTGTTTTTGCTTAATCGTTTTCCATTCTCTGTGGAATAGATGAGAAACAATAAGGAGTTATAGTTAAGGTAATAAAAACCAACTTTTTGCAAATGAAATAATTTAGTTAAATGCTCGGGCAAATCAGGAAAAAACTGGTGTAATGGGACTACATTTCCAATTTATATTTTAGAGGAATGATCATTCAGAAAAATAATCTTATCTGTAATTTAATAATTGAATGAAATGATAGAAGAAAACGTATGCTATAGCTTTTCCGTTTCATTTGCAAGCTATTCACAAGGAGGAACTGGCTGGTGGTAATAAAAGACTTTACCTAAAAAGCCTATGATTCTATACCCATTTCCCACCTTCTCTGGTAACTTAGAATATCAACATTAGCAAAGTCCTTCACAAGCCTTCTAAGTCTTCAATATTATACATTCCTGCATAGCAGAAAATACTTTAACGTTGCATGAGTTAGTTTACCTTTTCCTTGCTACAGCAAAAGGATCAAAAGAACAGCAGAGGAGAAACATCGTTTCCCAAAACGGGAAGCAGATACTTCTTACTGCAGGAGAATGTTTGAAGATCAAGGTTTGAAAGAAAAGAAGACCACTTTTCTTAGTTTTTAAAGTAATTTTTAAAATTCCACTATGGCTTAATTGTCATCAAGATCAATTAAAAAATTACAAAAGAAAAAAAAAAGGAAAGAAGGAAGGAAGTACAAGGAACGGTAAAGGGGCCAGGACCCTGGTGCCATCTATTAGCCAAGTGAGCTAACCGAGAGAAGGACCTTGCAAGGGGCTTGGCTGAAAATGCTCAGATATCTGAGTCCTTTCTAGCCACCATTCAGCCTCCGCATGAAGGAGCATCTCTTGTTGGCCATGTTACTTAACTGTACCAGCGCTTTGCAGCTTGACTGCTCTGTAGTACCGAAGTTGGTGTATGCCATGAGATCCTTACTCAATCCTAATAAAGAAAAAAGAGCCCCCATCTGTACTTTCAAACCCCAGAGCTAGGACTGAATAAGTTTCAAACCCCAGAGCTAGGACTGCAGTCCTGAGACCCTATAACTTGTATGACTAAAGAAGTGAAACTATGATTTAGTTTCTTTTTTTTTTTTTTTTTTTTGGAGACGGAGTCTCGCTCTGTCGCCCAGGCTGGAGTGCAGTGGCCAGATCTCAGCTCACTGCAAACTCCGCTTCCCGGGTTCCCGCCATTCTCCTGCCTCAGCCTCCCGAGTAGCTGGGACCACAGGCGCCGCCACCTCGCCCGGCTAATTTTTTTGTGTTTTTAGTAGAGACGGGGTTTCGCCGTGTTAGCCAGGATGGTCTCGATCTCCTGACCTTGTGATCCGCCCGTCTCGGCCTCCCAAAGTGCTGGGATTACAGGCTTGAGCCACCGCGCCCGGCCTAGTTTCTTATTAGAGCTATGACTTCCATATATTGCTATGCCCAAGCTGGATGAGTTAATAAACCTCACGGTAGACTGAGCCTCTTACACAAGTAGCTAGTAGCGAAGTCATAGTCCATCATCTCTGCAAATAAAACCTCCACATACTTCCAACCATTTACCTCTCCTTCCACCACTACCTCTTGATTCCACCCTGACGGAAGCAAACTCACAAAGTCCCATTACAAAGTATTTACTTTAGCTCCCCAATAGGATTGTAAACTCTCTGTAGGCTTGTAGAATTTAAGATTCTTTTTTTCTTTTTCAAGTGTCTAATAGTATATTTGCTTTTGCATATTCAGATTAAACATTCAGTAAACATTCATTAAATGATTTCAAGTATTCCCAATGAAATGCTCAAAGGAGAAAGTATTTCAAATGAAAATACATAAATAACTACAGGTTATGGAACCTCACCCTGTAGTTTGAGGCCTAAATATTTGATATAGAACAGTGGACCAAGATTATATGTTAAGTAATACTTAATACTGTCTTCCTAACCAAACAAATTGAAGATAATCTAAATAGAGAACTGGTCAAACACATGATTATGATTATTATTATTATTTTTTTTTTAGAGTGCTAGGGCTTTATTACAAATGGAGTTGACTGCTAGAGAGGCCCTTCTCCAATCTTTCTTCTGTACCTTCTTCCCCCGCAAAGACATCCCTCTAGGGGAGGTCAGTAGGCCATTAGGTAGGAGGAAATCTGGAGAGTGAAAAGGGGCACTGCTTTTGTCAAAGTCATCTGAAATAACCACTGAGTCTGAAGGCTGGCTCCAGTTGAGAATATTCTAGTGGAAGAGGCTTAGCTCTCATCTTCAAGGTCCTTCATTTCTACATCCTGGGGAGCTTTTGTCTTCTTTTGCCTTTTGAGCTGTGGTTCACTAGTCCTGGCTGGCTTTGAAGGGGCTTCCACTTCCATGGCCGCCTTCTCTTTTTGGGCAAGCCGGATCTGCTGGAGGAGTTTTCTGGCTTCTTCCCTGACAGATTAATGTTGGCACGTGCACTGGACGCCCGCTTCTTGAGATGGTGCCGCGTGATCAGCCCTTGGTCTATCACAGCCCCGACCACCCGGTGCCTCAGACGCCGCTCCCGATTCAGCACCCGCTGGCCTTTGAACAACTTCTTCTTCAGCTCGGTGCGGGGCTGGTTGATCTTTCCCCCGGGAGCTCCCACAGTTGCGATGCCATCCCTGGTCAAACACATTCTAATGTGTCAATACAATTAGAATACAGTACTATTCAGCCTTTAAATACAATGTGTCTGTTTCTGTGTGTGTGTGTCATATCACAATCATCCAGAAAACTGTATAAAACCACAGATTACTGAAATTGAAGGTAGAAGATGGTGATTAATTAATCTAAGATCTGTCATGAATTAATAATTGTACAACTTAGGTAATGAGCACACGTGAGTTCATTATACTATTCCTTTTACTTTGTACATGTTTGGAATTTTCTATAATAAAAAAGTTTAAAAACAGGGTTTTTAATATCCTGCTTCAGGCTGGATGTGGTAGTTCACACCTGTAATCCCAGCAGTTTGGGAGGCCAAGGTGGGTAGATCACCTTGGATGAGGTCTCAGACCCTGAGGTCAGGTGGATCACTTGAGGTCAGGAGTTTGAGAGCAGCCTGGCCAATGTGGCGAAACCCTGTCTCTACTAAAAATACAAAAATTAAGGCTGGGCACAGTGGCTCACACCTGTAATCCCAGCGCTTTGGGAGGCCAAGGCGGGCAGACCACTGGAGGTCAGGAGTTCAAGACCACCCTGGCCAACATGGTGAAACCTTGTCTCCACTAAAAATACAAAAATGAGCCCAGTGTGGAGGTGGGCGCCTGTAATCCCAGCTACTCGGGAGGCTGAAGTAGGATAATCACTTGAATCTGGAAGGCAGAGGTTGCCGTGAGCTGAGATCGCACCACTGTACTCTAGCCTGGGCAACACAGCAAGACTCTGTCTCAAAACAAAAAAACAAAAAACCCGGGCACAGTGGCTCATTCCTGTAATCTGAGCACTTTGGGAGGCTGAGGCAGGTGGATTACAAGGTCAGGAGCTCGAGACCAGCCTGGCCAACACAGTGAAACCTCGTCTCTACTAAAAATACAAAAACTAGCCAGGCATGGTGGCACATGCCTATAGTTCCAGCTACTCAGGAGGCTGAGGCAGGAGAATCACTTGAACCCAGGAGGCAGAGGATGTGGTGAGCCGATATTGTGCCACTGCACTCCAGCCTGGGCAACAGACCAAGACTCCGTTTCAAAAAAAAAAATTAGCTGGGCATGGTGGCACAAAAAATTAGCTGGGCATTGGTGGCCTCTGCCTCCCAGATTGGTGGGATTACAGGTGTGAGTCACTGCTCCTGGCCCTGAACGTATTACTCTTAAAAGCACTGTAAAACCTGAGTAAAATAATTTTTAACAACTTTGAGATACAATTGACACAATAAACTGTATATATTTAAAGTGTACAATTTTCATATATTGATATAATGATATGCCCATGAAACTATCACCACAATCAAACTAATGAACATATCCATCACCCCTCAAAGTTTCTTATCCTTTTTTGTAATCCCTGTATATCACACGCACACATGCACACACACATACAAACACACACACACAGACACACACACACTCACACTCCTCAAGTTTCCGGATAACTATTCATTTGTTCTTTGTTACTGTAGATTAGTTTATATTTTCTAGAGTTTTTATATAAATTGAATTATACTATATGGGCTCTTTCTTGTCTGACTTATTTCACTCAGCACAATTATTCTGAACTGATCTGTTCATTTCATGTATCAGTAGTTTTTTTCTTTTTCTTTCTTTTTTTTTTTTGGCTGAGTAGCATTCCACTGTATGAACATACCACACATTGTTTATCCATTCAGCTGTTGTATATTTGTCTTGTTTCCAGGTTTGGGCTATAAAAATAAAGCTACAATGCACTCTTCACTTTTCTCAGGCAAATTACCTAGAAGTGTAATGACTAGGTCATATGTCACATGTAAGTGAACATTTAACTGTCTAACAACAACAACAAAAACCTACCAACTGTTCCAAGTGAGTTGTACCATTTTATATTCATTGGTTACAGCTACAGTACATGAGAGTTCTAATTCCTTCACATCTTCTCCAACACTTGGTATGGTCAGCCTATTTATTTATTTATTTATTTATTTATTTATTTATTTATTTTGAGATGGAATCTTACTCTGTGGCCCAGGCTGGAGTGCAGTGGCGTGATCTCGGCTCACCTCAAGCTCCGCCTCCCAGGTTCATGCCATTCTCCTGCCTCAGCCTCCAGAGTAGCTGGGACTACAGGCACCCACCGTCATGCCTGGCTAATTTTTTTTTTCTTTTTTTTTTTATATTTTTAGTAGAGATGGAGTTTCACCATGTTAGCCAGGATGGTCTCGATCTCCTGACCTCTATGATCCACCCACCTCAGCCTCCCAAAGTGCTGGGATTACAGGCGTGACAGACTTTTTAAATATTAACCACTCTAATGAGTATGCAGTGGCATTTCATTGCAGTTTTACTTTGTATTTCCTTAATGACTAATGATGTGGAGCCTCCTTTTATGTACTTGTATGTCATTTGTATTTCTTCTTTGGTTGAGTATTCAGTTTGGTGGGGCTTTTGCTTTTAGGATTTGTTAGGTGGGACCATAGCAGCATTTAGCTTAGGGTTAATTTATATCCACTACTGAGGCTAGACCTTTCTGAGTATTCTAACCAATGTCTCATGAATTATGAGATTTTCCAGTGTGGCTAAGAGGAACCATCACTCTCCTTACACTGTCTCTATACTGGGCATTGTTTTCTCTAATCGTCTCAGCAGGTTGTTTCCCTGGCCTTGGGTGGTTTCCTCCCATGCATGCATTGGTTACAAGAATTCTCCACAAATCATCACAGTTATTTCTCTATGCAGCCCTCTTCTCTATTGTACTGTGTCCAGTGAATTGGAGTTGCCTTGCTCTCTGGGACTCTTAGCGCCATCTACTCAACTCAGGGAGTCCCTGTATTTCACTTGAATTTCCCCTCCCTGTGCCATGGTCTGAAAACTCTCTCAAGGCAATAAGCTGAGGTGATTATAGGCTTACTTCATCTGTTTCCCACCTCTGTGATTGCTGTCCTTTGTTGTCTAATGTCCAGTGTCCTGAAAATTATTCTTTCATATGTTTTCTTGACTTTTTTCTTTGTCATTTCAGGAGGAAAGGTAAATAAGATCTCTATTACTCCATCTTGGCCAGAAGCAGAAATTTGAAAACAAATACAATGAGTATTTTTATGTTTACAGACTTTTCAGTTTGGGCCACAAAATAAGTCTAGTTTCCCTGCTTTTTTTTTTTTTCTTGTGAGATGAAGTCTCACTCTGTCGCCCAGGCTGGAGTGCAGTGGCGTGATCTTGGCTCACTGCCACCTCTGCCATCCAGGTTCAAGCGATTCTCACGCCTCAGCCTCCTGAGAAGCTGAGACTACAGGCGCACGCTGCCACACCTGGCTAATTTTTGTATTTTTAGTAGAGACAGAGTTTCACCACGTTGGCCAGGCTTGTGTTGAACTCCTGACCTCAAGTGATCAATCTGCCTTGGCTTCCCAAAGTGCTGGGGTTACAGGATTGAGCCACCAAACCCAGCTGGAGAGAAACAGTTTTTTTTTTTGTTTGTTTTTTGAGATGGAGTCCCACTCTGTCACCCAGGCTGGAGTGTGGCGCGATCTTGGCTCACTGCAATCTCTGCCTCCTGGGTTCAAACGATTCTTCTTCCTGAGCCTCCCGAGTAGCTAGAATTACAGATGTGCTCCACCATGCCTGGCTAATTTTTTGTCTTTTTAGTCAAGATGGGGTTTCACCATGTTGGTCAAGCTGGTCTGGAACTCCTGCCCTCATGATCCACCTGCCTCGGCCTCCCAAAGTGCTGGGATTACAGACAGGAGGCACCACGTCCAGCCAAGAAAGAGTTCCCTAAAAGTGAAAGAAGTACATATTTGACATACATACCAAAAGTGCATTTTCACACTGGAAAAAATAAAATAGAATCCACAAAACACTGTAAGGATCAATACATGAGTTTAGTAAGGTTGCAAGATACATGATCAATCCAAAACCAATTGTATTTCTACACACTAGCAATAAACAATCCAAAAATGACATTTAAAAAGTTCTGTTTACAATAGCATCAAAAAGAATAAAATCTTAGAAAATAATTCACAAAAGAAGTTTGAAAATTGTATGCTGAAAAGTATAAAGCATTGTTGAAAGAAATTAAAGGAGATATAAACACATAGAAAGATATTAATGCTCATGGATCAGAACTTAATTTTTTTTTTTTTTTTCAAGACAGAGTTTAGCTCTGTCACCCAGGCTGGAGGGCAGTGGCATGATCTCAGCTCACTGAAACCTCTACCTCCCGGGTTCAAGCGATTCTCCTGCCTTAGCCTCCTGAGCAGCTGGATTATAGGCATGCACCACCATGCTCAGATAATTTTTGTATTTTTAATAGAGATGTGGTTTCACCATGTTGGTCAGGTTGGTCTAGAACTCCTGACCTGGTGATCCGGCCACCTCGGCCTCCCAAAGTGCTGGGATTACAGGCGTGAGCCACCGCGCCCAGCCAGAAGACTTAATATTGTTAAGACGGCAATACTACAAAAATTGATCTACAAATTCAACATAATTCCTACCAAAATCCCAGCTTGGCAGAAATTCCATATAAATCTAATTTATATGGAAATGAAAGAGACCCAGAATAGTCAAAATAACCTTGAGAAAGAACAAAATTATAGTAATCATGCTTCTCAATCTTAAAATTATTACAAAGCTACAGTAGCCGGGCATGGTGGCTCACACCTGTAATCCCAGCACTTTGGGAGGCTGAGGTGGGCAGACTGCCTGAGCTCAGGAGTTCAAGACCAGCTGGACAACAGGGTGAAACCCTGTCTCTAATAAAATACAAAAAATTAGCCGAGCGTGGTGGCATGCACCTGTGATCCCAGCTACTCGGGAGACTGAGGCAGTAGAATCACTCGAACCTGGGAGGCGGAGGTTCCAGTGAGCCGAGATTGTGCCACTGCAGTCCAGCCTGGGTGACAGAGCAAGACTCTCCAAAAAAAAAAAAAAAAGAGATAATTCTTGGGAGAAAATATTTATAAATCATATATCTAGTAAGGGATTTTACTGAGAATATATAAAGAACTGCTACAACTGAATAAAAAGACAACCCTATTAAAAATAAGCAGTAGATATGAATAGCCATTTCTCCAAAAAAGATGTAAAAATAGTGAATAAGCACATGAAAAGATTTTTATTACCTATCATGGAAATACAAATCAAAACCGTGACGAGATGCCACTTCACACATACTAGGATGGTTATAATAAAAAAGACAGACAATAGCAAGTTTTGGTAAGGATTTGGAGAAATTGGAACCCTCACACTTGCTAGAGGGATTGTAAATGCTACAGTCACTTTGGAAAACAAGTTTGCCAGTTTCCTAAAATCTTAAATATAGAATTATCATATGATCGAACAATTATACTTCAAGGTATACATTTAAGATCATTAAAAACATGTGTCCAGATAAAAACTTGTATACTAATGTTCATAGCAACATTATTCATAATAGCTGAAAAGTAGAGATAACCCACATGTCCATCAACTGATGGATTAATAAACAAATATGGTATATCTGTATAATACAATTAAAATGAAAGTACAAATACAGCAACAAAATGGTGAACCTTGAAAATATGCTAAATGAAACAAGCCTGGCACAAAAAGCCACATGTATGATTCCCTTTATATGAAATGTCCAGAAAAGGCAAATCCATACAGACAGAAAGTAGAGGGAGTTGAGGAGTGGGAGGAATGGGGTGTAGCTGTTAATAGGTAAGATTTTTGAGGACAGGTGAAAGTATTTTAAAATTAGATCAGGGTAAAAGTTGTGCATCTCTATGAATATGCTAAAATCGTGAAATTGTGCACTTTAAAAAGGTGAATTTTGTGAGATACGAATTATACCTCAATAGAGTTGCCATAAAAAATAAATTAAAATGGGCCAGGTGTGGTGGGGCTCACACCTGTAATCCTAGCACTTTGGGAGGCCAAGGCGGGCAGATTACCTGATATCAGAAGTTCAAGACCAGCCTGGTCAATGTGGGAAACCTCATCTCTACTAAAAATACAAAAATTAGCCAGGTGTGGTGGCAGGCGCCTGTAATCCCATCTACTTGGGGGAGGCTAAGTCATGAGAATTACTTGAACCCGGGAGGCGGAGGTTACAGTGAGTTGATATGGCACCACTGCATTCCAGCCTGGGGCATAGAGTGAGACTGTCTCAAAAAAACATAAATAAATAAATAAATAAATACATAAATACATAAATAAATAGTGTAAGTATTTCAAATAAACTTAAAATTTTAAAAAATGCATTTTATTATAGTAGTCTCCCCCTACTGGGGGGAAATACATTCCAAGACCCCAGTGGATGACTGAAACTGTGGACAGTACTGAAACCAATACATTCTATTGTTTTTTTCTATACATATTAATGCATACTTATGATAAAGTTTAATTTATAAACTCGGCAAATAAAAGAGAATAATTATAACAAAATACTGTAATAAAAGTTATGTGATGTGGTCTTTCCCTTTCTTTCTTTGAAAATATCTTATTGTACTGTACCGTGGGGAACTTAAACTGCAGAAAGCAAAACCTCAAATAAAGGGAGACTCCCGTATTTGCTTTTGGGTCTACTACGAGGCTCAGTTGTAGAGGCTCAGTTGTATAAAGTGAGTAACATTTTCTTGTGCCAAAATCTACCATGTTTCCAAACAATTCAGTAAGTGTTTGTTTCATTTTCCTCAATTAGCAAGAACAGTCAACATGTTTAAACTCATTATTTGGTAATATAATAAGCTTATCTGGTATTATCTTCTAGGATAAATACTTGTAACTTTATAAATAGTGCATTCAGTCCCCTAATTATCCATATTTATAAAAATCTTATCCATAGATAATCTAAGATGAAGAAGTAGACAATAAAGTACAAGAAAATATAAAACACTAGTAAAATGAGAAAATGTAGCAGGACATGAACTTCTTGTTTTAATGTTTTCTTTCTCTTTCTTTGCAATAAACACATTCCAGGAAAGGCACGTCTACTGCCACTCCTGAGAATGGAATGAAGGTATTTCCCTCACCTGTTTGAAGACTGACCACTAGCCTATAAAGCTATTGCTCTAAGCACGAGTTTTAATGAGCCATCAAGATCTATTGAGGGGCCTGGCGCAGTGGTGCATGCTTGTAATCCCAGTACTTTGGGAGGCCTAGGTGGGTGGACTGCTTGAGCGCAGGAGTTCAAGACTAGCCTGGGCAACATGGTGAAACCCCCGTCTCTACTAAAACCACAAAAATAGTGAATAAAAAATTAGCCAGGAGTGGTGGCACACACCTGTAATACCAGCTACTTGGGAGGCTGAGGCAAGAGAATTGCTTGAACCCAGGAGGTAGAAGTTGCAGTGAGCCGAGATCACACCACTGCACTCCAGCCTGGGCGACAGAGCAAGAGTCAGTCTCAAAAAACAAAACAAAACAAAACAAAAATCTATTGTGAAAGAAATTAAGAATAGGTATTTGATTTGTGTGTTACTACGTACAAAAAAAAAAAAGCAGAAAGCATGTGAAGTGAGATGATAGGAACTGGTGCTTGGGACATAAACCTAGGAAAAAATGTCATAGAAAGTAGGAGCCTGGTGCACAAGAAGTGCAGGGGACTATTATATATAAAGTTTCGGTGCTGCAAAAGAAATAGCACTGGAATATAAAATTTTCTTTTTAATTCTCAGCAAGGCAAGTTACTTCTATATAAAATGGTGCGCCCTTACAGATGGAACAATGGTGAGCGCACAGTTGGACAAGGGAGGGGAAGGGGTTCGTATCACTGACCAACGTGGTGGTGGCTGCTGTTGGCTAGGGTTAGACCGCACAGGCTAAACTAATTCCGACTGGCTAATTTAGAGAGAATGACAGGGTGAGTGCTTTGGCGGGAGTCAGGGCAGAGCAGGTAGTAAGTAATCGGAACGAGGTAGGGTGGAGCAGGTGGTCAGAATGAGTTAGGGTGGAGCAGGTGGTCAGAATGAATTAGGGTGGAGCAGGTGATAGGAATGAGTCAGGGAGGAGTAGGTAATCGAAAAAGGTTGTTTTATGAGGAAGTTAAGTTTAAAAGTAAAAGGCAAAGAATTGAAAATACTGACATATTAATTCTTTGAAAAGAAATTTATAACTCATATCTAACAGGACTAAGGATTACTGTGAGGCTTATTGACCAACCAGCCCCAAGTTTTTACAGGGGGAGACTCCAGGCTCTTGCACGCATGGACTCTGTTGGCTGGCAAGGACCCAGCTGATCAGCAGATCACCATCTGATTCCAGGAGTTTCACTCTGTCCCCAACCAGCCACTCCACATCTACACTGTCTCTGCAGCAGCTTAAGTCTTGTTGAGATCCAAGGAAGGCCTTGGATATCTGGAACAATGGTGAGGGTGCTGAAGTGAGCCAAAGTCATGTTCCCTCCTCCAGCTGGGATGTGTGGTGTCTTCTTCCCTTACTGTAACATGGAAAGAAAAAAAACAAGAACAAAAAAAATGGTAAGTTATGCTCCTGAGCTTACTAAGACAACTATTTACCTATTGCCTCTCCATCCCAAATAGATCCTTTTGTAGCTGCTCACTGATGCCAGGACTGGGACTTTGCAAATTACATTTCCCGAGCTCCTTCGCCAGTTGGCGATCTGTTAAATTCTGCAAATCAGAGGCGCAAGAGGGAGATTGGAAAGTTGGGGAGGAGGAGAAGTGATGTTTTTCTGACTTTTTGCTGTTTTTATGTTAGCCTAGCTTTTTCTGTCACCCCCAGAGGAAGCCTCACTACCCTCTCAGAGGTGCCAGGCAGCGTGCACTTCTCAGAGGCCTTATCCCCAGCTCAGGAGGCCCTTTCTCCAAGGAGATGAGTGGTCATCTCAGTATCTTCCCTTTTATTTCCCGAGAACTGAAGGTAGTTGTTTCTGCTGTTCTCTCTGGGTTACCCCAGGGCTCCATTTTTGTTCTTCCAGTCTTACAGCACTTGAGTAATCAATTCTCTCTCTATAATCTCCCCTGTTCAAATACGTAGCACTGTTTTTTGTTTGTTTTCCTTCCTGACTGGACTGTGGCTGATACAATACTACCCTTTGCAATCTGTAACATGGAGCAACATTCCCTTCTTCTTTTATAGAATAAAGACTGAACCAAAAAAGAAGAAAAAATGGCTAAGTTTTGCTCCTTGGTTAACTCAACCCAAATCATCTTTCTAATTAAATTTTTAAGTTCATCTCAGTTTGAACTTATATACTTGTTTTTCAACATGCTTAACCACCACCTATAATGCCTCCTGTCTTAATGAATGGATTTCCATATAAAATAAACACTGAAGACTCTTTTTCTTAGAGTATGTAACACATTTTTGTAAAATAAAAATTATAAAAGTATAATTCCAATTGTATTTGTAGAGCAGAAGTTCTATTAATATATTTCCAGACCACTCCCCAGATAAAAGAGAGAGACTACCAAATGTCCATCTTCAGTCATCTATCCTGAACCAAAAAGCTCTTCTAGTGGCAAGATATTTAACCCTTTCTCTCTTTCTTTCTTTCCTTTCTTTTTTTTTTTTTTTTGAGACGGAGTTTTGCTCTTGTTGCCCAGGCCAGAGCAATGTCATGATCTCGGCTCACCACAACCTCCGCCTCTCGGGTTCAAGAGATTCTCCTGCCTCATCCTCCTGAGTAGCTGGGATTACAGGCATGCGTCACCATGCCTGGCTAATTTTGTATTTTTAGTAGAGACGGGGTTTCTCCATGTCAGTCAGGCTGGTCTCGAACTCCTGACCTCGGGTGATCTGCCCACCTCAGCCTCCCAAAGTGCTGAGATTACAAGCATGAACCACTGCGCCTGGCCCCTTTTACATTTTTTCTTTCTTTCTTTTTTTGAGACGGAGTTTTGTTCTTGTTGCCCAGGCTGGAGTGCATTGGCGTCATCTCAGCTCACTGCAGCCTCCACCTCCCGGGTTCAAGTGATTCTCCTGCCTCAGCCTCCAGAGCAGCTGGGATTACAGGTATGTGCCACCACGCTGGCTAACTTTGTATTTTTAGTAGAGATGAGGTTTCTCCATGTTGGTCAGGCTGGTCTCAAACTCCCGACCTCAGGTGATCTGCCCATCTCAGCCTCCCAAAGTGCTGGGATTACAGGCGTGAACCACTGCGCCTGGCCTCTTTTAATTTTTAAGTAGTCTCCTTTCACCTGCAGAATTTGCAGAGCCTTTTGAGAGACTCTATCCCCTTCTCCTTCTCTGGCTAAGTTGTATTTAAGTAGAGCAGCATAAGGCTGATGGATGGTATTTCTTCAAGATGGGTATTTAAGAAAATTCCATAAATACTCCGTGTCAATTACTAGTTTATTGCTTCTTAGCTCCAAATCCACCCTTCACTGCCTGCACCATAATAATGAAGCTGGACTTTCTTCTTTGCCATTTGGCATGATGTTAAGCTTTGTCAGTACAGGGTGTTGGGGGGACGCTGGCTGGAGAAGAAAAGAGTTTCTCTCCCTGGTTGCAGTGTTCTCTTCTTGTCAGGCTCCTGCAGCAGTCAGCCACACCCACTTGTACCCAGTGATTATTAGCATATGGCACCTCCCTATGAACAGCTTTTCATGGCACCTCTTTGGTGACTTGACAGTGAAGTGCGGGCGACAAGGTATTTCTCCATGAACAGCTTCCCCCAGCACTTCATGAGGTGGATTTCCAGCAAGTTTCATCAGTATGGCACCCCCGCAAACTTCTCTGCCATCCAGTGAGCTAAGTCCTTGCTGTTTCTATGAGGTCTGGATGTCAGCCCTGAATGGGCTTCCTTATCTTGGTTCTGTTGGTAGTGGCTGCTCCCTAAACCTGCTATCCATGATATGAACCCTAGAATACCTGACAGATCTTAATCAATTTAGAAACCTTATTTTGCCAAGGTTAAGGACATACCCATGACACAGTCGCAGCAGGTCCTGACAACATGTGCCCAATGTATCAGGGTACAGCTTGCTTTTATACATTTTAGGGAGGCATAAGGCATCAATCAATACATGTAAGATGTACATTGGTTAGGTCTGGAAAGACGGGACAACTCAAAGCAAGGGGCTTCTAGGACACTGGTAGGTGAGAGACAAAGGGTTACATTCTTTTTGAGTCCTTGATCAGCCTTTCACTGAATACACAATTTAGTCTGGCTCAGTGAATCTGCATTTTTACATGAATATTACGGCAGAGGAAGCATTTGTCTCAGGTGAGCAGAGGGATGAGCTTCTGCTCACATCTGTGAAGGTAAGTGATCAGGATGAAGTTCAACAGAACTGTTTTAGGGTAAAGATCTTGAGGCCCACAAGGAATTTCCTTGTGGGCAAATTGTGAGGGAGATATGTAGCTTTGTAGCTATCTTATTTAGAAATAAAATGGGAGGCAGGTTTGTCTGACCTAGTTCCCGGCTTGACTTTTCCCTTTGCTTAGTAATTTCCTAGCCTCGTGGAAAAAGTCAGTCTAAGAAAATGAAGTTGACATATAGAGAAAAGCAACAGTAGGAGGAAAATGAAAAAAAAAAAATGTTGGCGTTAGAGTGCCTGATTTTAATATTACCACAGGCACAAATGTGCCCTGACCCTTACCACGGTTTAGTTACTTGTACCAACTAATTTATTTTTCCCCCTAAGCTACTTTGTGTTAAGTTTCTATCATTTATAATTGAGAATCCTAAAATGTTAACTTTCCTGAGGACCCTTGACCGCATTCTCACTTCCACTCTTTATTCCTTCAGCATATTTTATATGTACTAACCATTTGCTACTTTATACTGTGCTTCTTCCCTAACCGCCCATATGGCACAATTTTACATTTTTAGCTGACGGTATCTAAGGCCATATTTTGCATATATACATTTTGTTATTGCCAATTAGATGGCAATTGGCACATCTGTTACACTGCCATGCACGTCGTTTGCTATTTAATTGATGAATAGAAATTCCATGGCATTACAAATGTGGTTGTTTCCCTTTAGGGGTCTAATTTAAATATGTACTACAGAACAGCCCTCACTCAGTATCCATGGCATGGGGTAGGGGAGCAGGAAAGGGGGAATTGGTTCCAAGATCCCCGCAGATACCAAAATCCACGGTGTTCAAGTCCCTTGTATAAAATGATGTCATGTTTGCCTACAACCTATGCATGTCTTCTGGTATACTTGGTCATCTCTAGATTACTTATAATACCTAATACAATGTAAATGCCATGTAAATATTTGTTGTAGTGTTTTTTATTTGTATTTTTTTTTAATTGGTGTATTGCTATTTAAAATGTTTTTTTGCACATATTTTCTTTTTTTTTTTTTGAGACGGAGTCTCGCTCTGTAGCCCAGGCTGGAGTGCAGTGGCCGGATCTCAGCTCACTGCAAGCTCCGCCTCCCGGGTTTACGCCATTCTCCTGCCTCAGCCTTCCCGAGTAGCTGGGACTACAAGCGCCCGCCACCGCGCCCGGCTAGTTTTCTGTATTTTTTAGTAGAGACGGGGTTTCACCATGTTAGCCAGGATGGTCTCGATCTCCTGACCTCGTGATCCGCCCGTCTCGGCCTTTTTTGTATTTCTTAATAGAGACGGGGTTTCACCGTGTTAGCCAGGATGGTCTCGATCTCCTGACCTCGTGATCCGCCCGTCTCGGCCTCCCAAAGTGCTGGGATTACAGGCTTGAGCCACCGCGCCCGGCCTTTTGCACATATTTTCAACCCACGGTTGGTTGAATCTGCAGATGCAGAACCTGCGGATATACAGGGGGCCAACGGTATATGGTGCCTAAGAAATATTCAGATAGCATACTGTAATAGTAATAGCCTCTATTTGTTAACACTCCATTTTATTTAAGGAACTATGTTTTGCATATGTTATCTTGTTTAATTGTCACTCTAGGAAGTTTTATTATTTCTATTTCAAATACGAAAATACTAAAATTACATTAACTTGACAAAACTTGAACCAAGGCTTCACTGACTCCTAAGTTCATCTACTATGCTATGCTGCTTCACCCGTAGTGTAGATAGATACATTATATTTTAAAAGGAAAACCCCTGAAGGTGTATTGTATATGTTCAACCTTTGCCTATATATAAAAATTGGTTTAGGAAGAATAATTAGGTAGAGCCCAGGGTACAAAAATATTATTACTAAACATTGAACACTGTTGGACTTTTTAAAAAACTACTGAATCTATCCAAGACAAGGATCCTCTTCATCTGCCTGTTCGATGGTGTGCACACAATGAAACGAGGCAGCATTGGCAATGTGATTCTATTGGTCTTATTTGCCTTTGATGCTGTTCTTTATTGCAGTGAAGAGAAGCTCCAGTCATAGTCCTGAAATAAAACCAGTGACTATTTAAAGCTAGTTTTATTTTTCTGAGAAAAATATAGAATAAAATACATATACAAGTAGCCTTGTCTTAATGTTCTCTGACCAAATTGCCTTCTCTTATTCTTTTTTAAAAATTTCTTTGATACATTTCAATTTTTATGTCAAATTAAGCTTACTGTACATTAAGAAAAGATACATAGAGCAGCATTTTTTTTTTTTTTGAGATAGAGCAGCATTTTATCAATAATTATCAGGCCTTTGGAGGTGGGGTTATTAAATTTTAGGTCATAAGTCAAAATTACTTTTCATGTTTGGCTAGTTGAACCAATTAATTTCTTTTATTCCTAAGCTACTTTGAGCAATTATTCTAAAAATTTATTTGCTGGAGTTTTTGTGGCTCTTTTTTCTTTTTTAAAAAGGGACTATTATTCATGTAAATAAAGTAACCACAATTCATTTGCTGTAGTTCACATTTCAACTCTACATCAGTTCCCGGAGAGAACCTTGAAAAGATCAGTGGAGCTGTATTGATTACTTGCAGTCAGAAAATGTTTCAGTAGCTGTATTTATGATGTTAAAAAAGATAGATAAAAAGCAAAAAACATTTGTTACATCAGTCAAGTTTTTGTTCTTATGTGTGGCAAATCACTGATTTGAGTTATTGTCATACAATAAGCTAGTTTTGCTTTTATTTTTCTCTTTTAACTGAAATTACAAGTTATCCACAATTCAAAGACTAATTTTGTACCAATAAGGAAACAACAATGCTTTTTGATGCTTCACTCTGAAAAGCATTATAAAACTGGACCAACTAAATCAGACCTCACTTAATGCTGAATTTGAGTTTAAAATCAACACTGTGAAAGAAGGGGATTGTAGTGAGAGCCTAGCCCCACAGAAACTTTTGGTTTTAAATACCTTCCGATGACTTGGCCTACGTGCAAGACAGTTCATCTGGAGATGGGCACACATTCACAAATGGGCTGTTCAGTGTTGCAAACAAATATGTTTACAGTCAATTGAATCATTTCTGCAAATAGGCAGATTTTTACTTGTGGATTCTGAGTGGCAGAAGCACATACATACATGCCTCTGATGTTTTCAAAGCAGGACATCTTAAAGGGACTTTTTTATTTTGTAACTGCAGCTAATAACACTAAAGATTATATGTGTTTACTTCTTCCCTGTGAGATTTTCCAAATGCTCAGTTGATTTTTTTCTAATTACTATTTAAATGAAAAAAAATTGGATAAGTAGACACATTTTTGTACTTGGACAATACTGTTCATTCCAATTTAAGTCTTAGTAGCAAAAATAAATTCAAATGCATTTAAGTCATGAAGGACCATACCACAGAATAGCACATTTACCTGCTTAAAGGAGGGGCTAAGAATTCAGGACAAACCCATAATCATCCCACTCCTACCCTGGACCTGCTCTATGTTCAGCCAGTAAAGCAAACAAATTAGTCTCTTTCTCAAAAGCGAGAGAGCAAAACTGAAGAGAGCCTCAGAAAGCAGAAAAATATATTCCAAAATGCACTAAGAAAATGACTAAATTGAGCAATCCTCAAGTACCTGAAGCAGTGTGTGTACCACTGTTTTCCAACACAGATTTTTCTTATCTCTTTTCTATTTAAAACATGGAGTGGGCAGAATGTTTTAATCCAGAGTTTTTACTTTTGTAACCTAGGAACAATAATTTGAGGCTTCTAAGTAGGTAAGTGTTGCCATGGATACAAAAAGAAATCTCTCCGAGATCTCCTCCCGTGTGGAACTTATTACTAAAAAAAGGATGTGAAGCTCAAAGTATATCTAGACAGACTCGTGGACTGTTGAGCTAGCTGAACCTTTGGTCTGTTAGTAGTTTTGAAAAAGAATTTTAGGCCGGGCGTGGTGCCTCACGCCTGTAATCCCAGCACTTCAGGAGGCTGAGGCGGGTGGATCAGGAGATCAGGAGATCGAGACCATCCTGGCTAACACGATGAAACCCCGTCTCTACTAAAAATACAAAAAATTAGCCAGGCGTGGTGGCGGGGGCCTGTAGTCTCAGCTACTTGGGAGGCTGAGTCAGGAGAATGGCGTGAACCTGGGAGGCGGAGCTTGCACTGAGCCAAGATTGCGCCACCACACCCCAGCCTGGGCGACAGAGCAATGCTCTGTCTCAAAAAAAAAAAAAAGGAATTTTAAGTGTCCAGATACATTGTTGGTATATATGATGATGTAACTTCTATGGGGAATAATTTGCAAATAATCATCAAAATTACAATTATATATACCCAATGACCCAGCAGGTCTTCTGGGAATTTCTGCTGCAGATATACAGAATCTATCCTACAGATATTTATAGCATATACATACATGCTAAAGCATGCACACATAGGTTATTTGTTGTGACATATTTTTGTAATAGCAAAAGCCTGAAAACAACCTACATTTCTATGAATAATAGACAGGTTAAATAAAATAAGGAATACTGCAGAGCCATATCAATATGGAATGATGTACAAGATGTATACTGTGAAGCAAAAATAGTGAGTGTAGTAAAAATCAAAGTGTAGAGTATGCTACGATTTGTGTAAAAGAGAGAGGTTGTATTCATATTTATTTGTTGGTATATGCATAACATGTCTTTGGATGGGGTGCTAACATTGATTGCCTCATGAGAAGTGGTACTGGGTAACTGACATACAGAGGTGGGAGGGAGTCCTTTTAGTGTGTACCTTTCGCTGTATACTTTTTAGTACTTTCTGAATTTTGAATCATGTAAATGTACTAACTATTCAAAACACAAATCATTTAAAACTAAATATACACAGGTGAACCCACAAAATCTTCATTAGTTCTAGCCATTAGGAATGCTGTATAATCTCCATCTTTCATCTTGTATAAAAAGCCTTTCCAACGTGGAAAAAGTATGTTTTGGAAAATGTATAAAATAGTAGTAGATAACTGAACATGTGTTATGTGCCAAGTAGTATACTCAGATCTTTACAAATGGTTTCTCAATTAATCTCTACAATTCCATGAGACAGGTACAATTATCTTATGTTATGAAGGAAGACATTGATGTAACACAACTAGGAACAACACTAGAGACACCCAAGTATTATTGACTCAAAAACTTGTGTTTAATCACTGCCATACTGCTGTTCTTTTCTTCAATGAATTCTTCTTTCTTCTTTCCTGAATTCTTCAATGAACTTTGGCTGAACATCAGCACAATAAAATTGAATAAGTGGGAGGGGAAATGTATAGGTATTATTTGGTGACTAGTTATCTCATTTGATCAGTAAAAAATGTTTCAGAATAAAGAGGCCAAATATGTTGGCTACATTCTTGCATTCCAATATGGTGTAATTTTGAAACCATCTGGTTACAATCACAGGCATTAAAATATAATTTGTGACAAAATAGGAACTTCAACAAGAATAGAATTAGCCACTTAAAAAAACTCCAGTCTTTGGTGGCTTAGTATCTAGAGTCAGATGTGAAAATATCACTTAGCTTTGGGCCATGTGAAAATTTGGAAATTCTTAGGTTCATTGGGCTTAAGCCTTGTGTAGTTCAAGTTTCACTTAGCAACAGCAGTACTCAACTTTAGTTTTCTAGGAATAACGACATTTGAAAAGCATTTTGGCCTTTAAATTTGTAGCAAAAAAATTCTTGTTAAATATAAACAAATCAGTAATATCTGGATTACTTGCAACTTTACATGCAATTTTAAGGGAAAAAATAAAATGCCTGGAAGAATATATTTAAGGCTTGGCCATATATGAAATTTGAAAAATAGACTTCTTTGGGTAGGTTTGTGGGGTTTTATTTATCAAAAATTTATCTATACTCATTGTGTAAATAAAGAGATTAAACTTAAAAGTTCATTTCTTTGCTGCATTACAAGAAAAATACTCAACAATATTCATGTAAATAATAACACCATCTTATGTTAAAGTGCTTTTTCGCTTATATAAGGAAAAAGCTTTGTTTTTACATTTTATAAAATTAATAATTGTGACTTTTTAAAGAGATAATTGTTACATTTCAAGTACAATTTTAATATCTTTTAATTAAAAAAACTCCTACCTACTTTCAAAACAGTTTGGAGTAGTTTATAATGAAATACACACACACACACACACACACACACACACAGTTTCATTCAAGGTCCAGGAAGGAAAGCATAAACCACTCAAGATCTTTCACCAGAGGGAGTTTTGATACAGAGAATTAATGGTCAGAAACAAAAGCTGAGAATGTAAGCATAGGACATTGAGGCAACCAAGAGACTGGTTCCACAAGAAGCTACCACCACCCCTAGCAGAGTTACAAGTAATTTACCTTCTCCTTTCCTCCTGTACTTCAATTTTCCGCCAGTGTTTTTCACTGGCTGAACCTGTCTGGAAGCCAGAGGAAGAAGGAACCTAGAAAATGTACTTTCCTCTGAGATAGCATGGGGCACAAAAAGAGCAGAAAATTTATATGAGAGTCTAACCATTTTGCCATTCAGGATCTATTCTTATTCTTTGTATTAGTCTGTTGTCATGCTGCTAATAAAGATTTACCAGAGACTGGATAATTTATAAAGGAAAGAAGTTTAATGGACTCACTTGTTCACATGACTGGGGAGGCCTCAAAATCATGGCAGAGGCAAAGGGGAAGCAAAAGCACATCTTACATGGTGGCAGGCAAGAGAGCGTGTGCAGGGGATCTCCCCTTTTTAAAACCGTCAGATCTCGTGAGACTTACTCACTATCATGAGAACAGCAGAGGAAAACCCGCCCCTATGATTCAGTTACCTCTCACCGGGTTCCTCCCATGACATGTGGGGATTATTACAATCCAAGGTGAGATTTGGGTGGGGACACAGAGCCAAACCATAAAACCCTTATACCAATACAACAGCAACTCCATGATTCTGCCTAACATGAGTCTACTATCCATCATGCAAACAAAGACACTGTTGTCTTCTTTCCAGAAAATGGACACACAAAGTCCTAGAAAAGTGAGCCATAGTATCTATCTCAAAATTTTCCAGGTGATAACACAATCTTGTAATCTTCCCTGTTGTAGTTCCTTATGGTCCTGGTTACCTGTGAACTAAATTGTAAAATTAGGCACTACCAACTCTCATTCAACATAAGAGGGAAGATAATGGCAGGAAAATCTGAAAGAAAAAAACCTGGCACATATGAAATATTGTGTGTGTGTATGTGCATAGCTGCTATGATCCTTATTTCTGTAACTAATTACAAGGTCAAGAGTGATATTTATTACTTCCTTCTTCTACCACCCATTTCATGATTGCTTTGTCCTAATATAGCACCCGGATTTGTTGGGATTCTTTACCTGATTGGGTGACTAAGACTTTTATACTGAAGGATCTTAGTCCATAGAAGTTCAGACTTTATTGGGTGGCTTTACAATGGACAGAAGTAATGAGAATCCCTGGGGTTCTAGACACAATCCTCCCTACCGGCACCATGCACCAGCCACCCAGTTTTCATGTGTTAATCAGATCAAATTTTCCAGTCTCTACAGCAACTTCCTTCTCTATCTGTTGGTGAGTCTCAGCTTCTAGTTTGATGGGACTTGTGTTGGATTCTCTGGGGCCAATATTCCTCTTTGGGAACTAAGTCCTATAAACTAGCAGAGTCCAAGGGTGAGAATGAGAGGCAAAACCTCTGAGACAGGGTTAAGCTTAACAGGGAGAGAGTCCACTCCCATTTCTATTACTTGGACTATCCCATGTATTACGGCTATGAGATAAATAACACATCATAAATAGAGAACTGGGTCAGAGATATACTGCACCCCTACATCATAGAACGTTGTCTTCTGGCAGATGACATAACTGGCTTTTTAGTAAGCTATTATTCCTTTCTATTAGGCCAGCTGCTTCTGGCTGATAATTTAGGTAGTAAGACCAGTGAACTCCATGATCATGAGTAATGAATAATTGTTCTTTTTTGTTTTTGTTTTTGTTTTTTGTAAAATGGTTTCCAGAAGTCATATTGTAAGGAATACCATGCTACTGAATAAGGCCTCCTGCGAGCCCATAGATGGTGTTGGGAGATTTATTGCGGGCATTGAGGACAAATGCATATCCTCAGTATGTGCTTAATTTGCTCCTTCTGTGATGGAAGGAGCTCACTATTGTCTACCTGCCACAAAACAGCTGACTGGTCTCCTGGGAAATGTGCCATATCAGTGACTCAGTGTTGGCCTCTGCTGTTGGCTGGTTGGGCACCCAGCAGTGGCTACAGCCAGATCAGCCTTGTTGAGGGAAGTCTCTGTTATTGAAGTCCCTGTTATGATTGACTCTATCCCTACTGCTATGGTCACTTTGTATGCAATCAAGTACCGGGATGGGTGAGAAAAGAGGCTGTGCAGAATATCTTCTTTTTGCTCCCCTCTCCACTGTACCCTGAGTTGAGTAGTTACATGCGAGATTCTGCAGTTGCTAGGTATGTCTACCTCAACTATCCAGAGACAGAGGATATAACCACAGGACAGGGCTGCGGGCCCACTGGGCCCACTGTGACATAGTCTCAGCCCCAAACTCCATTAACCCCCTGACTCCTATAAGCCCCTATTCTGAATGAATGGTGGATCACAGTGATTTTTCCCAGGGATTAGCATCAACTCAAATTTGATTAGCATCAACTCAAATCTATTAATTCCCCCAAATTTGGATACTTGTCTTTTCCCAGTGTACAGTCATCCTGGTAAAGGACTGCATATCTCACTGGGGTAGGTTTGGAGGATGATTTCTAGTACAAGCATGCAGTGTTGTCAGATCCTTCCTGATAAAACCCATTCTCCTGACTGGGCACGGTGCCTCACACTTGTAATCCCAGCACTTCGGGAGGCCAAGGCAGGTGGATCACCTGAGGTCAGGAGTTCAAGACTAGCTAGGCCAACATGGTGAAACCCCATCTCTACTAAAAATACAAAAATTAGCTGGGCATGGTGGTGGGTGCCTATAATCCTAGCTACTTTGGAGGCTGAGGCAGGAGAATTGCTTGAACCCAGGAGGCAGAGGTTGCAGTGAGCCGAAATTGTGCCATTGCACTCCAGCCTGGGTGACAAGAGCAAAATTCTGTTTCAATAAAGAAAAGAAAAAAAAGAAAAGAAACCCACTCTCCCTTTCAAAGGGCTCCAAACTGTCAAATTGGCTGAGATCTGGGAAATGTGAGAGGCTATGAATTCCTTTTGCAGTGATTAAGTAAGGTTTCATCTCCTCATTCCTAGAGTATTTCTGATGGTGTAGATCAAATATATTAGTATGCTGCCATCTATTTCATTCCTAAGAACACTGTGTTCAGTTAGCCACCACCACAGATCCCTTGTGTCAAAATACTCTCATTGTCACTCTGCACCTGTTGCTGCTCATTCTGGTAATTGCATCCAGTTTGTTTCTGATAGTTAAGAGCTTTCGCCTGGCCTATGTCATGCCAGGATCCAATTATTCCCACTCCAGTTGTGGAGCTCATCCCAGTGGCAGCATCTTCCAGCATCCTAACCAGTCAACAGAGAACAGCCACCACCAGGTTTTTCCAAGATGCCGGTGTACCTTTTGCTAATGCATTTTCTCAGTGAAGTAGCAAATAAGGAAAATAGGGAAAGGGTGAGTGAGTTTCACAGAATTAATCTACTCCAACATTCTTATAACCCTAAGCTTTTAAAATTTCTTCTTCCATATTTTGAAGGGAAGTTCTGGCATGTTAACTTCATTAAAGGTAGGCCTCTACTGAATACAAGTTTAAGCCAATCAACCAAGGACACTGTTAAGCCATTTCCCACTTATGTACCCCAAATCTTATATACTGAATAAGTGCACTCATAGATAAATTTGGCTTGATTCAGTGTTAAATTCCATTCTCTTTGGTCTAACACCCTGAAAACTATCTTTAGGCCAGGGATGGTGGCTCATGCTTGTAATCCCAGCACTTTGGGAGGCCAAGGCCAGTGGATCACCTGAGGTCAGGAGTTTGAAACCAGTCTGGCCAACATGATGAAACTCTGTCTTTACTAAAAATACAACATTAGCCTGGCATGGTGGCGCATGCCTGTAATCCCACCTATGTAGGAGGCTGAGGCAGGAGAATTGCTTGAACCTGGGAGGTGGAGGTTGCAGTGAGCCAAGATTGTGCCACTGCACTCCAGCCTGGGCAACAAGAACAAAACTCTATCTCAAAAAAAAAAAAAAAAAAAAAAAAAGAGAAAGAAAAGAAACTATCTTTAAACATTTTACCTGGGCTCATTCTAATGAAAATTGGCAAGATTCAACAATTCTTTTGGTATATAGGCTATCTGCACCCAGATCAGACTGCAATTCTCCCCCAGAGCATGCTGGGATCTGACTCTATTTATGGGTCTGTAAGCAATGACAGATGAAAGATAGGAAAGATTGGTGGTCAAGTCATGAAGGATGGCTCTTCCTCTCCTAGTCAACATGGGATACCCCATCATTGAAGGAGGCATGACAGCAAGGTCTCAGGTTCTGTTTAATCTTTCTGTATCCCTGGACTAAAGCAATGTATGCTGGTCTTGTTTTACATTCCAGACTGGATAATGTGTACCTCTCAGGCTGTTCTCACAAATGGCCTCTTCTGTCTGTTTTGAGTACATATTATCCGTGCTCTGGGGTACAGAGTACTCTAGGGTTCACCCTTGGTCATTCCTAATTATCTGTAGTACAACCTATAAAGTCAGTGGCCAGCCTCACTGGCCCTGAGGCTGAAACAGAGTACCGACAGAGTGAAGTATCAAGGGTAGAAGGCAAACCTGGAGATCGGAGTTGCAGGAGGAGGCACTAAGAGATAAGGGTCAACTTGTACAAGATTGATCCCCTTGCAGGATGCCATTTAGAAAATGAGTTGGCTTCCTGAAAAGTTTTATGGAAATTGGTTATTGTTCAGTGTATAAGGCATTGGCCAATGACAAGTATTGGGCCCAAGCTCCCCCATCCTATTTATGACAGGGAATGAATTGGTGCTCCCCTAACTGTGAATGTTAACGTGTTGAGTTAGGCAACCAACTCACCATATCACATAGCTTCCAGGCTTGGACTCCAGACTCTACTCATTTCATAACAAGAGATGAGAGGATAGTGCTGAACTGGAAGAACAGAGCTAGATCCACGTTTCTGCTCTGTCATATTGCTGTGGTGTCCCAGGCTCTGATGATGCCTCATAGGGAATGGGGATTTGGAATAGGAGGCTATTGCTTCCTTAATAATGAGCAGCAAAAAGGCCTCATAGCCCAAGGGTTGGGGTCCTTCCCCCACAGGCTGACACAGCCAGAAGTCTCTGTGCTGCCCCAGAATGTATGGACAATGGGACAATCTACGTTCCTAAGATTTCTGTTTCTATGAATCTTCTCCTATGAATGCAACTATATGTGTGCTGTGTGGTCATTTTTCCTTGTTTGCTCAACACTCATAAGGCTTCTTGTCTGATTTGTGTATTGCTTGGTTAGAGTTATTTTTCAAGTATTGTTCTCAGATCAAATACAAGGGTAGTATAGTCTCTGCATCCCTGCATGTAACTTTCTTTCCTGATTAGCCCATTGTTTTGCTTTGTTTTTATTCTTTGTCTATGTAAAGTAGCATGTCAGCCCTTTCCTCACAGTAATGGGTAGATGTTATTATATACTAATTTCTAGCTTCTGACATTGTAGAGTTGAAGTCAAATGACAGATTGTCTTTCTTCCTTTATAAGTAAATTTTTTTTCTGCCTTGAAGTTTTTATGAGTTTTTCATCATTCTTGAAGTTTTAAGTTTACAAGAGCATGCCCAACAATGTGTGTTTTCTTGTTAAAACCATCTGGAATTCAGCGAGCCCTTACAGTCTGCAGATGCATATCTTTCTTCAGCTCAAGGTAATTTTCTTCTTCTATATTTAATTATTTTCTTTTTTCCATTATTTCATTTTATTCCCCTGTGGAATGCCTATTACTCACATGTTGGATCTTCTGGATCTATCCTTCGAATCCTTCATCATTTCCCTAATGATTTTCATCTCTTTGTAATTTTGTTCTTTGCTTCGAGATCTCTTTCACTTGAACTTCAGGCCAGTAACTTGAATTTCAACTTTAAACACCTCTTTGAATTGAGATGCTGAATTCCTAGTTCATTCCATGCTATACATGAAACTCTTTTAAGAGTTCTCATTATACTTTTAACTCTCCTCCAGTCACTCTCTTTTTAATAAGGGATTCTTCTAAGTATTAATCTCCTTGGCTGCTAGACCTAATATATTTTCCTTCCTCCCAGTGGTCTGCTGACCTTTGAGAGCCACGGTTTCCACAGGAACTATGGATCACATTCTAGCATTGGTGCTCTCTAGTGTTAGTCTTAGGCTCTCATCTGGCTGAGAAAGAAGAAGTTCCTGCAGTAGCTCCCTCCCTCAGGGAGTTGTGCTCATTATTGGCCCCAGTGCTTCACCCCTCCCCATATCCATGTCCTTGTAACTGCAATACCCTCCCATTCTGGATGAGATGATCTGCCTCGGGATTTTGTTCTGGTCTTAGCCATGTGATCTGATATGACCAATGGGATGTTTTTCAAGTAGGGGCTTGAAAAAGTGCTTGCACATTTCCACTCACTGTCTGGTTCCTCTGCCTTCACGATGGGAACATTCTAGGCTAACCTGAGGAAGGATAACATTTGGACCTACCAGAAGTGTGTCATTCAGTTGTCCCTCCAAATGACTTTTCTTTCTTTTTTTTTTTTTTTTAAACCAGAACATTTATTGCATGACTAATCGTTGACATTCTTAAGATGAACTGGATGCTGCCACAGCTGCCCTCTTGTGTTTAGGTGTTGTTGCTTCATGGAATCCATGCCTGAATCTGCGGTATACAATTTTTAGGTGCCTCATTTGACCAGTTCCGGTGGTATTTTGTCTTTTAGCCTTGGCACTCCAGTTATACTTTCTCTTGTGCTTGGCAGGGTAGCCACATTTGCCACAGGTTGACTTCCAAAGGTGGTAGGCCTTAGAGCCACAGCGGTGGCACAATATGTGTGTCTTATTGCAATGTTTTCTAAACAATGACGTTCCCTTCGTCATCTCGCTTCTGCAGTTGAGACCAGAGAGACCCCAAATGACTTTCTGTCTCATTTCAAGGTGTTCATGAAGTCTGAAAACATAGGCTCATATACATGACACTATCCAGGACATCTTCAATCTGTAAAAAATAAAATCACATAATTATTTACGTTTCCAGGCTTCATGGACAGTCTTGTAGAACAAAAGCCAAAATCCTAATGATCATCTACAAGAGGCTCTATATGATTTCCTACTCTCCCCACCTCTCTGATCCCCTGTTCTCTCTCTTGTTCATTCTGCTCCAGGCACACTAGGCTTCTTTTCATGTGCCTGAAATGCCTTTGCCCTTTACCCAAATATCCCCAGTGAAGTGGTTTGAATATTGGTCTCCCCAAATCTCATGTTGAAATGTAATCCCCAGTGTTGGAGATGGGGCCTGGTGGGAGGTGTTTGGGTCACTGGGGTGATTCCCTCATGGATGGCTTAACACCATCTCCTTGGTGATAAGTGAGTTCTCACTCTGAGTTCATGTGAGGTCTGGTTGTTTGAAAGAGTGTGGCACTTCCCCCCATCTCTCTCTTTCTCTTGCTCTCTCCATGTGACGTGCCTTACTCCTGGTCATCTTCTGCCACAATTATAAGCTTTATGAGGCCTCACTAGAAGCAGACGCCAGCACCATGCTTCTGGTAAAGCCTGCAGAACTGTGAGCCAATTAAACGTCTTTTCTTTATAAATCACCCAGCCTCAGGTATTTCTTTACAGCAGTGGGCTGTTCTTTATAGCAATGGGCTAACACACACACATCCCTCACTTTCCTCATGCCTCCTCAAAGGTCACTTTTCCTTATCACACTACTTACTCCCCTCTAGTACTCTGTATTCTTTTACTCTGTTTTATCTTTTTCCAAAGCACTTATCATAATCTGACATACTTTTTATTTTGCTTATCTATTTGATTTATTTTCTCTCTTCTTCACTAGATTGTAAATCCTGTAAAAGCAGCGATTTTTGTCTGTTTTGTTTACTACTGATGCAGGATTTTTCTCAGTCCCTTTGCCAGTCAAGGACCTCTGGCTGGTGATGCCCCTACCTGGGCCGTGCTCGGGGCATGCTACCTGCTGTAGGAGATGGCGTGCTCACTTGGCCTGTCTGGACCAAGTCATGCTTGCACATCAGTTCCCGAGTTCTTTTTTCACATCCAGGAAGAATGAGAATATGTTGACAATTGAAAAGTAAGCAAGGTGGGGAGTTTTCTTGAGTGTTGAAATAGCTTTCAGGGGAGAGGGGATGTGGGGGTTGTCCTCCTACCTTAGGACAGGAAAGTGCTCTGTGTATGGCTGAGTCTGGGGCTTTTATGGGCTCAGAATGGGGAGGGGCAGGCCGTAAGTAGTATTGGAAAAGGCAATATTCGATTAGTTAAAAGGCATTATTCAGAAAGAATCAACTGGGAAAAGGCAGGCAAAGAGAAATAGAAGTTCTCTGGGTTGTGGGTTCCATCTGGAACCAGCAGTCTGGTCTTTCAGCCTTCAGGCTGTTTTTGGCTTGAAGGTGGTTTCACTGAGGACCCACCCCTATCTGCCTGGGCATTTGGCTTCCTTCTGTTGCCATCACTGCTATAGCTCTAATACCTATATCATACTTGGTAAATGTTACTGCATTGAATAAAACCGTCAACATTTATTTTATTATAATTATTTGCTTTTAGAGACAAAGTGTCACTGTGTTGCCTAGGCTGGAGTGCAGTGACTATTCACAGGTGTGATAATGGCACACAATAGCTTTGAACACTTGGGCTCAAGCGATCCTTCCTCTTGCCTCAGCCTCCCAAGTAGCTGGGATTATAGGTGTGCATCTGGCTCGCAATCAACGTTTTAAAGCATTATCTTTGGCATAGAGACAAATGCTTATTTTATTTGTTGTGACAGAGCAAACATTCTGTTCATCTAAAAGTTGTATCATATCACTTAAGTTCAAATGAAGTCTAAGCGTAGCTGGAGAGAGCTGATGGTTTTAAATAAATTGTATTTAATCTGTTAAGGGCCTATTATATTTCCACTCACAGTGGATTCTTACAGTGGTAGATATGATGTGAATTTTTAATAAATTCAAAATTTTGTTTGTAAAATAAAAGATAATAATATCTCAACATAAGCCTTAAAAATTCTTAAACATTCTGAACAGATTTCTCATTAAATTAAAACAGAATATAGTTTTGGCTATTAGTATAATGTGATCATGAGTTGTTCCTAGGCTTTAGTTAAGTAAAATAACCTCCTGATATATTTCAAAGAGCAAATTAATTCAACTCTTTCCTCATGTTACAAATTGTTAAATATATGTACACATTTGTTCCAACTGGTCATGAGAAATACTTAGAGAATATTGATAAAATACACAAAAATCTCCTTTTTCCATTTAATGCTGCATGTCATTAAGTATTCTTTATAAATACAGTTGTAATTGTAACAAACAAATCCATATTGCTTTTCTACAATTTAGTTTTATAGTCTCCTGTTATAAGATTTGTAGACTATTGTCTATTTTTCTCTTTTTTTTTTTATTTTGAGGCAGAGACTTGCTCTGTCACCCAGGTTGAAGTGCAGTGGCACGATCTCAGCTCACTGCAACCTCCGCCTTCTGGGTTTAAGCAATTCTCTGCTTCAATCTCCTGAGTAGCTGGGATTACAGGTGCCTGCCACCACATATGGCTAATTTTTTTTGTATTTTAAGTAGAGATGGGGTTTCACTATCTTGGCCAGGCTGGTCTTGAACTCCCAACTTTGTGATCCACCCATGTCAACCTCTCAAAGTGCTGGGATTACAGGCGTGAGCCACTGCACCCGGCCTACTTTTCTCTGTTATAAGTAAGACTTTGATGATCATCCTAGGACATAATTCTTTGAATGTTATCTCTGTTATATATATATTTTGGCTAGAGTCCTAGGTATAGAATTAATTAATCAAATGATATAAGCATTTAAAATTTTCTTGCTCCATAATTGTCACATTTTGCAGAAAAGTTGCATCACTTTTTACTTCTATTAGCAATATATTGGTGCATCTCATCCCTCTCATATCAGCATTGAATTTTTTTACTGTGGTAAAGTATACCATAAACATATGGTAGCATAATGTTTACCATTTTAGCCATTTTTAAGTGTACAGTTCTGTGACATTAAGTATATTCACATTGTTGTGAAACCACCGTCACCATCCATCTCCAGAACTTTTTCCTCTTCCTAAATTGAAACTCTATCCACATGAAACACTAACTTTCTCTTCTCCCCACAGCCACAGGCAACCCCCTTCTACTTTCTGTTTGTATGAATTTAACTACTCTAGGTACCTCATATGGGTGGAGTCATATCTCTCATTTTGTGACTGGTTTAATTAACTGCCTTCAAGGTTCATCCATGTTGTGGCATGTGTCAGAATTTCCTTCCATTTTAGGGTTGAATAATATTTCATTGTATGTATATAGCACATTTTGTTTTTCCATTCATCTTTCAATGGAGACTGGGGTTGCTTTCACCTTTTGGCTATTCAGCATTGAATTTTAAGAAGACTCTTCCCTAGTTTTAATTGTATTTATTTGATTTATTGTAATACTGAACACATACACACACACACAAACACACACATTTTTCTCCCCTGAGTAGCTATTTGTATTTTAATATTGATTATGCTAAATTTGTCATTGACTTTAGTAGGTATTCACTGTAAGCAACATAGGAAAGTATTAAGCTAAGAACATACCATTTATGTTCATATCCAGGGAGAAAACTTTTAATATCTTGTCGTGTATCAATTTTTTGTTTTGTTTTGTTTTTGCAATTAGCTACAGTTGCCTTTAGGTGGCATTAGATACTTAGGCATGTGTTATAGAGATTTTTGGTTATTGGATGTGTGTATGTATATTTTGACAGCTTGATGGACTTAAAAGCTGATCCAAATGTTATTTGAGGTCTAGAATGACATATAAATTAATATAGAAGCTAGGCATCCTGAGACCTCTTTCATTATGCAACTTCATGCTGACTAAATGACATCTTCCTTTTGGTTCTACAACAAATATTCTCCAGTTCTTTGCCTTGGATTAGATAATTTTACAACAAAAATCTTAAAAATGTTTTGAAGTTCAATGTGAGGTTCTAAGCAAAATGGAGACTATTCTTTGGCCCACATTTTGTAAAAATTTGGATTGAAAGGGAGTTCTTTCATGTATGTAAGAAATCCCTTACACCCATTTTTCTGAATCAACACTTCAGACATCAGAATTTACCGTGGTTGGCATAATGGAAGCAAGCCCAATATTTAGCAATAAAGGGTGTGGAGAAATTGCCATCTGTATGGATTCTGGTATTTGGAATCATACATATTATCATTCATATTATCATTTTTTGCTTCTTCATTCAGAATTCATGTTTCTGAAAGACACTATTAAAAAATTCTCAAGGCACTTTTGTTCCTTTAAAAGATGCCTTCCTTTCAGGAAAAGAGAGCAGATTTTAGCACATTTTACTTGGTTGTCATGGGTTTGAATGGGGCTTGGGGGGGTCAAGGGATTTGCCTGGGGTCTCAGGTTGGTGACTTCGTGGCTAGCCTCCTCTACACTGTGTTGGAATCGGCTGGCTCCAAGATCCTTGTTCTGTCTTCCCACTAGACCACATTGTCTTCCAAATGAAACCACAGTAGTGCTGAAAGCAGAAAGGAAACTCTTCAACTCATTTCTTTTTTTTTTATTCTTTTTTTTTAGACAGAGTCTCGCTCTGTCACCCAGGCTGGAGTGCAGTGGCATGATCTCGGCTCACTGCAAGCTTCACCTCCTGGGTTCACGCCATTCTCCTGCCTCAGCCTCCCGAGTAGCTGGGACTACAGGTGCCTGCCACCATGCCCGGCAAATTTTTAAATATTTTTTAGTAGAGACGGGGTTTCACTGTGTTAGCCAGGATGGTCTCGATCTCCTGACCTCGTGATCCACCTGCCTCGGCCTCCCAAAGTGCTGGGATTACAGGCGTGAGCCACCGCGCCCGGCCTCAACTCACTTTTTAAATAAAGATTTCTTTTAAGGAAAGGACAGGGAACAGTAAGAATAGCCTTTTTCACAGGTGAGTGACTTGAGCCATCTCTACCTTTTGAATGTTAGCTTTTTCTTTAATGAATTACTCCTGAAATACTTGTTTGTAAAGATCAATGAAATATTTCCTATATATGTTAATGATAGTTTTTCTTTTCAAGAAAAATGTGTTTTCATCATACCTAGGGTGGAGAGCTAACAAACTTTGAAAACCCATTATGTGGCAAGTGTCTTACACTTGTTATCTCAAATAATATTCACAGTGACCCACAGTAACATTGCAAATAAGATGACTAATTCCATTTCATTGGAACAGTACTAGAAGTTCAGAGAGATTTTTCTTCAAAAAGAAAAACTTGTTCAAATTCCCACAACTAGTAAATGAGAGAATCAAGATCATGGTCCATTCCTATTGAATACATGTGGAAATAGGAAGAATTTATTTAAGTTTGAGACGTATTTCATTGCCTATCCCAAGTTAACATCTTTTGAATCCTTATAAAATTTCACACCTTTTCTTTTCTTTTCTTAATAGTCTCAGATTACAATTAATGAATTTTAGATGTAATTCACAATTTTTTTCTTTTCTATAGTCATATCTTCATTATAATCAGCAGCATCTTATAATTTTTCACTGAATTTGTAATTAGTCTGTGTAGGGGTTCAAGGGATATGGGGCTGATCAAGGAAAAGGATGTCTGCAAGAGAGGCAGTGACAAGTTTGTTGGTGCTTGGCCACGGTTGCATCAGAGGAGAAGTCCCTCATAGCCTTACTGGTGAGGGAGGAGGACAAGGGAGAGAGAGATTGGAGAGGAAGCTTACATAGAGTCTCTGGGTCAGAGAGCCCTGACATGCAGCTTTGGCTTGAGGCCTTATAACTGCACGGCCCTGTCTTATGAATAGGTAACAGCTGTTGGGCGAGGTTTTGCGGGGTATGCAAAGCAGACAGGCTCTTAAGCAGCTAACATTTTCTTGGTCGGGCTATTTTTAAAATAAGTGGATGTGTAAAAATTTAAGTTTGGTGTCAGTGGGCTTTTGAGCTAATGGGTCTCAGCCTGCAGTGGAGAAACAACCAACTTTGGGGATAATATACAGAGGCTATCTTTGGCTGATTTATGTAACAGCCTATCCCAAGGCACCAGAAGTATTTAATTGTTCTGGGACCAGAGAATAGCTTTTGATCATAGAAAGTATGTGATTCAACTAAACTAGTAGTTTATTAGTTCAATGATATTACTCTCTGTGGTTTTATTTACTTATACTTGTATACAGAACAAATACTATTTATAATAAAGGGAAGTAAGTACCCCTATCTTCAAATATAATTTTATTCCAGTTTCTAGTATATATGCTGCTGAAATGAGCATAATTTTATTCCAAAGAATTGAATAACATATTCAAATATTTCTGCCTCCAGCTAGAGCCACCTAAGGATTCATATTTGATAGCAGTACCATGTTTAATTACTTTTTATCCATATATGTTTGAATTACATAAATATTGATGAAAAGTATAATAAAGCCTTAAACTTCTTTTCCATTTTGTAGATATATATACATATATATGTTTGTCTTTGGTTTGTGAAAGCAATTCCTATTTTGCTATGAAAAGTTACTAGTTTAATTGGAACTCAGAATATTTACAGCTATGTAAGACCGTGGGCTCTCTGCTATTTGGCATGCTGGCCCTGATGTCGCTGGCAGCTCCAGGCATCCTCCTGTGTTGAGGCTTATCCAGGCACCAGCTTCTGTGCTTCCAAATTTCAGGGGGCACGTGTCACGTTTCTGTAAGAACTCTTACTGTACACTGCATTGTGATCTGGTTGTACCTTGGGTCTGTGTATCTGCAGTGATTCTCTACCCTTCAGATTCCTTGAAAGAAATCTGCTATCAAATGAATTACTAGGCTTTTTGTGGGCAATGGTTGTTGGACCAGTGTGGCTACCTTGAAAGGCATGTGTCTAATTTCTCTCTTTGAATGTGTGAGCACTTATATCACCGATCTCAAATTTGAGGCCTCAATGGACCCTCTAAGATTCCCAGGAACTATCCCACTTGTGATTCTATGATTTATATAGAAGATTATTTACTGGACTAGAAAAATATGCTTATGAAGAACAAATGGGAACTAACATTTGTTGAGTATATTATATGAATTACCACATTTACTCATGAAAACCCTAAAAAATAGGAATTATTTTTTTCTTTTTTATTGATGAGTACACTAAAGCTAGGAGGCTCTACCTATGATTAAAGTGATGATCCAAATTGAGATCTGTTTGACTTTGAAATATGGGCATTGAAATTATTGGCATTTAAAAAATATATCAAAAACCATTTCCCTTTTAAATAATACTAAGACAGAAATTGCATTAAACCAATTAGAGATTTTTAAATATTTGAAAAGGAATCCATAAATGTGATACATCATAAAAACAGAATTCAGGACAAAAACCATATGATCATCTCAATAGACACAGAAAATGCATCTAAAATGAATTTTAAAAGATAAAATTCAGCATCCCTTCATGATAAAAATTTTTGACAAATTAGGCATAAAAGTAACATACCTCAACATAAGAAGGGCTGTGTATGACAAACCCACAGCCAATATCACACTTAATAAGAAAAAGTCGAAGCATTTCCTCTAAGAACTGGAACAAGACAAGAATGCCCACTTTCACCACTCTTATTCAACACACTACTGGAAGTCTTTGCCAGAGCAATCAGGCAAGATAAAGAAATAAAAGGCATCCAAATTGGAAGAGAGAAAGTCAAATTATTCCTGTTCACTGATGATATGATTTTATATCTAGAAAACCCTAAAGACGACACCACAAATTCTTGGATTTGATAAATAAATTTAGTCAAGTTTCAGGATACAAAATTAATGTACAGAATCACTGGCATTTGTATACACCAAACCGAATCTAGCTAAGGACCAAATCAAGAAGGCAATTCCATTTATAATAGCTAAAAATAGTAATGAAATACCTGGGAATATATTTAACCAAGGAGGTGAAAGATCTCCATAAGGAGAACTACAAAACACTGATGAAAGAAATTGTAGACGACACAAACAAATGGAAAAATATCCCATGCTCATGGATTAGAAGAATCAATATTGTTAAAATGATCATAAAGCCCAAAGCAATCTATAGATTTAATACAATCCCTATCAAATTACCAATGTCATTTTTTCACAGAATTAGAAAAAGCAATCGTAAAAATCACATGAAACCATAAAAGAGCCAAATAGCCAAAGCAACCCTAAGCAAAAAGAACAAAGCTGAAGGCATTACATTACCTAACTTCAAATTATACAGGAGTATAGTAGCCGAAACAGCATGGGGCTGGTGTAAAAATAGACACATAGATCAGTGGAACAGAATAGAGAACCCAGAAATAAAGGCACAGACTTATAACCAACTGATCTTTGACAAAGTCAACAAAAATATACACTGGAGAAAGGACACCCTACTCAAGAAACGGTGCTGGGAATATTGGAGAGCCATATGCAGAAGAATGAAACTGGACTGCTATCTCTCACCATATACAAAACTTAAGATCAATTAAAGACTTAAATCCAATACCTGAAACTGTAGAAATCCTAGAAGAAAAACTCTTTTGGACGCTGGCCTAGGCAAAAATTTATGACTAAATCCTCAAAAGAAAATGCAACAAAAACAGACAAATGGAACTGAATTAAACTAAAAAACTTCTGCATAGCAGTAAATAAATAAGTAAATAAACAAACAAATAAATAAAATCAACTGAATAAACAGACAACCTACGAATGGGAAAACTTTTTTTTGCAAACAATGCATCCATGAGGGCTAATATCCAGAATCTACAAAGAATTCAAACAACTCAGCAAGAAAAAAACAAATAACCCTGTTATACAGTGGGCAAAGGACATGAACAGACATTTTCCAAAGGAAGACATACAAGTGACCAACAAACATATGAAAAAATGCTTAACATCACTAATCATCAGAGAAATGATTAAATAATTAATTTAATCATCAAATTAAAACCACAGTAAAATACCATCTCACACCAGTCAGAATGGTTCTTTTTAAAAAGTCAAAAAACAACAGATGTTAGTGAGGATGTGAAGAAAAGGTGGCTGGCACAGTGGGTCACACCTGTAATCCCAGCACTCTGGGAGGCCGAGGCGGGTGGATCACTTGGGGGCAGGGGTTCGAGACCAGCCTAGTGGGCATGGTGGCACAGGTCTGTAATCCCAGCTACTTGGGAGGCTGAGGCACACAGATTGCTTTAACCTGGGAGGCGGAGGTTGCACTGAGCCAAGATTGTGCCACTGCACTCTAGCCTGGGTGACACAGAGAGACTGTCTCAAAATAAATAAACAAACAAACAAAATAAAGAAAAGGGAATGTTTGTACACTATTAGTGAGAATGTAAATTAGTACAGTTGTTATACAAAACAGTATGCAGATTTCTCAAAGAACTCAATATAGAACTACCATTCCATCCAGCAATCTCATTATTGGGTATATACCCAAAGGAAAAGAAATCATTGTATCAAAAAGATACCAGTACTCATATGTTTATTGCAGCACTATTCACAACAACAAAGACATGGAATCAACTTAAGTCTCCATCAACAGAGGATTGGATAAAGAAAATATGATATATATGTGTGAACACTACTCAACCATAGAAAGGAATAAAATCATGTCTTTTGCAGCAACAAGGATGGGACTGGAGGCTATTATCCTAAGTGAAATAACCCAGAAACAGAAATACTGCATGTCCTCCATTACAAGTGAGAACTAAGAAATAGACACACATGGACATACAGACTGAAATAATAGACACTGGAAACTCTAAGAGGTGGGAGGGTGAAGGGGAGTGAGGGGTGCAAAAATTACATATTGAGTACAGCGTTCACTATTTGGCTGATGCGCGCACTAAAAGCCCCTACTTGACCACTACACGTTATGCACATGTAAAATACCTATACTTTTACTCCCTTCATGTGTAAACTAAAAAAAAAAAAATTAAAGAAATACTTGAAAAGGATAACTAAACTTACAGAATAACTCATTTTTTAATTTATAATATCAATTTTTACCATCTTAAGTCAATGGTTATCTTTGAAAAACTTCGTAGATAACATTATGGAAATATGCAAAAAAAGATAATCTAGTAACACATTCATTTGTTGAACAATAAGGTAGTTTCTTTTTATCCCTGAGCATTTTGTTTAGTAAAACTGACCTTAATTGTGCCCTTCATCTACTTTACATTAGAAAAAACATAAACATTGCCTAAAAACAAATTGCAACATTGTGTGTCTTTTGTTATCTCTATTTTTTTTTTTGAGACGGAGTCTCGCGCTGTGTCACCCAGGCTGGAGTGCAGTGGCGCGATCTCGGCTCACTGCAAGCTCCGCCTCCCAGGTTCACGCCATTCTCCTGCCTCAGCCTCCGAGTAGCTGGGACTACAGGCGCCCGCCACCAGGCCCGGCTAGTTTTTTGTATTTTTAGTAGAGACGGGGTTTCACCATGTTAGCCAGGATGGTCTCGATCTCCTGACCTCATGATCCACCCGCCTCGGCCTCCCAAAGTGCTGGGATTACAGGCTTGAGCCACCGCGCCCGGCCATTATCTCTATTTTTAAACAGAGGTAATACCTCAATAAAGCAGTTATAATAATATATAATTATATAATAGAAAATAATATAATAAACTGCATGTTTTTTAAGTGTCCACTTAGATACTTTTTATTTTTTATTTTATTTTATTTATTTATTTATTTATTTATTTAGAGACAGAGTCTCGCTCTGTTGCCCAGGCTGGAGTGCAGAGGTGTGATCTCGGCTCACTGCAAGCTCCACCTCCCGAGTTCACGCCATCCTCCTGCCTCAGCCTCCCGAGTAGCTGGGACTACAGGCGCCCGCCACCACGCCCAGCTAATTTTCTTTTTTTCTTTTTGTATTTTTAGTAGAGACGGGGTTTCACTGTGTTAGCCAAGATGGTCTTGATCTCCTGACCTTGTGATCCACCTGTCTCGGCCTCCCAAAGTGCTGGGATTACAGGCGTGAGCCACCGCGCCTGGTGGATACTTTTTAAAAAATACTTTAATTTCTAGGGCACATGTGCACAACCTGCGGGTTTGTTACATAGGTGTACATATGCCATGTTGGTTTGCTGCATCCATCAACTATTTCTCCTAATTCTATCCCTCCCCCAGCCCCCCACCCTCCAACAGGCCCTGGTGTGTGATATTCCCCGTCCTGTGTCCAAATGTTCTCATTGTTCTATACTCACCTATGAATGAGAACATGCGGTGTTTGGTTTTCTGTTCTTGTGATAGTTTGCTGAGAATGATGGTTTTCAGCTTCCTCCATGTCCCTGCAAAAGACATGAACTCATCCTTTTTTATGGCTGCATAGTGTATGCACATGGTGTATATGTGCCACATTTTCTTTCTTTTCTTTTCTTTTCTTTTTTTTCTTTTTTTTGAGATGGAGTCTTCCTCTGTTGCCCAGGCTGGAGTGCAGTGGCGTGATCTTGGTTCACTGCAAGCTCTGCCTTCTGGGTTCATGTCATTCTCCTGCCTCAGCCTCCCGAGTAGCTGGGACTACATATGTGCCACATTTTCCTAATCCAGTCTATCATTGATGGACTTTTGGGTTGGTTCCAAGTCTTAGCTATTGTAAATAGTGTCGCAATAAACATACGTGTGCATGTGTCTTTATAGTAGCATGATTTATAATTCTTTGGGTATATATCCAGTAATAAGATCACTGGGTCAAATGCTATTTCCAGTTCTAGATCCTTGAGGAATTGCCACACTGTCTTCCACAATGGTTGAACTAATTTACACTCCCACCAACAGTGTAAAAGTGTTCCTATTTCTCCATATCCTCTCCAACATCTGTTGTTTCCTGACTTTTTAATGATCACCATTCCAACTGGCATGAGATGGTATCTCATTGTGGTTTTTGATTTGCATTTCTTTTGACCAGTGATGATGAGCATGTTTTAGTTTGTCTGTTGGTTGCATAAATGTCTTCTTTTGAGAAGAGTCTGTTGATATCCTTTGCCCACTTTTTGATGGTTTTTTTTTTTTTCTTGTACATTTGTTTAAGTTCTTTGTAGATGATGGATATTACCCTTTAGGTAGATTGCAAAAACTTCCTCCCATTCTGTAGGTTGCCTGTTCACTCTGATGGTAGTTTCTTTTGCTGTACAGAAGCTCTTTAGTTTAATTAGATCTTGTTTGTCTATTTTGGCTTTCGTTGCCATTGCTTTTGGTGTTTCAGTCATGAAGTCCTTGCCCATGCCTGTGTCCTGAATGGTATTGCCTAGGTTTTCTTCTAGGGTTTTTATGATTTTAGGCCTGATGTTTAAATCTCTAATACATCTTGAATTAATTTTTGTATAAGATGTAAGGAAGGGATCCAGTTTCAGCTTTCTACATATGGCTAGCCAGTTTTCCCAGCACCATTTATTAAATAGGGAATCCTTTCTCCATTTCTTGTTTTTGTCAGGCGTGTCAAAGATCAGATGGTTGTAGATGTGTGGTGTTATTTCTGAGGCCTCTGTTCTGTTCCATTGGTCTATATATCTGTTTTGGTACCAGTACCATGCTGTTTTTATTTCTGTCGCCTTGTAGTATACTTTGAAGTCAGGTAGCATGATGCCACCGGTTTTGTTCTTTTTGCTTGGGATTGTCTTGGCAATGCAGACTCTTTTTTGGTTTCATATGAACTTTAAAGTAGTTTTTTCCAATTCTGTGAAGAAAGTCATTGGTAGCTTGATGGGGATGGCATTGAATCTCCTATCTATGAACATGAAATGTTCTTCCATTTGTTTGTGTCCTCTTTTATTTCGTTGAGCAGTGGTTTGTAGTTCTCCTCGAAGAGGTCCTTCACAACCCTTGTAAGTTGGATTCCTAGGTATTGTATTCTCTTTGTACCCATTGTGAATGGGAGTTCACTCATGATCTGGTTGTTTGTGTATTATTGGTGTATAGGAATGCTTGTGATTTTTGCACATCGATTTTGTATCCTGAGACTTTGCTGAAGTTGCTTATCAGCTGAAGGAGATTTTGAGCTGAGCCGATGGGGTTTTCTAAATATACAATCATGTCATCTGCAAACAGGGACAATTTGACTTCCTCTTTTCCTAATTGAATAACCTTTTATTTCTTTCTCTTGACCGACTGCCTGGCCAGAACTTCCAACACTGTGTTGAATAGGAATGGTGAGAGAGGGCATCCTTGTCTTGTGTCAGTTTTCAAAGGGAATGCTTCCAGTTTTTGCCCATTCAGTATGATATTGACTGTGGGTTTGTCATAAGTAGTTCTTATTATTTTGAGATACATTCCATCAATATCTAGTTTATTGAGAGTTTTTAGTGCTCTCAACTAGATATTGAGAGAGTTGAAGGGCTGTTGAATTTTGTCCAAGGCCTTTTCTGCATCTATTGAGATAATCATGTAGTTTTTATCATTGGTTCTGTGTATGTGATGGATTATGTTTATTGATTTGTATATGTTGAACCAGCCTTGCATCCCAGGGATGAAGCCGACTTGATTGTGGTGGATAAGCTTTTTGATGTGCTGCTGGATTCAGTTTGCCAGTATTTTATTGAGGATTTTTGGACTGATGTTCATCAGGGATATTGGTGTAAAATTCTCTTTTCTTGTGTCTCTGCCAGGCTTTGGTATCAGGATGATGCTGGTTTCATAAAATGAGTTAGGTAGGATTCCCTCTTTTTCTATTGATTGGAATAGTTTCAGAAGGAATGGTACCAGCTCCTCTTTGTACCTCTGGTAGAATCTGGCTGTGAATCCCTCTGGTCCTGGATTTTCTTTAGTTGGTAGGCTATTAATTACTGCCTCAATTTCAGAGCCTGTTATTGTTCTATTCAGAGATTCAACTTCTTCCTGGTTTAGTCTTGGGAGGGTGTATGTGTCCTGGAATTTATCCATTTCTTCTAGATTTTCTAGTTTATTTGTGTAGAGGTGTTTATAGTATTCTCTGATGGTAGTTTGTATTTCTGTGGGATCGGTGGTGATATCCCCTTTATCATCTTTTATTGTTTCTATTTGATTCTTTTCTCTTTTCTTCTTTATTAGTCTTGCTAGCAGCCTATCTATTTTGTTGATTTTTTCAAAAAACCAGTTCCTGGATTCATTGATTTTTTTGAAGGTTTTTTTGTGTCTCTATCTCCTTCAGTTCTGCTCTGATCTTAGTTATTTCTTCTCTTCTGCTAGCTTTTGAATTTGTTTGCTCTTGCTTCTCTAGTTCTTTTAATTATGATGTTAGGGTGTCAGTTCTAGACCTTTTCTGCTTTCTCTTGTCAGCATTTAGTGTTATAAATTTCCCTCTACACACTGCTTTAAATGTATCCCAGAGATTCTGGTGTGTTGTGTCTTTGTTCTCATTGGTTTCAAAGAATATCTTTGTTTCTGCCTTCATTTTGTTATTTATCCAGTAGTCATTCAGGAGCAGGTTATTCAGTGTCCATGTAGTTGTGTGGTTTTGAGTGAGTTTCTTAATCCTGAGTTCTAATTTGATTGCACTGTGGTCTGAGAGATACTTTGTTGTGATTTCTGTTCTTATACATTTGCTGAAGAGTGCTTTACTTCCAATTATCTGGTCAATTTTAGAATAAGTGTGAGTAAAATGTATATTATGTTGATTTGGGATGGAGAGTTCTTTAGATGTCTATTAGGTGTGCTTGGTGTGGAGCTGAGTTCAAGTCCTGAATATCCTTGTTAACCTTCTGTCTTGTTAATCTAATATTGACAGTGGGGTTTTAAAGTCTCCCATTATTATTGCGTGGGAGTCTAAGTCTCTTTGTAGGTCTCTTAGGACTTGCTTTATGAATCTGGGTGCTCCTGTATTGGGTGCATATATATTTAGGATAGTTAACTCTTCTTGTTGAATTGACCCCTTTACCGTTATGTAATGGCCTTCTTTGTCTCTTTTGATCTTTGTTGGTTTAAAGTCTGTTTTATCAGAGACTAGGATTGCAACCCCTGCTTTGTGTGCTTTCTATTTGCTTGGTAAATATTCCTCTATCCCTTTATTTTGAGCCTATGTGTGTTTCTGCACATGAGATGGGATTCCTGAATACAGCCCACTGATGGGTCTTGACTCTTGATCCAATTTGCCAATCTGTGTCTTTTAATTGGGATATTTAGCCCATTTACATTTAAGGTTAATATTGTTATGTGTGAATTTGATCTTGTCATTATGATGTTAGCTGGTTATTTTGCCTGTTAATTGATGCAGTTTCTTCCTAGCATAGATGGTCTTTACAATTTGGCATGTTTTTGCAGTGGCTGGTACCAGTTGTTTCTTTCCATGTTTAGTGCTTCCTTTAGGAGCTTTTGTAAGTCAGGCCTAGTGGTGACAAAATCTCTCAGCATTTGCTTGTCTGTAATGGATTTTATTTCTCCTTCCCTTATGAAGCTTAGTTTGGCTGGATATGAAATTCTGGGTTTAAAATTCTTTTCTTTAGGAATGTTGAATATTGACCCCCACTCCCTTCTGGCTTGTAGGGTTTCTGTGGATAAATCCGCTGTTAGTCTGATGGGCTTCCCTTTGTGGGTAACCTGACCTTTCTTTCTGGCTGCCCCTAACATTTTTTCCTTCATTTCAACCTTGGTGAATCTGACAATTATGTGTCTTGGGGCTGCTGTTCTTGAGGAGTGTCCCTGTGATGTTCCTCTGTATTTCCTGAATTTGAATGTTGGCCTGCCTTGCTAGGTTGGGGACATTCACCTGGATAATATCCTGAAGAGTGTTTTCCAACTTGGTTCCATTCTTCCCATCACTTTCAGGTACACCAATCAAATGTAGATTTGGTCTTTTCATATAGTCCCATATTTCTTGGAGGCTTTGTTCATTTCTTTTTACTCTTTTTTCTCTAACCTTGTTTTCTCGCTTTATTTCATTCATTTGATCTTCAATCGCTGATACCCTTTCTTACACTTGATCTAATTGGCTATTGAAGCTTGTGCATGGATCACGAAGTTCTCGTGCCATTGTTTTCAGCTCCATCAGGTCATTTAAGGTCTTCTCTACACTATTTATTCTAGTTAGCCATCTGTCTAACCTTTTTTCAAGGATTTTAGCTTCCTTGTGATGGGTTAGAACATGCTCTTTTAGCTTGGAGAAGTTTGTTATTACTGACCTTCTGAAGTCTACTTCTGTCAACTCGTCAAAGTCACTCCCCATCCAGCTTTGTTATGTTGCTGACGAGGAGCTGTGATACTTTGGAGGAGAAGAGGCGCTCTGGTTTTTAGAATTTTCAACTTTTCTCCCCATCTTTGTGGTTTTATCTACCTTTGGTCTTTGATGTTGGTGACCTATAGGTGGTGTTTTGGTGTGGATGTCCTTTTATTGATGTTGATGCTATTACTTTCTGTTTCTTAGTTTTCCTTCAAACAGTCAGGTCCCTCAGCCACACTGTTGGAGTTTGCTGGAGGTCCACTCCAGACCCGGTTTCCTGGGTATCACCAGCAGAGGCTGCAGAACAGCAAATATTGCTGCCTGATCTTTCCTCTGGAAGCTTCGTCCCAGAGGGGCACCTGCCTGTGTGAGGTGTCTGTCGGTCCTTACTCTGAAGTGTCTCCCAGTCAGGCTACATGGGGTTCAGGGACCCACTTGAGGAGGCAGTCTGTCCGTTCTCAGAGCTCAAAAGCCATGCTGGGAGAACCACTGCTCTCTTCAGAGCTCAGTTGGAAATGTAGAAATCATCTGTCTTCTGCATCGATCATGCTGGGAGCTGCAGACCGGAGGTTTTCCTATGCAACCATCTTGGAATGGAACCCCAATTTAGATACATTTTGACAAATGCCTATATTATAGTTTTAATGTGTCCCCCAAAATTTCATGTGTTGGAAACTTAATTGCCTTTGTAACAGTATTAAGAGGTGGGGCCTCTAAGAGGTGAAACATTAATGCCATTATCTTGGGAGTAGGCTCCTGATAAATAGATGAGTTTGACTTGATTTTCTCTCTGCCTTGTACGCTTGCTTGTCACTCTGCCTTCCACTGTGGGATGACCCTTTCCAGATGCTGGAGCACCATGCTTTTGGACTTCCCAGTCTGCAGAACTATGAGTCAAATAAATTTAAGGGCTAAGAGGGCAATATGAGGGATTAGCAATTGGAAGCTGGCAAAGGCTGAACCTGCCAGACTAAAGTAGGATCTTAGCAGGAGGCACACAACTATTGACATACTGTAGCCCTGCAGGAAGCTAGCCAGGCCTCTGCTCCTGCCTGGTTACTTCTGGAACCAACTGGAAGCCAGAAGACAGGGATCCATGATACATTCTGCACAGCTCAGTCACCAGAGGTTCAAAGAAGAGCCAGAAAGAATAGATAGTGGGTCTGGAGGAGCACATAGAGACTATCCATATACAGACTTCCAACAAAATCCTGTACTCCTTATACATTAATGCATTAAACTAGTCACTTCTGATCTAGAAAGTCATAATACATGGTCTCAGTCTAGAGACTGGTGGTTCTCAATTTTTTTTTTCTATAATTTCCTAATGTAAGATTAATCTGGGAAGCGAACACTCAGCCAGGAGGCACATTTCCCATTCCCTTCTATGTAGGTAATACATTGAGACTGAATAGACCAATGGGAGGTGAGTATAAAGGGTTTATCCCTCTTTCAAGCTTGGCTCATGAAAAACTGCATATTTGATCATCCATGCTCTTTTCCTCTTTAAATTGGCTGGAATGAAGGCAAACTTTACTATTATGTTAGGAATCACATGTTGAATTTGAAAAGGTCACAGATGGATGAAGTCTGAGTCCCTGAATCACTATTTAGAGAGCTCATAGAAACAGAAATACTTGCATTGGAAGAAAAAATAAAATACATACAAGAAACTTATTCATTAGGGAGGCGCTATGGTTTGAAAGCTTATGTCCCCTTCAAAATTCATATTGAAACTTAAATACCCAATGCAATGGAATTAGGTAGTGGGCCTGTAGAAGCTGATTAGGTCATGAGGGTGGAGCTCTCATTAGTGACTTTTAGGGTGGAGAGAACTAGTCAGGCCCTCTTGCCCGTCTTCTTCCCACCATGTGAGTATGCAACAACAAAGCACCACCTATGAAGCAGAGAGCTGACTTTACCAGACACAAAACCTCCTGGCACGTTGACCTTGGACTTCCCAGCATCCAGAGTTGTGAGAAATAAATTCTATTTGTTATACATTAAAAAAAAAAAAGAAGAAGAAGGCCTGGTGCAATGGCTTATGCCTATAATCCTAGCACTTTGGGAGGCCAAAGCAGGCAGATCACTTGAAGCCAGGAGTTTCGAGACCAGCCTGGGCAACATGGTGAAATCCTGTCTCTACTAGAAATGCCAAGAAATGCCAAAAAATTAGCCGGGCATGGTGGTACCAGCTACTTGGGAGGCTGAGACTGGAGAATCGCTTGAATCTGGTAGGTGGAGGTTGCAGTGAACTGAGATTGCACCAGTGCACTCCATCCTGGGTGACAGACCAAGACTCTGTCTCAAAAAAACCAAAACCAACCAACCAACCAAACAAACAAACAAAAAACAAAGAGCGAGAGAGACTGGTGGTTCTTAATTCCTTTGGGGTCACAGACTTTGAGATGTGCATCTAAGTACTCAAACAAATTTATGTACAATATTTTGCCTCCTCAGAGACAGATAATATTTTAGTAAATAATGAATTTGATTTTTTCACTTATATTCTCAGAAAAAATAGTGGCCAACATGTAACAATTTAAAAAATAAATTGAAATTGTGTATTTAAAATAAAAAAAAAAAAGAAATTCAATAGGAAATTTCTGCTAACAAGGATATTCCAAAAGTATATGGATTTTTTTTTTTTTTTTAACTTCAGTAAGAACAACTTTTGGAGCAGTCACTGACATGTTAACATGCCAACTTTTTCAACTTTGACATTCCACAGATGTCAACTCTAACACTAATGACAGAAAGTTATGAAATCTTTGACTTTCAATTGCAGATGGAATCAAAATTCCCATTGCTTGCTTGCTTTTTCAAGTAAGGATTGGCTTGTATCAGAAAAATACCAGAATTCTCAAACAGTTTCTGAGTTGGATTCTATTTATGCCTTTTTTTTCCCTCAGATCATTGAGAACATCTTTGTTACTGGCACTGTCTAGATGGTATTTTGAGCAGAGTTTTTTTTTTTTTTTTTGAGGCGGAGTATCGCTCTGTCACCCAGGCTGGAGTGCAGTGGCCAGATCTCAGCTCACTGCAAGCTCCGCCTCCCGGGTTTACGCCATTCTCCTGCCTCAGCCTCCTGAGTAGCTGGGACTACAGGCGCCGCCACCTCGGCCGGCTAGTTTTTTGTATTTTTTTAGTAGAGACGGGGTTTCACTGTGTTAGCCAGGATGGTCTTGATCTCCTGACCTTGTGATCCGCCCGTCTCGGCCTCCCAAAGTGCTGGGATTACAGGCTTGAGCCACCGCGCCCGGCCTTGAGCAGAGTTTTACAGTATTTCCAAGTGCTGCAGTTTTTTCCCGCAGAGAGATGGCCACTACAGACTCTCTAGCTAATGGGGAAGACAGATATTAATCAAATAATCACAAACACACATGTAAAGTTGCTGTGGAGAAAAGGTACATTGTTCTGTGAGAAAAAATAATGGAGACTTATCTAATAAGAAAGCATTGTTTAATCTGCAATCTTAAGACTCAGTAGAAGTTATTGAAGAGTTACTTACCCCAAGTTCAATGAAGTTCTATTAGACTTAACTTCCAGACAGTTGATGAATTTCCATAAAGCAAAAGACAACTTCATAATCTGCTTTTCTAAGAAAACTTCTTGAAAAGACAGAAATGCAAGGCTCTGAAGCTAAATAGGTTGAAGACTTTTGTGGTTGTAAGCAAAAGTTTATTTGGGGTTTACCTTTGACACTAATGTGAGACAATCTAGAGTGGAATGAATCTCATTGCTAGTTCTCCAAGCATGCATAGTACCAATGTTTCTTTGAGTTGAAATTTTGTTTGGCAAATAAACTTTGTATAATTTCAACACCACAGGAGGCCTTCGAACTTTCTAAAAGTGCTCCCAAAATAGAAATCCTCATTCAATGCTGTTCTTATGCAGATAACAAGTGAACTGGACTTGGTTCTGCCAACAGAGGTCAATACTTTCACCATGAAGAGAAATAGCAATTCCTTCATGATCTGCTTCAAAATATTGAAATCGATTTTAGTGATTCTGGAATGGATGAGAAGATTTAACAGAGCATTGTTTTACTTTTTAAATTTTTCTTCAAATTACAAATCAGCACAACCATTTCCAGGACATTTTGCTTCAGCAAGGTCTTTTATTTAGTCGTGCAGCAAGCGATCTTGCAGGATGACTCAAGACAGTACATCTTTGTGTTGGAGAAAATTCAAGTTTTTAATGCTTTCCAATTGACCCTTTTACTAAGGCAAAAGAGGCAGACTGTGCAGTGTATTTTCAGGATGTAAGGGATCACTTCAGCTTCATTGGGTTCCTACTTCCATAGGTAATATGTTCAACCATGCAAGGAAAATCCAAGCGCAGAGAGAGAGAGAGATTCTTGCCAGGCGTGGTAGCTCATGCCTGTAATCCCAGCACTTTGAGAGGCTAAGGTGGGAGATCATGAGGTCAGGAGATCGAGACCATCCTAACCAACATGGTGAAACCCCGTCTCTACTAAAAATAAAAAAAGTTATCCGAGCGTGAGTGGCGGGTGTCTGTAGTCCCAGAGACTCAGGAGGCCGAGGCAGGAGAATTGCCTGAACCCGGAGGCAGAGGTTGCAGTGAGGTGAGATTGCACCACTGCACTCCAGCCTGGGCAACAGAGCGAGACATTGTCTCAAAAAAAAAAAAAAAAAAAAAAAAAGTTTTTTTTTTTTGGTGATATATCCTAGTCTAAACTGATATTAAGGTATAGATAAACAGATGTTCATAATCATAATGTTTCATTTTCAATTCATGTCAAAGAATGGCCTAGTAGATATTATAACAGGCCAATGACACCAAACTGTAATTCTGTATACTGCTTTTTACTTGTTTATTATAAACAATGCTTTCATAAAAATATGTTATACAAAAAGTTTTTCTCCCCCAACTGTAGTTTTAAATATTGGGGAAGACATTAAAAAAAAAGTCTATTTTTCCCCAGGTTTGTGGATCCTCTGGAAGTTATCCATTAGTTCTCTGATTTATAAACCAAGGGCTAACAACCTCATCTATCAATAAGGCTTTAATCTTCTGATACTACTCTATCTCTTCACTTTCACCTTTATCTATTAAGTATAATTGTCTGAAGTGAGACAGAAAATTATTAAGATAACTTGGAGTAGCAATTTATAAACTGTGGTGCAAAGGAACACTGATGGCCCCCTGGAAAAAACTCATCTCTCCCTTTGCCATTTCCTCCCCTCTCTCCAGACTTTTTTTTAAAACCCCAATGTTTCTCTGAAATTATGATGAATCTCTCAGGAGTTTTTGTGTATCAAGATCGACTCTTTGCACGTCTGAGAGAATATTGCTTTCTCTTGGCAGAGGGTTTTGACCTATGTGGGGTTTGGGAACACTTAGAGGATTCAAAGGTGCCCTTTAACAGGGGTCTGGAGCCCAAAACTCCATTTTAATTTACACAACCTGTGTATCGTCTGTTACAGTTCTTTCTTTTCATGCTGTGACTCTTTCTCCTGCCTTTGCTCTGATTTTTACTGAAGACCAGCTACTTCAGCCTGTCCATGAATGATCACTTTATCTGGTATTCTTTTTCCTTCCTCATGTTAAATCCTCACGTTCTTAAGTTTTCCAATTTGTGACCTTCTCATTTACCCTAAGCCTGGCCCTATATGGAGAACTTCATCCTCCCAGCAGGGGTCACCGTAGTTCTTTCCCAGAGAGCCTATAGTTACCATGTTAAAGAATCCACCCTCTGGTCTTTATACAGTTCCAGTTTCTATAGAACATTATAAACACTAAGGCTCAACATTCACATTGTATTCATGTCTGTCCTGATTTAATATTGACTAACACTTTAAACACTTTTTGAAGCAAGTAATGTTATTTTAAAATCGTATTTCTTTGTTTTTGTTACAAATTCCTAGATGGACAGGAAAGATAACCCCCACATTATGCCTCATACATTGTAATTAAAGTTCTTATCCTTAGACACAAATGTATAAAAGATAAAATTACTGTACTTTTCTTTGTTCTTTTTTTCTTCAATCTATACTTTCTCCTAATAAATTGGAGACACACACATATATATATGTAAGTATTTGAAGCACTTAGAATCTAAATGATGTAATATAAATAAGATTAAATTAGAATATATTTAATTGTTTTTTAGAATCAAGCATTCTCTTTAAAATTCTTTTATGTATTTATGCCATTTTAACTCATTGCATTGATTTTTAAAAAAATTACACAAATGAAAAAGAACCAGGAAAAGTTAGCTATGTGATAGTTATGGAAACATAATAAAGTGAGTATTTGAGTGAAACTCAGGGAGCAACTTGACTTAAACAAAGACATCACACCAACAATTCTACCTTCTCATTCCTGTGTTATTAAATTAGATCATTCCTATAAGCATCAAATATGCTATTGTTTTTCTCATCTTAAAAAAATGCGACTCTTTTTTTTTTTTGAGACTGAGTCTTACTCTGTTGCACAGACTGGAGTGTAGTGGTGTGATCTTGGCTCACTGCAATCCTTGCCTCCAGGGTTCAAGCAATTCTCTTGCCTCAGCCTCCTAAGTAGCTGGGACTACAGGTGCATGCTATCACACCCAGTTAATTTTTGTATTTTTAGTAATGACAAGGTTTCACCATGTTGACCTGGTCTCAAACTCTTGACCTCAAGTGATCTGCCCACCTCGGCCTCTCAAACTGCTGGATTACAGGTGTGAGCCACCATGCCCGGCCAGTACAACTTCTTTTGAGCCTACTTCTCCAGCTACTGCCCTGGGTCTCTGCCCTCCTCTGAAGCAAAAATTACTTGAAAGAGTTGCTTATACTTTCTGTCTTCTTCTTCCAGTTTCCGTTCAATTCAGGCTTTTCCCCACCTCCCCCTGAACTTGCTCTCGTCAGGGTCACCAGTGACCTCCATGTTGCTAAATCCAATGGCTCCTTCTCAGTTTTCCTCTAATTTGGCCTATGAGCAGCATTGGGCAAACATTTTCTTCACTTGCTTCCAAGACATCACAGAGGCCTGGTTGTCCTGCTACTTAATTGATCCTTCATGGCTGATCTCTTTCTGCATCCTCTTCCTCTTCCTGAACATCAGCATGCTAGAATTCCATAGGCTCTGGCATGATCCTCTACTCTCCTCTACCTCCATTCACTTCCCAGGTGATCTCATCCAGTTCCATGGCTTTAAATATCATCTGTTCCCTAAGAAATTGCGCTCAACTGCTGATAACAAAGATCCACTTAGAGCAGCTTTGACACAAAATAGTTCATTCTCTTCCATATTAGGAGTCACAAGGAGGCCATCCACAGCTGATATGGCAGATTTACAAGGTCATCAGATACTCAGGCTGTTTCTGATTTTCTGTTCCATCATCTTGGCACGTATATTCTCAAGTCTGGGACTACAGGCACACATCACCACACGCAGCTGATTTTTGTATTTTTAGTAGAGACGGGGTTTCACCGTGTTGGCCAGGATGGTCTTGAGCTCTTGACCTCGTGATCCTCCCACCTCGGACTCTCAAAGTGTTGCAATTACAGGTGTGAGCCACTGTGCCTGGCCTAAATGTGAAGTTCTAAGGGGGAATTGGAAAAAGAATATTTGGTAAGCACCTAGTAGTTTCTGTCATAACATCGATATATCAAAGAGTCCCATATTCATATTTCCAGCCCTGCACTCTTCTCCAAGCCTCAAGACCACTTACTGTGCTTGGATGCACACTTGGCAACTAAAACCGAACATGAGCAAAGCATTGCCTTTGCAATGGAGACTCAAGGATGAATGACTGTGAGTTGAGGGAAGAATGAGGAGTAAGAAAGTGAAGGCAGTGAATACAGTATAGAGAACTCTTTCAGGACTTTTGATAGAAAGAAGAGCAGAGGAGCAGAAAAATGGGAAGTAACTGGAGGAGAATGTAAAGTCTTAGGAGAATTTTGTTTCATTTTATAAAATGAATAATATTTCAACCTGTTAGTATAATAATGGGAGTGGTTTAGGAGAGAAGAAATGAATGACTCAGGGAAGGGGGAATAATTGTAGGAGTAAAGTCCTTAAGAAGACAGGGGGAGACAAAATACAGAGCACAAATGAGGAGATCGGCATTTGATATAAACAACAGAGAAAGCAGAGCATGGGGGCACAACTTTTAGGTGAGACGGCTCACTGAGTTTAAGCTTCGATAACCCACTTTGCTCCAAATACATGACAAAAATAGATCAAATCTAAGAAAAAAGGTAAGCCTAGGATAAAAAATAAGACAAACATCTCCTAAATGCAAATAGATCAAAAATGTCAAAGTGGGTAGACTGAAGTCACAAAGTTTATGGAAAATTCAGAAAGCATCAAGTTCTGGTTAGGATTTCAGTTCCTGAGGGTCAGAGGACACTAAAATTGCTCCATAAGAAACTGAATCCAGTTTTACAGCTTGAAAACTCTTCTATTCTCAGGAGTGAGGCTGGAAAAAAATTACATTTATTTATTTATTTTTTAGAGATGGGTTTCACTATGTCACCCAGGCTGAAGTGTAATGGCTATTCACAGGCTCAATCATGGCTCACTGCAGCCTTGAATTTTTGGCCTCAAGTGATCCTCCTGCCTCAGCCTTCTAAATAGTGGGAACTACAGATGCGTGCCACCACACCTGGCTCTGATAAAATATTAAAACTCTGCATGACTTGTATTTGGAGATGTGGCTTTTAGGAAGCTGTGGACCTAAGTAGAAGGGGGTGCATAGATACAATCTCACAATCAAAAATTGAGCCAAAATAGCTAATTGCTCTATGACTAGACCTGTGGAGTCCTCAATATCACCTTGTAGACAAAGTCTCAAGCTGGAATAGTTGGATTTGGTTTCTGATTGAAGGTCTGCTGACAGAATGAGCTCATTGTTAAGGCATGGGGGAAGGGCAGAAAAAATATGTTAAAAGCTTCCAAATGTTTCAATATGAGCCTGAAAATCCAAATTCCAAAACACATGGGTAGGTCTAATGCTTAGCAAGAAAGTCAACAAAATCAATAATCAGAATGTGAATTGCCTGTAGATAAAATTAATTTTATCTCTGGAGCAGCATGATAAGCTTTTTAATGAAAATTATTATTATACTTTAAGTTCTGGGATACATGTGCAGAACGTGCAGGTTTGTTACATAGGTATACACATGCCATGGTGATTTGCTGCACCCATCAGTCCATCATCTACATTAGGTCTTTCTTTCTTTTTTTTCTTTTTTTGAGATGGAATTTTGCTCTTGTTGCCCAGGCTGGAGTGCAGTGGTGCAATCTCAGCTTACTGTAACCTCTGCCTCCCAGGTTCAAGCGATTCTCCCACATCAGCCTCCCAAGTAGCTGGGATTACAGGCTCCTGCCACCACACTGGGCTAATTTTTGTATTTTTAGTAGAGACAGGGTTTTGCCATGTTGGTCAGACTGGTCTCGAACTCCTGACCTCAGGTGATCCACCTGCCTCGGCCTCCCAAAGTATTGAGATTACAGGCATGAGCCACCACACTCAGCTAGGTATTTCTCCTAATGCTATCCCTCCCTTATCCCCCAACTCCCTGACAGGCCCCAGTGTGTGATGTTCCCCTCCCTGTGTCCATGTGTTCTCATTGTTCAACTCCCACTTATGAGTGAGGACATGTGGTATTTGGTTTTCTGTTCCTGTGTTAGTTTGCTGAAAATGAGGGTTTCCAGCTTCATCCATGTCCCTGCAAAGGACATGAACTCATCCTTTTTATGACTACATAGTATTCCACGGTGTATATGTGCCACATTTTCTTTATCCAGTCTGTCATTGATGGGCATTTGTGTTGATTCCAGGTCTTTGCTATTGTGAACAGTGCCACAATAAACATACGTGTGCACGTGTCTTTATAGTAGAATGATTTATAATCCTTTGGGTATATACTCAGTAATGGGATTGCTGGGTCAAATGGTATTTCTGGTTCTAGATCCTTGAAAACTGGCCACACTGTCTTCCACAATGATTGAATTAATTTACACTCCCACCAACAATGTAAAAGCGTTCCTATTTCTCCACATCCTCTCCAGCATCTGTTGTTTCCTGACTTTTAAATGATCACCATTCTAACTGGCATAAGATGGTATCTTATTGTGGTTTTGATTTGCATTTCTGTAATGACCAGGATGAGCTTTTTTTTTTTTTTTTTTCCTCGTAGATGGAGTTTCGCTCTTGTTGCCCAGGCTGGAGTGCAATAGCATGATCTTGGCTCACCACAACCTCCACCTTCTGGGTTCAAGCGATTCTCTTGCCTCAACCTTCCGAATATCTGGGATTACAGGCATGTGCCACCACGCCCAGCTAATTTTGTATTTTTACTAGAGACGGGGTGTCTCCATGTTGGTCAGGTTGGTCCCGAACTCCCAACCTCAGGTGATCCAACCGCCTTGGCCTCCCAAAGTGATGGGATTACAGGCGTGAGCCACCATGCACAGCCTATGATGAGCTTTTTTTCATACGTTTGTTGGCTGCATAAATGTCTTCTTTTGAGAAGTGTCTGTTCATATCTTTCACCCATTTTTGATGGGGTTGTTTTTTTCTTGTACATTTGTTTCAGTGTTTTGTAGATTCTGGATATTAGCCCTTTGTCAGATGGATAGATTGCAAAAATTTTCTCCAATTCTGTAGGTTGCCTGTTCACTCTGATGATAGTTTCTTTTGTTGTGCAGAAGCTCTTTAGTTTAATTAGATCCCCTTTGTCAATTTTGGCTTTTTTTTTTTTTTTTGCCATTGCTTTTGGTGTTTTAGTCATGAAGTCCTTGCCCATGCCTATGTCCTGAATGATATTGCCTAGGTTTTCTTCTAGGGTTTTTGTGGTTTCAGGTCTTACATATAAGCTTTTAATCTGTCTTCAGTTAATTTTTGTATAAGGTATAAGGAAGGGGTCCAGTTTCAGTTTTTTGCATATGGCTAGCCAATTTTCCCAACACCATTTATTAAATAGGGAATCCTTTCCCCATTGCTTGTTTCTGTCAGGTTTGTCAAAGACCAGATGATTGTAACCGTGTCTCTGCCAGGTTTTGGTATCAGGATGATGCTGGCCTCATACAATAAGTCAGGGAGGAGTCCCTCTTTTTCTATTGTTTGGAGTCGTTTCAGAAGGAATGGTTGCAGCTCCTCTTTGTACCTCTGGTAGAATTTGGCTGTGAATTCATCTGGTCCTGGGCTTTTTTTTAGTTGGTAGGCTATTAATTACTGCTGCAATTTCAGAACTTCTTATTGGTCTATTCAGGGATTCAACTTCTTCCTGGTTTAGTCTTGGGAGGGTGTATGTGTCCAGGAATTTATCCATTTCTTCTAGATTTTCTAGTTCATTTGCATAGAGGTGTTTATAGTATTCTCTGATGGTAGTTTGTATTTCTGTGGGATCAGTGGTGATCTCCCCTTTATCATTTGTTATTTTTTCTATTTGATTCTTCTCTCTTTTCTTCTTTATTAGTCTTGCTAGTGGTCTATCTATTTTGTTAATCTTTTTAAAACACCAGCTCCTCGATTCATTGATTTTTTGAAGGTTTTTTTGTGTCTCTGTCTCCTTCAGTTCTGCTCTGATCTTAATTATTTCTTGTCTTCTGCTACTTTTTTAATTTGTTTGCTCCTGCTTCTCTAGTTCTTTTAATTGTGATGTTAGGGTGTCGATTTTAGATCTTTCCTGCTTTCTCCTGTGGGCATTTAGTGCTATAAATTTCCCTTTAAACACTGCTTTAAATGTGTCCCAGAGATTCTGGTATATTGTGTCTTTGTTCTCATTGGTTTCAAATAACTTATTTATTTCTGCCTTAATTTTGTTATTTATCCAGTAGTCATTCAGGAGCAGGTTGTTCAGTTTCCATGTAGTTGGTCAGGTTTTGAGTGAGATTCTTAATCCTGAGTTCTAATTTGATTGCACTGTGGTCTGAGAGACTGTTATGAATTCTGTTCTTTTACACTTGCTGAGGAGTGTTTTACTTCTAATTATATGGTCAATTTTAGAATAAGTGAGATGTGGTGCTGAGAAGAATATATATTCTGTTGATTTGGGGTGGACGGTTCTGTAGATGGTCTATTAGGTCTGCTTGGTCCAGAGCTGAGTTCAAGTCCTGAATATGCTTGTTAATTTTCTGTCTCATTGATCTAACATTGACGGTGGGGCGTTAAAGTCTCCCACTATTATTGTGTGGGAGTCTAAGTCTCTTTGTAGGTCTCTAAGGACTTGCTTTATTAATCTGGGCGCTCCTGCATTGGGTGCATATATATTTATGATAGTTAACTCTTCTTGTTGCATTGATCCCTTTACCATTATGTCATGCCCTTCTTTGTCTTTTCTGATCTTTGTTTGTTTAAAGTCTGTTTTTATCAGAGACTACAATTGCAGCTCCTGATTTTTTTTGCTTTCTATTTGCTTGGTAGATCTTCCTCCATCCCTTTATTTTGAGCCTATGTGTGTCTTTGCATGTGAGATAGGTCTCCTGATTAACGCACAGTGATGGGTCTTGACTCTTGATCCTATTTGCCAGTCTGTGTCTTTTAATTGTGGCATTTAGCTCATTTACATTTAAAGTTAATATTGTTATGTGCCAATCTGATCCTGTCATTATGATGCTAGCTGGTTATTTTGCCTGTTGGTTGATGCAGTTTCTTCAAAGTGTTGATGGTCTTTAGAATTTGGTAAGTTTTTGCAGTGGCTGGTACCGGTTTTCCCTTTCCATATTTAGTGCTTCCTTCAGGAGCTCTTGTAAGGTAGGCCTGATGGTGACAAAATCTCTCAGCATTTGCTTGTCTGTAAAGGATTTTATTTTTCCTTCGCTTATGTAGCTTAGTTTTGCTTGATATGAAATTCTGGGTTTAAAATTCTTTTCTTTAAGAATGTTGAATATTAGCCCCCATTCTCTTCTGGCTTGTAGGGTTTCTGCAGATAAATCCACTGTTAGTCTGATCACCTTCCCTTTGTGAGTAACCCGACTTTTCTCTCTGGCTGCCCTTAACATTTTTTCTTTCATTTCAACCTTGGTGAATCTGACAATCATGTGTCTTGGGGTTGTTCTTCTCAAGGAGTATCTTTGTGGTATTCTCTGTATTTCCTGAATTTGAATGTTGGCCTGCCTTGCTAGGTTGGGGACATTCACCTGGATAATATCCTGAAGAGTGTTTTCCAGCTTGGTTCCATTCTCCCCATCACTTTCAGGTACACCAATCAAATGTAGGTTTGGTCTTTTCATATAGTCCCATATTTCTTGGAGGCTTTGTTAATTCCTTTTCTTTCCTTTTTCTCTAATCTTGTCTTCACACTTTATTTCATTAATTTGATCTTCAATCTCTGATATCCTTTCTTCTGCTTGATTGATTCAGCTATTGATAATTGTCTATGCTTCACAAATTTCTCATGCTGTGTTTTTCAGTTCCATCAGGTCATGTATGTTCTTTTCTAACCTGGTTATTCTAGTTAGAAATTCCTCTAACCTTTTTTCAAGGTTCTTAGGTTCCTTTATTGGGTTAGAACATGCTTGTTTAGCTCAGAGGAGTTTGTTATTACCCACCTTCTGAAGCCTACTTGTGTCAGTTTGTCAAACTCATTCTCTGTCCAGTTTTGTTGCCCTGCTGTCGAGGAGTTGTGATCTTTTGGAGGAAAAGAGGTGTTCTGGTTTTTGGAATTTTCAGCCTTTTGGCTGGTTTATCCTTCTTTTCGTGGATATATCTACCTTTGGTCTTTGATGTTGGTGACCTTCGGATGGGGTTTCTGTGTGGATGTCCTTTTAATTTATGTTGATGCTATTCCTTTGTGTTTGTTAGTTTTCTTTCTAACAGTCAGGACCCTCTGCTGCAGGTCTGCTGGAGTTTGCTGAAAGTCCACTACAGACCCTGTTTGCCTGGGTATCACCAGTGAAGGCTGCAGAACAGCAAAGATTGCTGCCTGTTCCTTCGTCTAAAGGTTTCATCCCAGAGGGGCACCCACCAGATGCCAGCTGGAGCTCTCCTGTATGAGGTATCTGTCGACCCCTGTTGAGAGGTGTCTCCCAGTCAGGAGGCACAGGGGTCAGGGACCCACTTGACGAAGCAGTCTGCCCCTTAGCAGAGTTCCAGCACCGTGCTGGGAGATCCACTGCTTTCTTCAGAGCTGGCAGGCAGGAACATTTAAGTCTGCTATAGCTGCGCCCACAGCTGCCCCTTCCCCCAGGTGCTCTGTTCCAGGGAGATGGGAGTTTTATCTATAAGCCCCTGACTGGGGCTGTGGCCTTTCTTTCAGAGATGCTCTGCCCAGAGAGGAGGAATCTAGAGAGGCAGTCTGGCTACAGGGGCTTTGTCAAGCTGTGGTGGGCTCCACCCAGTTCGAACTTCCCAGTGGCTTTGTTTATACTGTGAGGGGAAAACTGCCTACTCAAGCCTCAGTAATGGTGGACGCCCCTCCCCCCACCAAGCTTGAGTGTCCCAGGTCCACTTCAGACTGCTGTGCTGGCAGCAAGAATTTCAAGCCAGTGGATCTTAGCTTGCTGCGCTCCGTAGGGGTGGGATCCACTGAGCCAGACCACTTGGCTCCCTGGCTTCAGTCCCCTTTCCAGGGGAGTAAACAGTTCTGTCTTGCTGGCATTCCAGGCACCGCTTGGGTATGGAAAAAATAAAAAAAAAAACCTCCTGCAGCTAGCTTGGTGTCTGCCCAAATGCCTGTCCAGTTTGTGCTTGAAACCCAGGGCCCTGGTGGCATAGGCAACAGAGGGAATCTCCTGGTCTGTGGGTTGTGAAGACCCTGGGTAAAGCATGGTATCTTGGCTGGGGTGCACCATTCCTCATGGCACAGTCCCTCACAGCTTCCCTTGGCTAGGGGAAGGAGTTCTCCGACCCCTTGCACTTCCTGGGTGAGGCAATGCCCTACCCTGCTTTGGCTGACCGTATGTGGGCTGCGCCCACTGTCTAACAAGTCCCAATGAGATGAACTGGGTACCTCAGTTGGTAATGCAGAAATCACCCACCTTCTGCATTGATCTCACTGGTTGCTGCAGACTGGAGCTGTTCCTATTCAGCCATCTTGGAAGAACCTCTTCTCTTTTTGAGACAGAGTCTCATTCTGGTGCCCAGGCTAGAGTGCAATGGTGAGATCACTGCAACCTCTGCCTCCTGGGTTCAAGTGGTTCTCCTGCCTCAGCCTCCCTAGTAGCTGGAATTGCAGGTGTGTGCCAGAGCACCAGGCTGATTTTTGTATTTTTAGTAGAGACAGGGTTTTGCCATGTTGGCTAGGCTGGTCTCTAACTCCTGACCTCAGGCAATCTGCCTGCCTCAGCCTCCCAAATTGCTGGGATTACAGGTGTGAGCCACCACACCTGGCCATTTGAAAAGCTTTTAATATAAATATGAATGAGTGGTTCAAAGACATAAAAGCCTAAGTTCTACTAAAAGGAACAAGGAATTATGAAATAAAAAGAAGCAAAAATAAAATACAAAAGAAATTAGTAAGCTGGAATGTGAATGTATTTGAAGATTTGAATTTTGATATAGTTGAAAAAAAAAATTAGTGCTTTGCAAGATCTTAAAAAGGAATACCCCAGAACAAAGGAGAGCAAAGAGAGAGTATGTATGGGTATAGACACATGCAAATTGGTGCATTTGGTGATGGTAGATTAGGCAGATATCTTTGTATTGCTTCTATTTTTTTTCAGTAAAATTAGAGATGTAATCATCAGCTGAAGTGAAAAGGTGTTGCAGGTTTGAGGAGAAATGATAAGGTGTCCTTTGAGAGAATGAGATAGTGAATTGATTACAGAAATGTGGAAGGATTATCAGGAAGTGCTGGTGGCCCACTTTATCTAAGTAGGATTTAGACCCCCTAAAAGGTATTTGTTTCTGATGAGACAAGTCCTGGGCAAGGAGCAAGAAGAAAACTGAATGAAAGGAATATAAATACCAGGAACACTTCCAATTCATTGTGATTATTTACTTTGATAAACAAATAAAAAGATGGATTCTGTCTGTAAAAAGCCAGATTTTCAAATGAAAGTATATAGAAAAGAAGATACAAATGATCTGTGAGGCAAGAAGACAACGAGAGAGAAAAAGAAGAAAACAGTAGAGATATATAACAGTACCATGTATTAGAAGCAGGTGCAGTGAGTAACAGATACTTGGAAAGCAGAGAGTACAGTTTAGGAGACAGAGAAATTTAGTTCCTGGAGGGGGCATCAAATAGCTATCCACCTCTATTGACCCTCAAAAGTTTGTAGTATATTTTAGGAAATTTTTATCAAAGTAAATTAAAAGTTTATAATTTATAATTCAGTCTTCTAAGAGTTCATTGTCTATCTAGAAAACTCTGCTCTTGGCCAGGCACTTTGGGAGGCCAAGTGGGTAAATTGCTTGAGGCCAGGAGTTTAAGACCAGCCTGGCCAATATAGCAAAATTCTGTGTCTACTAAAAATATGAAAATTAGCTGGGCATGGTGGTGTATGCCTGTAATACCAGCTACTTGGGAGGCTGAGGCATGAAAATCACTTGAACCCAGGAGACAGAGGTTGCAGGGAGCTGAGACTGCACCAATGCACTCCATCCTGGATAACAGAGCAAGACTCTGTCTCAAAGAAAAGAATAGAAAAAAGAGAGAAGAGAAGAGAATAGGAGAAAAGAAAAGAAGAGAAGCCGGGTACGGTGGCTCATGCCTGTAATCTCAGCAATTTGAGAGGCTGAGGTGGGGGATCACCCAAGGTCGGGAGTTCAAGACCAGCCTGGCCAACATGGTGAAACCCTGTCTCTACTAAAAATACAAAAATTAGCTGGGCATGGTGGCAGGCATCCGTAATCCTAGCTACTCAGGAGGCTGAGTCAGGAGAATCACTTGAACCTGGGAGATGGAGGTTGCAGTGAGCCAAGATCACACCTCTGCACTCCAGCCTGGGCAACACAGTGAGAGTCTGTCTCGGAAGAAAAACAAACAAACAAACAAACAAACAAAAACCTAAATAAAAGAAAACAAAAAACTGTGCTCTTGGAAGCTCATTTTGCAATGATGACAGTTATTAATGGTGGGAAAGTTTCTTTTTCCTTTCCTCATTTAGAAAATAATAATATATGCCATGAAAACTTGGTAATACTCTTGACTACTTGAAAACAGGCATCTATATATGTCCATTCAGTCAGTCAACATGTATTTTATTGCTTGTGTACCTGCACACACCATGGTTTATCTACAAGAGAATGTCATGGCGTGTCAATTTGATCACCTGGATTCAATCCCAAATTCTGCTGCTTAATACTATTGTAACTGGGATTGAGAAAGTTAAGCTTTTTTTTTTTTTTTTTTTTTTTTAGAGACAGAGTCTTGCTCTGTCACTCAGGATGGAGTGCAGTGGCGTGATCTCGGCTCACTGCAACCTCCGCCTCCTGGGTTCAAGTGATTCTCTTGCCTCAGCCTCCCAAGTAGCTGGGATTACAGGGTCTGCTACCACGCCCAGCTAATTCTTTTTTTAAATTTTTAGTAGAGATGGGGTTTCACCATGTTGGCCAGGCTGGTCTTGAACTCCTGACCTCAAGTGATCTGCCCGCCTCGGCCTCCCAAAGTGCTAGGATTATAGGCAGGAGCCATTGCGCCTGGCCTACTTAAACTCTTTAAGTCCCTATTTCCTACTATGAAATAGAGCTGATTATAACAATACCCTCTCTCATTATGTTCCTGTGAGCATTAAATGATATAAGGTATTTAAAGAGTTTAGACTAATGCTTCACAGGTGCTCACTAAAAGATAGCTACTATGATTATTTACTAATTAAAATTCCAAGGAGTATATTATACTGTCCTAGACAGTGATGCCAAAGTTAAATAATTTTAGAGTGGGCATAATGCATACATTTTATGTCTCCAATGCACCTAGCACCATTTTGCCAAACAAAACTACTTTAAGTTTGATAAATACTTTGCAATTCTCAAAATGGTGGCATAGCATTATCTAAATTGGTCCTCACTGCACCTGGAGAAGGGCAAATGTTATCTCAGTGTAACAGAGGTAGGAGCAGAGGATTGGAGAAAATTGGAGTTGAACATGGCTGGTGAACTGAAGAACCCAAAGTAGAATATAGGTTTTTATTACTCATGGTTGTTAATAAGCATCATGGAGATTGAAAACAGTCATTCATGGAATTGTTGGTTAGCTTAATAATTGCCCTCATCATGTCTTTGTTTTGAAATGGAAGTTGTCTTATTTTACTTGCCTCGTAGTAATATACCTAAGCATATCCACAAACCACAAAGAAACTGTCAGTTCATGTGCTGTATGAAGCATTTTTCTTATTCATTTACACTGCAAGCTATTTCATATTTTAATAGAACACTTATGCCTTTTATTCAATAGCTTAAAATTCACATTTTCAGCAGTTCCCTTCCAGTTATACATGATCTGCAAAAGGAAATCTAACTATTGCTCTTGCTTCATATCTTTTTTGTCATTATCTTCCTCTTTCCCTTTTCCTTTTCTGTTTCACACTGAAGATCAGTGAAATCTGTGGCATTTATTTTTGCCATATGGTGCCATATGAAAATAAATTAATATGTTTTTGTTCCAATCGTTTTATTATTTATTGAAGGTGGGAAGCTACTGGCACTTTCTCTGATGCTATATTAAGCACTTGCCTAGAGTTTGCTATTGCTATGATTTGACCTTTATGTGTCCTTCTCTCTTTGCTTTTTTCTAAAGAGGAAGGTCCTTTCCTGTTTGGGAAGATAGATTGGGGCCTTTGATGTACTGGTGGAGAAATGTGCAAGGCTGCCGACCCATGGGAGCCTAGAAAAGAGGGTAGATGGTTTCACATAAATAAGGACATGAGGTGGCTCTTCTGGAACAGGCAAGAGAGACAGGAAGAATATTGTGGGCACAGCAGCTTCCATGTGATGTGAGACTGAGGGGAACCTTGTGGTGTAGAAGATCTGTGAAGATTTACATTATTCTTCAAGGCTTTTGGAGTTGAATTTGTAAATTTTTTTGTTTGTTTTTTGTTTTTGTTTTTGTTTTTTTGAGATGGAGTCTTGCTCTGTTGCCAGGCTGGAGTGCAGTGGCACAATCTCGGCTCACTGCAACCTTCGCCTCCTGGATTCAAGCGATTCTCCTGCCTCAGTCTCCTGAGTAGCTGGGACTACAGGTGCGTGCCACCATGCCCAGCTAATTTTTTTGTATTTTTAGTAAAGATAGGGTTTCACCATGTTAGCCAGGATGGTCTCGATCTCCTGACTTTGTGATCTGCTCGCCTCGGCCTCCCAAAGTGCTGGGATTACAGGCATGAGCCACCGTGCCCAGCACCAGAATTTGTAAATATTTTGAATATGTCACTGTGAGTCCTAAGATTGCAGCAATGTTATATTTGGATGATACAATCATATACACAAAATGTATTTAATTCAGCTATATTTAATTAAATACACATTTGTATATGGCCTTGTGCAGGATGCTTACATAAGAAAAAAAATTGTGTTTTTGATGATAATGCAAAAAAGTCAATAAAACCTGCCCACCAAGGGACTTCTTTTGAAAATTGCCTTAAAAGAGAGCGAAATAATTTTTTTCTTTTGCATTTGTCTAGACAAATACTAAAACTTTGTCAGTAGCCTTTAAAATTAGATGCAACATTCCTTCCTAAATGGATGAGCTTCTCTGGAAAAATAACAAATATGCATGTTGGGATATGTTACAAATTATGGACTTTAGTTTATAAATTTATTCAGAAAGTCTCTTAATTTTTCTGGAAATAAAATAGCAGCATTGTTCCAGCAATTTTTCTGAACTATGTGGTTGGTTTTACTGCCCTCTTTGCTAGAAAAATTTGGCTCATAGATTTCCCAAGTTAGCAGAATCAGTGAAATTTAGTATAAAGCTGTCATTTTTTCCAGTTAACCAAGTGGGTGATTCTCTGCTGATTGGTTCCACCACAAATTTGTGATTTCCAGCGTCGGCTGGATCTTCAATGCTGTTAGGCAATCATTTCTGTGACAGAGACCAAGGCTGAGCTTTCTGAAACAATTTATAATCCCCTTCTCTCTTATCTTTATCTGCAATTCAGATGAAAAAACTAAAATTCCCTACTTCCCAACCTCCTTTGCAGTGAAAAGATATAAAATAGTTCTGGCCAATGAAGCAAAGTGCTTCCTTTGGCAAATAGAAAGGTAGTAGCTTTCTATGAAAACACTTTTCCCCTTTAAATTGTTTGGTCCTTTTTCTTTTGCTTTTTCCTACCTTGAACTTGGATAGAATACCTGGAAGTGCTGCAGCCATCTTTCTACATGAAGTAACAATCCTAAGAAATCTGGGCTTCTAAGGGCATCATTAAACCACCTTTATTTCCTTTCCATTGTCCCTTCATCGGGTAAAGAAATAAACCCCTGTCCATTTAATCCATGTTAGACTCTCATTATTTGATTACACTTTGGATTGAAACACTTTTTAGCACCAGTTGGCTCCTTTCTTTACAATGGCAGTTTGCAATTCTACTTGAGTGCGCACCTTTAGGTGGTCTCTTTAACTGGCTCACAAAGTTCCTACTTTTGTTCCCAAATCTATATGGTTTATGGAAAGCCAACTCACTCCCATTTCAGGGACAAAGCCGACTTACCTAGATAAAGTCAGCTGGTGCACTCCATCGTCTAGCCACACTGTTCACAACTGAGTGTTTAAACCAAGGTAGCCCAATCAGAGTGAGTCTCAAAACTTTTGCTGGGAATTCTGAAACATAGTCCTTCTCTTTCTCCAGTCAGTGTGGTGTTCCAGTGCAATATCAGGAGCTGCTGCATCCATTTTGTTACCATGTGGTAAGGTAGCTTAAGTAGACAGTTGGCACACTGAGGAAAGCAGGTCCCACAGCATTGCAGAGAGCCAGCCTCCTGACTGCACTTGAAACCTGTCCATTAACTCCTTTTTATTGTTTAATTACTTCAACTAAGCTGAAGTTTTACTGATGCACTGTTCTAGTGTGGCCTCTAACTCTCAGTGGAAAACCTCATGTGCAGGACATCTTCCATTGGCTCCTCCAGATCCATTCCACTCGTTTGCTCCATGTTCTTCCCTCATGAAACAAAATGGTATTGAGTCCATTAATAGGCATCCTTGCCTCTGACTTCCAGGTGGATTTGGCCAAAGAGAATCATCAGCAGGTGATCAGAGGACTGGAGAGAGGACTAAGATCAAGGTATCTTTTTCCCTGGACCCCCCACCTTGTAGGGTCACTACAAGCTGCTGTGTCCCTTGGTCAAATGCTAAAGCTCCTTTCACATGGTCTCTCCATACAGACTTTCATCTCCCTGTTCTAACAACCACATCCTCCTCCGGCTCACTCAGTCCTATGCATGGTAATGGTTCCTCACGGATGCCACCTAGAGAACTCCACTAGGTCTTGTGGTTTCCCTACATCCTGAGCACTCTTTTGTAGATAGTTCCTTTATTAAAATCTCCTCAAAGTATCAACTTTGACCATGTCATCTGTTTCCTGCTGAGGCACTGAGCGGTACATCTCATTCTCTACTTCACCAAGGAAAAGGCAGCCATATGTCTTCACATCTCCAGCCATCACTCCCAGTACCCACACATACTCGAACACAGTTTGAGGCTTCAATTCGGTATTTCTGAGACTGCTAGGGGATGTGGAACAAGTCTATGCCTCTTTTCCTCTTCAAAAGAATGAGAATAATGCTTTCCCTATATATCTTGCCAGGAATTTTGTGACAACTAAATCATATAAATGGATATGAAAATACTTATCAAAGCTGAGTACTAGACATACAAGAAGCATTATTATCATTATTGTTACTACTATAGAGCTAAATGTCAACCCAAGTTTTGACTGTAGCCCAATGAAAGATGACTGAATTCTCTCTCTCTCTCTGAGTTTACATGCTACTATCTAAACACATGTATGTGTTTTGGTGACAGCTGCAAATACCTTTACATACTGGCCATATACTCCAATCAACCATCATTTTAGTACAAATTATACTTGCTCTTCATATCCTTTCCTATGTGGTGGTTACATGGTAGAAAGAGCATTGGCTTTGGAGCCCGCTGCATTTAGCTTCAAGCTTTGCTCTATCACTTACTAATTCTTGGATACCAAGGAAATCACTTAGCCTCTCTGAGCTTGGTTTCTTGGTTAATAAAATGATGAAAATTTCAAAGATTGAATACCTGCTCTGGTATCCTTCCCTTTTCCTTACCTAGTAACAGGAGATGTCCTACAATGGTGCAGCACACACTTCCTGGACCTGGAACGAGAAGGCCATGGCTTAACTTCTGTATAAAAGACAGAGGGATAGCATGCCAAAAGATGGACTCTGAGATGATTGTGGCAAAAGGACTGGGAAATGACAGCATGCTCAGGTCAGGGAGGGGACACTCTCTTTGATTGAAGCTTACTGGAAACCACACATTGTGGGTGGGACTAACTGGCCACAGAAATTCTTCCCAGAAGTAATCCATGTGATTTGAGGACATTTTACTGATGAGATTAAGATGCTAAAATGCCATCATGAAGCAGCCAACCTAAAGTATAACTAATGTATAACCAATTGTAAACTTGGAAATTGTAACATTTTATGTATATTGATTGAAATAATAATATTGGGGTGAGGGAAATAGCATTTTTCTAGAGTATCTATTTTGAGTGGGCCTGGCAACTTATACAGCATACATCATCTCATTGAGTCTTCTTATTAACCTCATGCAATGGGTATTAAAATCCTTAGTTGACTTATGGGGAAATTGAAACTCCAATGGTGCACATAGTAGGTAAGTAGCTCTGGATCAACCTCTCCAACTCGTAGGACTCTGATGTGAATAATATGTATAGTGGGTATGAATCTAAGGTCACAGATTTAGGTGCACAAGAAATATATCAGTTTTATTCTTATGTAACTCAGCTAAATTTATATCCTGAGCCACTATTCCATCAGGATGGCAAAAAGTTAATATCTCCCAACTTGAATTCCTGCCCTTTCTCTTACATGGGATTATATCTGAGTTCTGACTTTGTATGGTTTATATATATATTTATATGATTATATGGTTTATTTGGTTCCAGAGCATTGGCGGTGGTGGCATAGGGTTAAAGGAAATCGGGTCTTCACTGAGGGGGCCAAAGGGAAATCTGTTACTCCCTCATTGGGCTATGCAGGTTGTCATGGTAATATCTTTTGTTCTCATCTGTGTACATCTAGTCAGTCTCTCTCAAATATTTTTGTGCATCCTTTGGGTGCATGAGAATATTCTGTTGGTGCCCCACCATGATGACTTGAAAGTTAGACATCGAGAGTGTCTCTGAACAGATCATAGAGATATTTCTTCTGTGGTATTATGCTATTTACCCAGGATTCTCCTTAGTTGCAGGAGCACAGGTCTCTTCTGCTGTTGGATTCCATAATTTCATCTGGGGTTTTGGCTCTGCCTCACTTTCCTGTGCTCAGTGTGAGAGCAAGGCAGTGTCACGCACGTCTGTGTGAAGAGAATCCACCAAACAGGCTTTGTGTGAGCAACAAGGCTGTTTATTTCACCTGGGTGCAGGCAGGCTGAGTCTGAAAAAGGAGTCAGCAAAGGGTGGTGGGATTATCATTAGTTCTTATAGGTTTGGGATAGGTGTACAAAGTACATTCTCAAGGGCGGGGAGAATATTACAAAATACCTTCTTAAGGGCAGGGGAAAATATTACAAAGTACCTTCTTAAGGGCAGGGGAGAATATATCGTATCAGTTAGGGTGGGGCAGGAACAAATCACAATGGTGGAATGTCATCAGTTAAGGCTATTTTCACTTCTTTTGTGGATCTTCAGTTGCTTCAGGCCATCTGGATGTATGCGTGCAGGTCACAGGGGATATGATGGCTTAGCTTGGGGTCAGAGACCTGACAGTCAGACTCTCCCAGCCACACTGGTATCATACTGTTATCACTTCCCCTTTAACTTTTTTTCCCCCCAGATATGGAGAATCTGTTTGTAGTTGGTAAGGGAGGTTGATAGGAAAGGTCTGTTCATACTGCTCAAGAATGTTGGCATGATCCTTTGTGTTACTCTAAGGAGCTAAATTTCAAAAGACAAAGCTAAAAAGAGTTTCCATTTTTTCCTCTCTTTTCTGCTATTACATATCTTTCCTAAGCCAATAAATACCTATTGGTTTAGGTGTCTTAGAGAGAAGAAAATGCTGAGAAACAAACAACTCCTCTTTCAGAAATATTGTCTTGTCTGTGTACAAAGGACTTTATTATTTATTTATTCAAATACAGTAAGAAATTTGAATTCAAAGTGGACTGAAATCACCCCTCACCCTCCCTTGGCTGATTGGGATGTATTTTTTTTTTTATACCTTAAGTTCCAGGATACATGTGCACAATGTGCAGGTTTGTTATGTATGTATACATGTGCCATGTTGGTTTGCTGTACCCATTAACTCGTCATTTACATTAGGTGTTTCTCCTAATGCTATCCCTCCTGCATCCCCCCACACCATGACAGGCCCCAGTGTGTGATGTTCCCCACCCTGTGTCCAAGTGTTCTCACCTGTGAGTGAGAACATGCGGTGTTTGGTTTTCTGTCCTTGCAATAGTTTGTGCAGAATGATGGTTTCCAGCTGCATCCATGTCCCTACAAAGGACATGAACTCATCCTTTTTTATGGCTGCATAGTATTCCATGGTGTATATGTGCCACATTTTCTTAATCCAGTCTATCATTGATGGACATTTGGGTTGGTTCCAAGTCTTTGCTATTGTGAATAGTGCTGCAGTAAACATACATGTGCATGTGTCTTTATAGCAGCATGGTTTATAATCCTTTGGGTATATACCCAGTAATGGGATGGCTGGGTCAAATGCTATTTCTAGCTCTAGATCCTTGAGGAATCACCACACTGTCTTCTACAATGGTTGAACTAGTATACACTCCCACTGACAGTATAAAAGCATTCCTATTTCTCCACATCCTCTCCAGTGTCTGTTGTTTCCTGACTTTTTAATGATTGCCATTCTAACTGGTGTGAGATGGTATCTCATTGTGGTTTTGATTTGCATTTCTCTGATGGCCAGTGACGATGAGCATTTTTTCATGTGTCCGTTGGCTACATAACTGTCTTCTTTTGAAAAGTGTCTGTTCATATTCTTTGCTCACTTTTTGATGGGGTTGTTTGATTTTTTTCTTACAAATTTGTTTAAGTTCTTTGTAGATTCCAGATATTATCCCTTTGTCAGATGGGTAGATAGCAAAAATTTTCTTGATTGGGACATATTTTCTGTGTGAATAATATACACGGGAAGCCAAATAATAATCAGAAACTTACTATCAAAGCAAGTAGAGTCAAATGGATTATGTCAATCACTATCATGGTCTAAAATGCCTTCTACTACTGTTCGAGAAAGACCTTACAGAGACCAAGAGTTACACTCACTTGGGTACCTAGCACCTGAATGGAGATACATTCTTGAGTTCCATCTCTCACTTTCCTTTGCTCCATAGCATTCATCTATCTTTCAGTTGTCCCATCACTCTTTCCTTGGCTCTCAGAATGTCCATTAGGCTTTCTCCAGGCGGACCACACTAAAACCATTAATTTAATAAAAGTTGTATATCTATTCCTGGCCAGTTTCTAAGAGGCTGCACCCCATATGGCTTGGCTAAACTTGAACGTGCCCCAAACACCTGACCCTAGCATTTCTGGGCAACTTCATGCATTCTTGTTTTGTTTTGAAATGAAAATACATGCAAAATAAAAATGAAAACAAACAAACAAAAAAACCCAGCAAAAACACATGTACCCACACAAAAAAGTACAGAACAAAAAAAGTCCACTCATACTTTTTTTTTTTTTTTTTTTAATAAAGAAAAGTTTAATTGGCTCACAGTTCTGCAGGCTGTACAGGAAGCATAGTCCTGGCATCTGCTTCTGGTGAGGGCCTCTGGAAGGCAAAGGTGGAGCAGGCATGTCACATGGTGGGAATGAGAATAAGAGGTGGGAATGGGTGCCTTTAAACAACCAGGTCTCATGAAAACTCACTCACTCATGAGGACAGCACCAAGCCATGAGAGAGCTTCCTCCATGACCCAAACATCTCCCACTAGGCCCCACCTCCAATATTGGGGTTACATTTCAACATGAGATTTGAATGAGGACCAAATATCCATACTCTATTATTCCACCCCCAGTTCCCCCAAAATCTCGTGCCCTTCTTATATTGCAGAATACAATCATGCCTTCCAAATAGTCCCCCAAAGTCTTAACTCATTTCAGTATTAACTCAAAAGTCCCAAGTCAGAGTCCAAAGTCTCATCGGAGACTCATCTGCTTCCACCTCTGAGCCTGTAAAATCAAAACAAGTTACATACTTCCAAGATACAAGTGGGGTACAAGTATTGGGTGAACATTCCTATTACAAAAAGGAGAAATTGGCCAAAAGAAAGGGGCTACAGGCCCCATGCAAGTCTGAAACCCAGGGGAGGGCAGTCGTTAAAACTTAAAGCTCCAAAATTGTCTCCTTTGATTCTATATCCTGCAACCAGGGCACACTGGTAGAAGGGTTGGGCTCCCAGGGTCTTGGGAAGCTCTGCTTCTGTGACTTTGTAGGATGCAGCCCTTGCAGTTGCTATCACTTGTTGGGGTTGAGTGCCTGTGGCTTTTCCAGGCTTAGGATGCAAGCTGCTGGTGAGTTTATCATTCTAGAGGATCTGGAGGATAGCAGCCCCTTTCCCACAGCTCCACTAGGCAGTGCTCTGGTAGGGACTCTGTGTGGGGCTTACAAACCCACATTTCCCCTCTGCACTGCCCTAGTAGGGGTTCTCTATCAGGGCTCCACTCCTGCAGCACGCTTCTGTCTGGGCATCTAGGGTTTCTCATACATCCTCTGAGATCTAGGTAAGGCTGCCGAGTCTCCTTCACTCTGTGTACCTGCAAGCTTAACACTATGTGGAAGCCTCCAAGACTTATGGTTTGTACTCTCTAGAATGGAGGTCTGAGCAGTATCTGGGCCCCTTTGAGCTGCAGCTGGAGCTGGAGCAGCAGGGAGGCAGGGACCAGTGTCCCCAGGCTGCTCAGAACCGTGGGGCCCTGGGCCTCACCTGCTAGACAATTCTTTTCTCCTAGGTCTCTAGGCCTATGATGGGAGGGGCTGCCTCAGAGATCTCTGAAATGCCTTCAAGGTCTCTTTCCCATTGTCTTGCCTATCAGCACTTGCCTCCTTTTTGGTTATGCAAATCTCTCTAGCAAGTAGTTGCCCTGCAGCCTGCTTGAATTCCTCTCCCGATAATGCTTTTTCTCTCTGTCACATGGCCAGACTGAAAAGTTTTCAGACTTTTATGTTCTGCTTCCCCTTTAAATATTAACTTCCAACCTTAAGTCATTTATTTGCTCCTGCATCTGAATCTAGTCATTAGAAACAGCCAGGCTAACTCTTGAACACTTTGATGGTTAGAAATTTGGGGCCAGGCGTGGTGGCTCAAGCCTGTGATCCCAGCACTTTGGGAAGCTGAGGTGGGTGGATCATGAGGTCAGGAGTTTGAGACCAGGCTGGCCAACATGGTGAAACCCCGTCTCTACTAAAAATACAAAATTAGCTGGGCACGGTGGTGCATGCCTGTAGTCCCAGCTACTCAGGAGGCTGAGGCAGGAGAATTGCTCGAACCCGGGAGGTGGAGGTTGCAGTGAGCCGAGATTGTGCCACTGCACTCCAGCCTGGGTGACAGAGTGAGACTCTGTCTCAAAAAAAAAAAAAAAAGAGAGATTTAATTGGCTCATGATTCTGCAGGCTGGAGAGGAAGCATAGTGCCAGTATCTGCTTCTGGTGAGGGTTTCAGGAAGCTTACATTCATGGTGGAAGGTGAAGGGGGTGCAGGTGTCTCACATGGTAGGAGCAGAAGTCTTTACTAACTCTTGACCTCTTCCCTCAAACCAGTATTTCTAATCCCATTTTAAAGAGGCAACCAGTTTCCTGTCTTTCCAGAGACATTTCTCTCTCTCTTTCTCTTTCACACACACACACACACACACACACACACACACACACAGAGTAGTATATTCTGTCCATTGCTCTTTCTGCTTTTTTTACTTAACAATATATCTATCCGTTATATTTTGAGTGCCTCACTTTCAGTTCTTATGTTCCCACCACATCCATCATTATCACACACCAATTGTTGCTTCTAACCTTCTTTTTGGCCCTCTATTCATCATTACACTAATCTTCAGAGGAAGTTACCTTTTTCCTTATCGGAAGTCAGAATTGTCTGAGGAAAAACTATTATAGAATTATTAGGCATAAATCACTATGGAATCATTAGGTATACCCCATTAACAGACCACTCAAAAAAGCTTCCAGCAAACTTTAACAGTACCACAAGCATGTGACTATTTGTAAATCATTTTCTTATGATGAACAAAGAGTAAAGGAACTCAGATATTTTGAAAACAGAAAGATCCACTTTTGTACCATATTTTTATTTCTGCACCTATAATTTATGACCATGTATAGCACACTAAAATAATGTATTTTAATTTGCTATGACCACAAATAAGACTGTCCCAAGCTCTAAAATTCGATGTTTAAGTAGCTTATCCTTTATATTTAAATTGTTTCTACTCCAATAGTATGATTTTCCTCGTAAATTTGTATATACCAGGATGGAAGGCCTTTTTTTTAAAAAGAGACATTTTTAAAGAAATGTACTACACTTCATAGTGTAAAAAGAAGATGATATGGTTTGGCTGTGTCCCCACCCAAATCTCATCTTGAATTCCCATATGTTGTGGGAGAGACCTGGTGGGAGGTAATTGAACCATGGGGGCAAGTCTTTCCCATGCGGTTCTCATGATAGTGAATAAGTCTCATGAGATCTGATGGTTTTAAAAAGAGGCATTCCCCTGCACAAGCTCTCTCATTTTTTGCTTGCTGCCATCCACTTAAGATGTGACTTGCTCCTCCTTGCCTTCAGTCATGATTGTGAGACTTTCTTTTGTAAATTGCTCAGTCTTGGGTACATATTTATTGGCAGCATGAAAAAGGACTAATACAAAAGGGGATCTAATAGTCTGAAAAGAACCCTCTAATTCCAAATTTCTTTCTTTTTGAGACAGAATCTTGCTCTGTCACCAGGCTGGAGTGCAGTGGTGTGATCTCGGCTCACTGCAACCTCTGCCTCCGGGGTTCAAGCAATTCTCCTGCCTCAGCCTCCCGAGTAGCTGGGATTACAGGCATGTGCCATCATGCCCCGCTAATTTTTGTGTTTTCAGTAGAGACGGGGTTTTATCATGTTGGCCAGGATGGTCTCGATCTCTTGACCTCGTGATCCACCCACCTTGGCCTCCCAAAGTGCTGGGATTACAGGCGTGAGCCACTGCACCCAGCCTAATTCCTAATTTCTTACACTAGAGACGTCATGGGACAAAAGTGCTCCTCCAGGAGGGCTGTCTAGAATGGTCATGTTTGGGAAAAACTCAGGCAATATTTTCCCCTGTGATCTCATGCCACAACAATCATTAACACAGAAGACATATATGACCAAATATGTGTGTGTGGGTTTTTCCCACCACCAAGTATACAGTCACTTCTGCAGCAGACACCAACTTAATGTTCTCTAATTTAATTCCAACACTATCTACCTGAATCTAATGTCAGATCCCACAGGTTGGGGGCTCAGATCCCAAAACTGCCCTCACCTTCAGACACGAGTTGCAAGTCTGAGCCTCTAGAACTTCTGATCAACTGGCTTCAAGTCGGGTTTCCCATGATCCTCTCTTTGGATCTCAATAATTTGCTAGGGAGGCTCATGGAATTCAGGGAAACACTTGTGTTTACCAGTTTATTATAAAGGATATTGCAAAGGATGCAGATGAAGAAATGCATAGCGTGAGGTATTGGGGAAGGGGCACGGAGCTGCCATGCCCTTTCTTGGTGTACCACCCTCCATGAACCTACACATGTTCAGCTCTCTGGAAGCTCTCTAACTCTGCCCTTTTGGGTTTTTATGGCGACTTCATTGTATAGGCATGACTGACAACCATGCAGAAATGTGACTGGACAAAAAGCATATGATTTAAACTCAGCAAGGCCTGTTTGTTCAGATTCTTCTTGGCCTCTCTCTGCAGCATTCGTTCCTCCAGAGTATGGGGCAGGACTCTCTCTGAAGTGAGAGTCTTTTAGCCCACAATCAGATTAGAGTCCTGCCATAGGCAAGTAAAAGGAGGACAGGAGAAGGTGAGAGGGAGAAATTCTGTTTCCTGAGCCCTGCTCCTGAGGCCTAAAGTGTCCAACATTATAACAAAGGACTATAACACGGGCAATGGGAGGTATAAGCCAGGAACTGTGAATTTTTATATATATATATACACACACACACACACATATATATATATATAAAATCAGAGGTTGCCACATCTCTTTGCTAGCCAAGAGAACCCACTGCTCTGTGGGTCCTTGGCTTCTTTCTTCAGGACTTGGTGAAAAAGCTAGCCTTTAAAGATATTGTGCTGCTTCTGAAAACCTATGCAGACTCTGTAGAAGAGGGCCTTATTCTTGAAAGCTTTATGTTTAAGATTTGATTTTAGTATTACCTCATCTTTCATGTCCTGCTTGATCCTCTGCTTCATTCCAAACTTGGAAAGACTGAGTCAGAAAGACCTGGATTCAGGTACCAGTTCTGCCTCTTATAACTGTATCAACTTAGACATGTGACTCAACCTCTCGATGCCTTGCTTTCAACTCCCACAATGATGGGAATAATGATATCTACCCTATGGGAATTTCATGAGGATAAAATGAGATACTGTACATAAAATGATTAACACAGAGTAGATGCTTCGTGTTTGTTAGTTATTCATTCAATTAATAACTACGTGTCAGAAACATACTTCAGAAGAAGGCTAAACATTGATGTATTAATAAGAGTTAGTCAATAAAGGTGGATGGAAGGGCCTTGGGATTAGATGAGGGAGAAGATTATTATTCCAAACAGAGGGAACAGCATGTGCAAAATTATAGAGTAACAGTGAGCATGTTGTGTTTTAGAAATAGAAAGAGGATTAAGATGACTGGACCAAGAAATGCAAGATGGGGGATGAAGCTGGAGACCATGCAGGAATTTATAGGCCAAGCTAAGGTATTCTAATTTCATATTAAAAGCAATGGGGTCACCATTATTATGCCTATTCTCCAAATGGAGAAATGGACTCAATGAAGGTAAATATTTTCCTAGTGCCAAACAACATGTGAGTTACATAGCATTGAAGGGTTTTAAATAAAAAGTGACGTAATCCGATTTTGCTTTAGGAATATCAGTAGGACAACAGAATGGAGTATATGTGAGGCTGGGAGGCAAGGAAGCTGCTGAAGCAACGTACGTGAAAGAAAATGAGATTGAGAGCCTTAGGAATTTGCATCGCAGGATGGTGAATATGGGGTATGGTGAAAGTGGTCCTTCTTCCCTATAGAGTTTGGCAATCCTGCTGCCTTCATTGGTGACATGACCATCAATGTCCCAGGCTTCAGGTACATGGCACGTGGACTGATAGATTCAAAGCAAAAGCAGGGGGTGAGAAGGACAAGGTGCGGAGAGGGAAAGATGAAACCATAACCATGCTATGCTGAGTCAAGCAAGTGGTGAAAGAGAAGAGAGCAATAAAGTGAAATCTCAACATGTGCAACAATCTTCCCTTGCTGATTAGGCGATGGATAAGCTATTTACAAGGTGTCTGTGTACTTTTTTCTTTTCTTTTTTACTATAAAGTAGTGGTAAATGCCTATCCAGGCCATAAAAGAGGCTACAGAGAAGTCATTTAGTCTTGTTGCTCTGAATCTATGACTTGGGAGGTTATATTTTTGTATCTGATCTTGGCCAGGTCCCTTTCTTTCATTGTTCTCACTTTTCTTATCCCTGTAATAAGGCTACATCGTCTAAGTCTGTTTTGAGTGCCTATTGTATATCATACGTTTTATGTGCATTGTCTCATTCATTCCACAACAACCTTGCAAGGAAGTTATCTCAGCTTTACAAATTAGGAAACTGAAATTTAGAAAGGTTAGATGGTTTTAATATTTATAATTTTTTTTTTTTTTGAGATGAAGTCTCGCTGTGTCACCCAGGCTAGAGTGCAGTGGCACAGTCTTGGCTCACTGCAACCTCCACCTCATGGTTTCAAGCAATTCTCCTGCCTCAGCCTCCTGAGTGGCTGAGATTACAAGTGTGTGCCACCATGCCCAGCTAATTTTTGTATTTTTAGTAGAGATAGGGTTTCATTATGTTGGCGAGGCTAGTCTCAAACTCCTGACCTCAGATGATCTCCTTGCCTCAGCCTCCCAAAGTGCTGGATTACAGGTGTGAGCCACCACGCCCAGCAAATATTTATAATTATATCAGAAGAAGCTTTGTTATTGTACTGGGGCTGAAGAAAACATTTCTATGCAAAATTAGAGCTTGTGAGCTTTTAGGAAAATAATTACAGATTACTCTCTATAAAAAATTTAAATTCCTACAGATTGAAAGAGACTTACAGATAGTTGAAAGGCAGGTGGCAGGCTGAAAGAAACTATCTGCCTGGCATATAACAATATACAGAATATATAAAGAGAACTCACAAATCAATAAGAAAAATTGCAAATGACCTGAGACGAAAAAGTGAGCAAAAACTATAAACAGGTATTTCATAGAAATTGAAGTCTAAATGATCAAAAAACATAAAAAGATGTTCAATATCTCTAGTATTGGGAGAAATTTTTATCTTTAATATTTTTCCAAAATATTGAAACATTTAAATTTAATCAAATTTTTTGTTTCCGAGAACTGTAATTGATTCTTTCTCACAGCAACTTCTTCTGTTTTAATGAGTGTGAGATTCTCTTGGGATAATAAATTATACACTTTAAAAATTACCTTTAATTTCCTGTATTAATTCTATTTTCTCAGAGGTTAATTCAGTAAAATAAAATGATATCACCCAATGAATTAATTCAGCTTTATTTCAATGTTTGGTAGTTTTCTATTGTTTGTTACTATTTGTAAAAGTGGCCTAGATTGGCTGATGTGTCTCTGAAGACACTTGATCTCCTGGCAGTGAATATGACTTCCCGTTACAGGACCCAGCTGTGGTGACTGAAGGAAGGGGAGGGCCAGGAGTACTGAGTGTGGCCAAAAGGGCTCTGTTCTTCAGGGCATCTGGAACCTGGTTTTTGCATGTGGTAGCTCCCTGTCCCTCAAGCTAGTTGTCAGTTATAGGGGTTATTGCCTAAACTCTGTAGTCCCAGAGCTCACACTAGGAGTCTTACTCAACAGAATATTAATTTTATTTGGCTATTTGAAAGTGGATTCATGGCTTTAACCCAGGGCTGAGGCCAAGTCAGCAGTTCTGAGAGTTGCAAGCTGATGCAGTTATTCCCCAGACCCTTCATTACATGTCGGCTGCCTCTTAGACTCAGTTACTTTGAATCCGAGTTTAGTCCTATTCTTCAGTAGGAAAGTTTATAGGGTTTCTCCTAGCTGGATTAAATCTTCTAGAAATTCCATACTCTTCTAGTCAATTGATACCCTTCATGTTATGGATTTATTTGTATTGCTATATTTCTTTCATCATGTCGTTATGATTTTGGGAGGGGAGAGAGGTAACTGAGGAGTTTAGTTAGCCATCTTAAACAAATCCAAATAATTATTTGAGTTCACTGGTGGTAAGTGCTTTGAAGGATAATACAATATAGTGAGAAAGGTTATACTGGCTATCCTAATTTGGAGGAGTTTAGGGAAGAGCCTTCCCTGGAGATATATTTTAAAAGTTAGACTTCTACTCAGAAGCAGCAAAATAGGCTAGATGCCCTTTAGAGATTTCATTCATATTTATGATTCATTGGTTTCCCAAGTTTGTGTTCAATTTTTAAAAGAATTTTTTAAGGGATACTTATGGGATACTTAAAAACCTGAAATTGCAGTGACCTGAGCTCAGCATTTCAGCTAGCTCCTCTGTCATCACCTCATTGAACTTGCTCTATTTAACCTAAATGCGCTCCTCAAAGGGTTAGAGCTTTTACTGGAGACTGGAAGACTTTTCTTTTCTTTTCTTTTTTTTGGAGACGTCTCCTTTTGTCACCCAGGCTGGAGTACAGTGGTGCAATTATGAATCATTGCTCACTGTAGCCTCGACCTCCTGGGCCCAAGTGATCAAATGATCTTCCTACCTTAGCCTCCCAAGTAGCTGGGACGACAGGCATGTGCCACCATGCCCGCCTAATTTTTAAATTATTTTTTATAGAGACAGGGTCTCTCTATGTTGCCCAGGCTGATCTTGAACTCCTGGGCTCAACCCATCCTCCCACTTCTGCCTCCCAAGATGCTATGATTATGGGCACGAGTTGCTGCGCCAGGCCCTGTAAGACTTTTCAAGGGATTATCTTTCTTTGGGGAAGAAAAGCTAATTTCTTGACTTGGCAATACTTATCTCTTTTCTTTAACTCTAATTTCATGGAGGAAAAAAAGCTGCTACAGAAATTAATAGAATACCAAAAGCTAAATTGATCTTTCCTATAGAATTTAGAGTAAGTTGAATTTATACTACCTTTTTGGTTATAATTAGTAATTGTTTTACTATCATGATTATACCTTGACCATCAGCATGAGGATCAGAACTATTATTACTCTTATAATCTTGTTAATAGGATAAACTAATGGCTCAACATAATGGGATTAAAGAAGAGATTCTTCTTGTTATACCTAAGTGTAAGTTTCAGGAACTTGTATTAAGAAGAGGTTCTCTAGAATATAAAAACTTGAATGAATGTTCTGATAGTTTCCAAGTTAATATCACCATAACAGTCATTTAATGTATACTTCCCTTACCTAGTGAAGAATCCTCAAGTATGAAGATAAAATTTCATAAATCTACTTAAAATGCATCGGAAGCATAGATTTGGTTATTCTATGGATCAAATTCTACCTTCTGTGTACACAGCAATGTTCACCACAGTATTAAAATTATAGTCATTTGTCATATGATTAGCCATAAATTAACTGGTATTACCAATACTTCAGTTGAAAAACGTGTTATTTTAGGCTGGGTGCAGTGACCCATGCTTGTAATCCCAGCACTTTGGGAGGCTGAGGCAGGATTGCTTGAGCCCTGGAATTCAAGACCAGCCTGGGCAACATAGTGAGAGCCCCATCACTACAAATACTAATAAAAAAATTAGCCAGACATGCTGGCTCACACCCGTAGTTCTAAGCTACTCAGGAGGCTGAGGTAGGAGGGTTGCTTGAGCCCGGGAGGTTAAGACTGCAGTGAGCTGTGCTTATGCCACTGCGCTCTAGCCTGGGCAACAGAGTGAGACCTTGTCACAAAAAAAAAAAAAAAAAAAAAAAAAAAAAAAATGTGATCTTGGACTTGTCTGTAAAAGAACAATTGGGAAGAAAATTGTGTTTTAAGAGTTTGTTATTTTAGAGTAACAATAGAAGGAATGCATTAGCTACTTGCTATTTCTCTTACTCTCTATGTCCGAGAAAAATTACATTCCCAAGAAGCAATATACCTGGATTTTGTAATCTCAACTCCCCCACGGAAATTGCTTCTTAGAGATATGACTTAATATGTTGCCCTCTCAATCTTTATGGAAGTGTGCTCTTTGAAGTCTTTTTACCCCAGAAAAAGGTAAAATCCTGTTTGTATCCTAACATCTGTTAGGGAAAGATTTCTTTTGGTATTTAGTTAAAGAAATTTCTATCTCTAATACACTTTCTTCTTAGCATATGAAAATTTATTGCTGCCATTTTTGAATCATCAAACCTTATGATGTTGGCCTTTCCTTCTTGTTTTTGCATCAGGCCAAGAGAGATGTTGGCTACTTTGACAACCTTAAAGCAAAATCCAGGAATGTCACCAACAGCATGACTTTTGCAACCAAATCTAGCAACCAGAACTTTATCATTTTCCTCAGTAAAGTTTAAGCAACTGTCATTGTGTATGAGAGCTGTGGTTTTATTGCATTTCTTGGTTAGCTGGACCCTGATACACTTCTTGCTGGCAGCATTTGGCTATTTGGGTTCAACCTCTACTTTTTCTAGTACAATTCTCTTTGCATGTGAAATGCCTTCAAAGGGGTTTGCCTTGGGTCGGGTGTGATGGCTCACACCTGTGATTACAGAATCCCAGCACTTTGGGAGGCCAAGGTGGGAGGATCACTTGAGTCCAGGAGTTTGAGATCAGCCTGGGCAACACAGTGAGGTCCTATCTATTAAAATTTTTTTTTCTTTTATTTAATTAGCCAGATGTGGTGGTATGCACCTGTGGTTCCAGCTACTCAGGAGGCTGAGGTAGGAGGATCACTTGAGTCTGGGAGGTTGAGGTTGCAGTGAGCTGTGATTGTGCCACTGCATTCCAGCATGGGTGACAGAGCAAGACCATTTCCCCCGCAAAAAAAACTTAGTGGCAGCTTGCCTTCAAAAACATTTGGAAATGGGTCTTAAACTGTTTATTATGCCTCTTCTGGTCGTGTTGGTGGCTACAGAGCTTCCTGGCAGTTTAAAGACTGCAACACAGGACTGGTGTGGTGACTCATGCCTGTAATCCCAGCACTTTGGGAGGCCGAGGCGGGTGGATCACGAGGCCAGTAGTTTGAGACCAACCTGGCCAATATGGTGAAACCCTGTCTCTACTAAAAAAAATACAAAAATTAGCCGGGCGTGGTGGCACACACCTATAGTCCCAGCTACTTGGGAGGCTGAGGCAGAAGAATCACTTGAACCTGGGAGGCGGAGGTTGCAGTGAGCTGAGATCATGCCACTGCACTCCAGCATGGGTGACAGAGCAAGACTCTGTCTCAAAAAAAAAAAAAAAAAGAAAAGACTCCAACATTTGCCCATCTTGCTGGTGCCACAGGCCCGAGTGTAAGATCTAATATACTTTAATTAAAAATTGTGGCAAAATATACATAACATAAAATTTATCATTTTAACCATTTTAACGTGTACAGTTTAGTAGTGTTAAGTATATTCACATTGTTGTACAGGACTTTTCATCGTACACAACAGAAATTCTATCACCTATTGTGATGGTTAATTTTATACGTTAAATTGGCTGGGCCACAGTCCCCAGATATTTGGTCAAACATTATTCTAAATGTTTCTTTGAGGGTGTTTTTGGATGAGATTTACATTTATAAATACACTGCCATGGGACTTTTAAATTTTAAAAATGAGATTTACATTTAAATTAATGGACTTTGAGTAGAGCAGACTGCCCTCCATAATGTGAGTAGGCCTTATCCAATCAGTTGAAGGTCTGAAAAGTACAAAAGACTGCCTCCTTCAAACAACAGGGGCTTCTGCCAGCAGACAGTCTCGTAGTGCAACATGGGCTCTTCTCTGGGTCTCCAGCCTGGTGGCATTTGAACTCGAATTGCAACATTGGCCCTTGCCTGAGTTTCCAACCTGCCAACCTACCCTGCACATTCTGGACTTGCCACTCTTAAACTTTCTTTTTGTATGTGTGTGTGTGTGTGTGTGTGTGTGCATATATATATTCACATCCTATTGGTTCTGTTTCCCTGGAGAACCCTGATTTATACAACCATTAAACAACAACTCTCCCATTTCCCTGTTTACCCCTCCAACTCCCCAGCCCCTTGCGCCATCATTCTACTTTGTTTGTTTGCTTCTTATTACTTATTTATTTATTTTGAGACAGAGTCTTACTCTTGTCACCCAGGCTGGAGTGCAGTGATGCGATCTCCCCTCGCAGCAACCTCTGCCTCCCAGGTTCAAGCGATTCCCCTGCCTCAGCCTCTGGAATGACTGGGACTATAGGCGTGCGCCACCACAACTGGCTATTTTTTTTGTATTTTTAGTAGAGACGAGGTTTCACCATGTTGACCAGGTTTGTCTCGAACTCCTGACCTCAAGTGATCCACTTGCCTCGGCCTCCCAAAGTGCTGGGATTACAGGCGTGAGCCACTGCTCCAAGCTTGTTTGTTTTTAGAGATGGAGTCCTGCTCTGTTGCCTAAGTTGGAGTACAGTGGCACAATCACAGCTCACTGTAACCTCAAACACCTGGGCTTGAGCAATCCTCCTGCCTCAGCCTCCTGAGTAGCTGGAACTACAGGTGCGAACCACCATGCCCAGCTAATTTTTAAATTTTTCTGTAGAGACATGGTCTTACTATGTTGCCCAGGCTGGTCTCAAACTCCTGGCTTCAAGTGATCCTCCTGCTTCAGCCTCCCAGAGTGCTGGGATTACAGGTCTGAGGCACTATTCCTGGCCTCTACATTCTGTTTCTATGAGTTTTACTACTCTAGATATTTCATATAAGTGAAATTATATTGTACTTGTCTTTTTGTTACTGGCTCATTTCACTTAATGTAATGTTCTTAAGGTTTCTCCATGTTCGTATTATGTGTCAGAATTTGCTTTCTTTGTAAGGCTGAATAATATTCCATTGTATGTATATGCCACTTTGTATTTATCCATCCACTCATTAAAGGACACAAATTGCTTCCATTTTTTGGCTACTATGAATAACACTGCTATAAATATGCATGTATGAGTATCTCTTCAAGACGTTGCTTTCCATTTTTTAAATCTATACCCAGAAGTGGAATTGCTGGATCATACACTAATTCTATTTTTAATTTTTTACAAAGTTGCCATACTGTTTTCCATATGGCTGCACCATTTTCCATTTCTACCGAGTGTACGTGGGTTTCAGTTTCTTCACATTCTCACCAATACTTGTTATTTTCTGTTTTGTTTTTTTAAATTTTATAGTTGCCATCCTAATGGGTGTGAAGTGGTATCTCTTTGTGCTTTTGATTTACAGTTTTGTAATGACTACTTAATGTTGAGCATTTTTTTCATATGCTTGTTGCCCATTTGTATATCATCTTTGGAGAAATGTCTATTCAAGTTATTTGCACATTTTTACTTCAGGTTGTTTCAGTTGTGTTGTTGTCGAGTTGTAGTTCATTACATATGAACTACATGAGAAGGATGTTAACTCCTTCTCAGATATATGAGTTGATATATCTTCTCTAATTTTGTAGGTTGCCTTTTAACTCTGTTAATTATGTCATTTGTGTAATTTCGATGTAGTCCAGTTTATCTATTTTTCCTTTTGTTGCCTATATTTTGGTGTCATATCCAAGAAATCATTGCCAAATCCAATGCCATGAAGGTTTCTCCCTATTAAGAGTTTTATAGTTTTGGGTTTTATGTTTATGTCTTTGACCAATTTTGAGTTAGTTTTTTATATGGCATAACGTAAGTGTTATAGACTAAATTGTGCACCCTCTTCAGTTCATATGTTGAAGCTCTAACCTACAATGAGACTACATTTGGAGATAAAGCCCTTAAGGGGATAATTAAGGTTAAATGAGGACATAAGGGTGAAGCCCTAATCTAATAGGACTGGTGTCTTTATAAGAAGAGGAGGAGACACCAGAGATCTTGCTCCCTCTCCATGTGCATGCAGAGGAAAGGTCATGTAAGGACTCAGTGAAAAGCTGGTCATATACAAGCCAGAAAGAGAGGCCTTCCCAGAAACTAACTCTGCTGCCACCTTGATCTGGGACCTACAACATCTAGAACTATGAGAAAATTAAATGTCTATTGTTTAAGACACTCAGTCTGTGGTATTTTGTTATGGCAGCCCAAGTAGCCTAACAGAGTAAGTATATACCTTCATTATTTTACATGTGTATATGTGGTTTCCTCAACATCATTTTTTGAGAAAAGACTGTCCTTTTGCCATTGAATAGTCTTGGCACCCTTGTTGAAAATCATTTGACCATATGTGTGAAGGTTTATTTCTGTACTGTATTCAATTTCATTGGTCTGTATGCCTATCTTTATGCCAGTCCTACACTGTTTTGATTACTGTTAACTTTATAATATGTTTTGAAATCAGGAAGTATGAGCCCTCCAACTATGCTCTTATTCAAAATTGTTTCATCTATTCAGGGTCTTTGGGAGTCTATATGAATTTCAGAATGAATTTTTCTATTTCTGCAAAAAAAGCTGTTGGGATTTTGATAGGAATTGCATTAACTCTGTAGATTGCTTTGGGTAATATGGACATCTTTACAATATTAAGTCTTCTAATTCATGAACATGGAATGTCTTTAAATTTATTTATGTTTCCTTTCAGCAACATTCTGTAGTTTTCATTGTGTAAGTCTTTTTCCTCCTTGGTTAACACTATTGTAAATGGCATTATTTTCTTAATTTCCTTTTGGATTTTTCATTGTTAAGTGTATAGAAACACAACTGATATTTGTATGTTGATTTGGTATCCTTCAACTTTGCTGCATTCATTTATTAGTTCTAACAGTGTGTGTGTGTGCGTGTGTGTGTGTGTAATCTTTAGGGTTTTTGTTTGTTAGTTTTTTGAGATGGAATCTCATTCTGTTGCCCAGGCTGGAGTGCAGTGGCACCATCTTGGCTCACCACAAACTCTGCCTGCCAGGTTTGTGTGTGCGTGTGTGTGTGTGTGTGTGTGTGTGTGTTGGGGACAATGATGGTGGTAGAGTCCATCCTCAAAAATATGTTGTTAAGACTTGATACATACATAATTTAGCCTGAATCTACATGATATCAAAGTAATTATTTAGAAGTAAAAATGTTGTGGCCTGGAGCAGTGGCTCATGCCTGTAATCCCAGGACTTGGGGAGGCTGAGGCAGGAAGATTGCTTGAGCCCAGGAGTTCAAGACCAGACAGGGCCAAAAGTGAGACTTTGTCTTTACAGTATGTAAAAAATGTTAAAAATAAACCAAGTGTGGTGGCATATGCTATTCGTGAGGCTAAGATGGGAGCCCAGGAGTTGGAAGCAGCAGTGAGTTACAATCATGCTACTGCACTCCAGCCTAGGCAACAAAGCAAGACTCCATCTCTTAAAAAGAAAAACAAAAGTGAAAAATTCTGTCAAGAAGTTACTTTGCCCTGAAGTGCTAAATGACTAGAGTTGCCAGTTCTGTAGTTTATAATTTGTATACAAGCAATCTTATTCAAGGTTTTTCTCCGTAAAATGTGTACAGATCATTATAAATGTCACCAAATCATTTTGAGTGGTAAGCATTTTTAAGTTCTGAGAGAATTCATAATATAAAGCAGCCAGTACAAACTGGCAGGCCAAATCAGGCCTGCAGACATATTCACTTTGGCCTATACATTTGTTGGCCCACACAGTGTTTTTTGTTTCTGTTTTGTTTGTTTGTTTGTTTTTTAATTCTCGTTGTCAACTTATTAAATAGGGAGGTTTCATGCAAAAATCATTATTCCTAACTTTTTTGGAAAATTTGCTGACCTGGCAAGACTGAGCCTCCATTCCCACATGGCAACAGTTGGCTGGAGCTGGGGAGCAGCTGCTGGTGCTATCCAGTTCTCCTCGGTCTCCACCCCATTCTGAGATGGGAGTGCTTGTGAACACCGAGGCAGTGGACCTACCGGTCTCTACAGGAACCTCTTCTAACTTCCCACAGTGGCCAGCAGAATGCAGGGCTCAGGGTGGGCTCTCAGTAGGTGCTTGATTGTTCCCTGATTCTGATTCTTCAGACTTCTTTGCTTTCTTCCTTGATTGAAAAGGAGATGGTAGGACTATGGCCTTAAATAAATGAAATGCCTCAAAAGGAAAATGATTTCGACAATTCAGAGAGAAGGGAATGCCTTAAAAGAAAATATTAACACAAATATAATTTTTTACTATGTAATTTAGCTTTGAATTCTTTCTCTTATGTGAGGAAAACTGAAGAAAACAGCACCCAAGAAATAAGCCCTCTGTTTAATACAAGAAGGAAGCGGGGGCAAAAGGTTAGTCAGCCGTATTACAGTGGTCAAATTCTTGAGTTAACATAAATAGAAATAGATACAGAAAATGAGGACCATATGGTGGGCTAGGTCACAGCCACCGTGTGTGTGTGCGTGTGTGTGTGTGTGTGTGCGTGTGTGTGTGTGTGTGTGTGTGTGTACGCGCGCATGCGTGCACGCATACACTCGGCCACCCACTGAGAAAAGTATTCAACTTAAAGTATCCCAAAATATTAATTCCCCCTTCTTAATTACTGAAGCAAAGTATAATCGTCAATCCTTATTAAAATTGGTTTCAGTATTTCTACCATTCCTATTAAAAATAATGTTCATTTTAAAAGTGTAAGAAATGCAGAAATTCCAAGAAGAAAGGGAAAATACACCCAAGGCCCACTACCTAATATGAACTATTCTTAAAATTTGTTGCACACCATTCCAGAAACCTCTGCATATAAACCTCTCTACTTAGAGGTGTTTCTGATCAGCTTAGAAGGGTCTCCAGGGATGGCAGAGGATAGCAGCCTGAACTGAATTGGAATCAGTCCTCTGCTCTCCTTGAACAGTTTTTGATCCTTTTTATTCTTTGAACTATGTGTCTTGTTTATAAGTGAGCTTTGACTCACCAGAGTTGGAGAACCCAAGAGACGTTGGACAGAGGTGGAAGAGATAATGTATACTCATTGAAAAAATCAGCAAGAAAGGAGGAGAAGAGAAGGAAAGGAACAGCATTCACGAAAGCCATCCAAGATGGAGAAAAAAGAGCAAAGTATGATCCAGCGGCGGGGATTCTGTGGTATAGACAGGGCTGACTTAATATCAGGCACAGTGCTGAGGGGCCAGAAAAGTGTTTTAATTTCTTTAACAGCAGAAGAAAAATAAATGAGCCTTTAGGTCAAGAATAAAGGTTGTTTTTATTGTTTGTTTGTTTGTTTTGAGAGAGTCTCACTCTGTTGCCCAGGCTGGAGTGCAGTGGTGCGATCTTGGCTCACCACAACCTCTGCCTCCCAGGTTCAAGCTATTCTCCTGCCTCAGCCTCCCAAGTAGCTGAGAAAACAGGCGTGTACCACCATGCCCGGCTAACTTTTGTATTTTTAGTAGAGACGGGGTTTCACTATGTTGGCCAGGCTGGTCTCGAACTCCCGATGTCGTGATCTGTCCGCCTCGGCCTCCCAAAGTGCTGGGATTACAGTTGTGAGCCACCTCGCCCAGCCAAGAAAAAAGTTTCGATATATGATATTAGTGTGTTTATCATTATACCAACACAGTCATAAGATAATTTTTAATATATTTTTATGAGGAAGGGGTCCATGAAGGCAAAAGTGTCTAGGGCCCATAGAAGTCACAAAATGTACCCCTGGGTACACTGTCATGTCCCAAACGATTTAAATTTATTAAACATGTATGTGCTATGCAGTTTTTGCATACCTGTGATATTCTTATTCTAATTTTACAAATGAAGACGCTGACGTCTGTAAGGCAGTGAAGAGAAAGAAAGTGATGAAATTGGGGCCTGCTCCCAGGTGTCCCGATCTTCATTTCAGTGTATGTGAAAAGGGTGCCACAGGAGGGGCAGAAATGGGGCAGGGACTGATATGGAAAGAACAGAATCAAAATTTAAAATATGGAAGGATTTATAACTGGCCAAGTGTCTCCCCAGCCACCACATTTTCTTCCTGAGATGACACTTAGTTGTCAAAATGTATACTTTTAGGTAGCTCAAGAAGGTATAAGGGAAAGTGAGGGGATGGTGCTGCTGCCCAAGACAGGCTCATCAGGGTAGTTATTATTAGTGCTTCACTTTCCTTTGTGATCATGTTCTATAAAATGAATAAGACATGACAGAAACAAAGTTTAAGCCCTTGGCATAAAGTTAAAGCCTTTTAAAGACATTTAGTAAGATTGCCAGTTGCTGAGTTGTTACTGTGTTTAGAGGAAGGCTGCATTAAAATTCAGTAGTGAGTTAAGGTTCTTAACTGATACATATGGGCTTTCTAAAAAACCCAGTTTCTCACAGAAAGATTGTTTTTGTCTTTCATAAAATATACACACACACACACACACACGTATATATATGTGTGTGTTATATATGTATATGTGTGTGTATATATTTTGCTCCCTTTTGCTATATTATCTATAAATTAATTTTATTCTGAACTTACACTTGTGGTTTGGTATGTAGCCCAAATGAGTCATTCAAACAGAAAAAGATATGATCTCATGAGCATTATTTTAAACGTTTACTCTATTATTCAGAAGTCTTCATGTTTCTAGAAACAGCCATCTCTGCCTCCCAGATGGTCAACTGTGGACAATGAGATAACCCCTACAAAGGAGTGAGGAGAGGATAGTGCCTCTAGGAGGCACTGTACTGTTAATCACACCTCAAAAAGCCATGCTGCTCTGGTCTGAGACAGAGACCCTCCCAAAGTCTAACTCTCCTAATAAACTATCAGATACTACATTAAAAATTAATTTGGACTACAGTTACTCTGTGATTCACTTTATGTAGATCTAAGAAAGCAAGAACATTAGTTAGCTTACAGCTAACCCGGCAGCATGTTTTCCTTCTTAGCTGCAGGGGAGAATAATGTACAGGAAAAGGTGATGTAATGATTGTCTCACGTTCATTATTCTCTCCCAAATGAATAACCTTCCACACCAAGGATGAGCTCACTCACTATTAGTGGAATAACATCTGGTGAGCACGGGCCCCCAGCTGAACATGCTATTGGTTTGGGGTTATATTTAACCAGCAGAGACTCAACTGTTGTTACATGTATCACATGTGCAGCCCAGTTATATTGCAAATATCTTTTTAAGGGGTAAGGAAATACTCCTTAAAGTATTTTAACATGCAAGATTTTTCCTTATGAAACAAGGCACCAACCTATTCCAAAAGAGATCTTAGGCTATTATTAGAGTGGAATATCTCAGACATGTGACAGATGCCTTGGTTCGCTTTGGCTGAGGCTCGGATGCTTGCCATAGCTATCTAAGTTTAAATTTCAAATCACGGATAGGAATCTCTCTCCTTCAATTTCCCTTCCCATTCTTAATTTCCAGGCAGGCCTGCCACATGGACAATGGTGAATTTTGCAGTGTAATCTCTCTAATAGATTTACTGTAAATGATGAATCATCCTTGTACTTAAATCTAATGAGTAATGCTGTAAGCCAATTTGGTTTTAAAAAATGCAACCTAGCTAAGGTCATCAGTTAAATGTGCTAATACAGAGTAATGTAGATGTTCAGACACAAGCAGAATCGGTCCTAATGGTCAGGAAGCCCAGATACTCTGGAATCTGCTGTGTGTCAAAACCTGTAGGAGAATTGCTCCCTGAAAATCATGACATTTAGAAAAGAAGATAAGAATTTCATTCCATCAGCATGAGGAACACTCCCTCAACTTTAGGTTCCTCTGATTGTTCTCTTCATAAAATATATTAATACTTTATTGTGAAGACACTAACATGCTATTATAATTTTTATTTAAAAGGCCAGTTATGAAAATCATACCTATTTATTGAAGAAGACACAAGAAATTCAGAGAAGCACAAAGAAAATACAATGCTAACCATGCAGACCTGTTGGCATACATTAGTCTTTTTTATTTGAGTCTATGTAAGCATTTTCTCATGTTATTAACTATTCTTCTATATTTTATTCTGAATGGTCATATAATGGATATCATGTGACTGTACCATAATTTATCAAATCTGCTCCATCTTGGACTCTATAACCAAGGCTGTGATAAAAGTCTATGTAGCTAAATCTTTGCACACATAGGTGGTTATTTGCTTAGGATAAATTTGCAGAAATAAAATTGTTGGGTCAAAGTGAATGTGTATTTTTAAGGGTTTCGATAACTGTTAAGGATACCATCATAAGAGAATGGGAGATTTGCTTCCTTCCTGCAAATGGTATCCTCAAGATTAGAGATGCTGCCCAACTTCCTCTGCCTCAGTCAACCTCTGGTTCCTTATCTATAAAATAAGAGGACTGGAACAATGAGAAAACAATGATGTTAATCCTGCCAAATGACTCTCATATATTACCTCATTTACTCTCTGTACGGTAATCCCCTGAGACAGGTTAAATGCCTTGGTGAAGTTCAATAGCTTGCAGAGAGAAGAGTCAGAACTTGACCCTGGGTCTGCCCTCTTCAAAGCCCGTGCTCTCACCTACCTACCTATACAGTTGCTTCCAAGGCTATGACTGTCACTCACTGATCCTATACACTATGTGAGAGCCACTGTCCCAGGTGCAGGAGATTCAGTGGTGAACTAAACAAAGTCCTTGACCTCGGGACTCCTAGTAGGGAGACAGATAGTAAGTTTATAATAAAGTATCAGGTAGCAGTAAGTTCTGTGGAGAAAGATGAAGCAGGAAAGAAGATAAAGGATGGCTAGGATCCTGTTTTAGACAGAATGGTGGAAGAAAGCCGCTGTGTCTGAGTGGATGAAGTGAGTGACGCTGCCATGGAGATTTGTGGAGAGTAAACTCTGCAGGCAGAGAGAAGCAGCAGTACAAAGGCCCTAACACTGGGACATCCCTCGTGAGTTTGGGGAACTGCACAGCTGTCATTAGGGCTGACATGCAGTGAGACTCACACTGAGTCTATGAATTGGCCCAAGCATATTCTGGGGCAGGGGTAGTTAGAGATTAGACACAGGTGAGCACTGAGCAGCCACTGACAAGCAACACTGGTGGAGGTGACGTCACCTCCATGCTTCTGAGGAGGAAAGATGGCTAAACTCTCGTCACCTGATGCTCCTGTAGCTGGCGCTTAGGCCACAGCACTAAAACTCCATGCCCTGGGAAAACTCATGCAAATGCATTTCTGGAATCAAAGGGAAGAATTTTGATCCATGGATCATTCGGCCATATCATTTCTCCCCTTCTCCCGAGGAGAAGCAATGTTTGCTCCATATATCACTGAGAAATAAAATAGCAAAATAAAACATAAAGAATTTATTTGACTATAATTATCATGCAGAATTGGAAAAATATTCCACTTCAAAGTTATTCATCACTTTAGAGGACAAACACATCTATCCAGAGACCAGCTGTTTCCTGATGTCATTTAAATTTGAAAACCCCACATGTTCCGTTAGAGGAAGGAATCTAGCTTCCTTTGTGTTCTTGCAAACTTTTTAAATTTAATTTGGGATTCAATTAATTTACTATACATTATGAAGAACCTAAATGTTCTCACAGACCAATTTTCAAGAGTATAGTAACCTTGTATAGTATATCATTGCTTGGTTGGAGTTACCTGAAGCAAATGAACTGAGTAATACAGTGTACATCAGATAGAAGAGATGTGACATACATAAAGAACTTTTATTGTTCCAATGTAATAACCCATGCAACTTATGCAAGAAAAAGCCAGTGTGCTTTGGAATATTCCAGCTTCAGGATTAAATTCATTCCATGTACTCTAGCAGGGAGGAGGGACATTCTTAACAGCTGGGACCAGAATCTGTGCCAGTGAAATACTCCATAAACTACGAGCCATGGAAGATGCCTCCTGAGGACATGGGATAGCCGGGGACAAAGAACAGTCACAGCTAATCGTCTCTACAATAAACACATGGAGATGGGAAAAACTGAGAGGAGAGAGAGTGAGTGGTGAAGAAATATGATGATATGCCTTAAAATCTTTTCAGATGTCGATTATGCAATGTTCAGTTTTAGGATCTTTTCATTTCTGTGATGTAAACCCACCTTTACCATCCCAAATCTTTAGTGGATTCTGCTATATACACAAATGCCTTGTGTGGATGCTGTGCATGTGTGAGCTTGTGTCCTGTGGGAATTGAGAGACTGAGTTCCATGTCTGGGTTAATGTGGTACAGAAAAGGGACGGCACATGCAAGATAATCTGTCAATTAAACTCATCAGTGGAAGCAGCACTCAGAGCCAGAAATAACAATGAGAGTAAAAGTACCCTGGGAATTCCCAGATATTCTGGGGACAGGCATTGGATTTTCACTGAAGGAAATATGAAATGGGAGTTCGAACCACCTTAAGAGGCTAGGATACTCTTCTGACATCTGGGTTATCTGTTAGTGAATATTTGGAACTGAATGGGTTCTCTCGTATTTATCATGTTGCTTTCCAAGCATATGATTGTAGTTAAGATATAAAATGTAGACACAAAGATTTCTTACTTCTTAGCTGGGTGTGGTGGCTCACACCTGTAATCCCAGCACTTTGGGAGGCTGAGGCAGGTGGATCATGAAGTCAGGAGTTCGAGACCAGCCTGAGCAACATGGTGAAACCCTGTCTCTACTAAAACACACAAAAATTAGCCAGGCGTGGTGGTGTGTGCCTGTAGTCCTAGTTACTCAGGAGGCTGAGGCAGGAGAATCACTTGAACCCAGGAGGCAGAGGTTGTCGTGAGCTGAGATCGTGCCACTGCACTTGAGCCTGGGCGACAGTGCGAGACTCCGTCTCAAAAAAAAAAAAAAAAAAAAAAGATTTCTTACCTTTGGGTAATGACTAGGGCCTTGGGCTGAATGTCCAGAAGTTACCCAGTTATCTCTGGTTCTCTAGGATATTCTGGATTGTGAATATCCCAATATTTCTTAATTTCTACAGTCCTGAAGAAGTTCTTCACAGGACTGGGTCAGAGGTTCTGAATCAATACACAAGTGTTCTAGAAGTTACTGTGTATTATGACTATAGAAACCAAAAGAAAATACTTGCAGGAAAACATCAGGAAATATTAGGCTAGAGGGTTTGTTGAATGTGGTTTCTTGAGTCTTCCCGGTTCTTCATGGGAGACAGACTTGGGTTGGTAGCAATGGCAATCTGCATGGCCATGGTTAGTTCTCTCAGATCAACAGAAGCCCCAGTTAGAGGCTTATAAAACTTCTCATCAACCTCACTACCCTAAAGCTCTATCATAATTTTTATAAAGTTGGAAGAAAAAAAAAAGCCTTTACTAAGTTTTATCACTTGGATAAAGATCATATTCCAAGTACAATTCTTGGTATGCCATATCACCATTTGGCTTCTTTGACCACAGGTTACTCGATGATTATTAGACATCACGTGCATAGATGCACAGCAATTATTTCTGAAGGCAAGCCTGTGACATACGCAATTGGTTCAATACTTAGGAGTGGCAGGGCCCAGCAGGACCAGCCATGGCCTCCCACAGAGTCGTATTTAACAATTGGTTGACTAGGATATACAAGATCTGTGATATCATGCTAGCATGTTAGAAGTTGTTTTCCTAAGGGTCACAGTTGGCTATATATAGAACAATGCCATCAGCCAGAAAGGACTTCCTGATTGCATATATAGGATTTGCTTATGTTTACAGGAGGAGTAGCTTCCTATTTTCATTCCCATTCTCAGGGAAAGTGATTTGATCTAGATAGAGTAGAATCCCAGGACCATTTTGTTTGCAAGAAGAGAAACTCAACTCAATCCAATTTAAGTAAAATTTGAGCTTAATTGAGAGAATACTGGAATAGCTCAGAGAATTGAAGGATGGTTCTCAGGAACTACAGGAATGTTGAAGACCTTCATGACTGGAACCAGGCACTCAAACTCTAAATAGCACACTCTTCTGAATCTTATTTCTGTTTTCCTATGCATGTTGGTTGTATTCTATTTTACTATGAGGAGCTTCTCTTTTTTTTTTCTCTTTTCTTTTCTTTTTTTTTTTTTTTGAGACTGGGTTTTGTTATGTTGCCCAGGCTGGAGTGCAGTGGCACAATTATGGCTCAGTGCAGCCTTGATCTCCCGGGCTCAAGCAATTCTCCCACCTCAGCCTCCTGAGTAGCTAGGACTACAGGTGCACACCACCAGGCCTGACTAATTTTTAAAAAATTTTTAGTAGAGATGAGGTTCTGCTGTGTTGCTCAGGCTGGTCTCACACTCCAGAAGCTTTTTCTTTATGCTAGAAGACAAGATTTTCCCAGTCCTGGGCTTTCTTCATCCCTAGAGGAAAACAAGCTTCCTTTATGCAATGTTAGGTTAAAAAAAAAATCCTGGAGCAGGCCTCTGACTGGCCAGATTTAAACCATGTTTCCAACCCTTGGATGAATTGCTATGGATAAGAATATGAAGCACCATGATTGGCTGGTCATGTGTCCATTTCTAAGAGTAAAGGCAGTGGGGGAGATTCTATTACCATAAAAAGAGTGTAAGATTCTATTACCATAAAAGAACTGTGCACCAGGGAGCCATACAAGTTGGTATGGTACATCTACTGGCATTTTCCCACTGTCTCCCTTACCCTTATGGAGATCACTGAGGAGAGGAAGATTACCCATGAATTCAATCTGGCCCAAAGAAGAAAGCTGCTTCTTCATCTCTATGTGACTAACGTTGGTCCTTGGGGCAGATGGTTCCTTTGGCAAGATACTATGGTAGACTTTATTTCTGAAGCACAGGTAGGCCTCTTGAAATTGTTTTGTTTGTAAGTAGGAAAAAGAGACCAAAACTTCTTGGCATTATCTTGTAAAGTGCTAGTTCCATTGTAGGCAGGGAAATTTAAGCAGATAACCTCACATTTAAAAACAGTTTATCTTCTCTAACATGGATCAGAGTATACTATGTTTGGAAAGTATTGTTTCTACTGGAAAAGGCATATGAGATGTATTTAGTCCAACAGTTACAGTGAAAACTGCAAGAATAATGAGGATGCTTAGGTTTAAGTTGGACTGTCACGGAGATTTCAAAAGAGAGATTGAACTTGTGGTGCAAAGCCCACCGTGGCTGTCCTATGAGTCTCCTCATTAAAAGCAAAACAAAACTAAAGAAGGCAGTCTCCTACTGTGGGTGGGATATATACAGTAGGAATAAAGATTTACATTTGGAGAACTGAAGAACTAAGCATTTTTAAAAGGGGCAAGAGAAGGCTGGGCTTTTAAGCTAAGGGAGCAAGGTTAGGAACCGGAATATTTCCACAGGAAGGCACGGGTAAAGGACTTCCAGTTTTTTCCCCACTTGGGCTGTGAGATTTGTCATATTTGTCATGCAGTGTTAATTTTTTTCTCCTTATCTGACAAATCCCTCTAATTTTCACCAACCCTTTAAGTCTATTAGACAAGCACAAGTTCTATGTTGGTAGTATTGTGGGGAATTAAAGAGAAGAGCAACAAAAAGAAGCATGATCCTGTATCCTTCCATGGAGATCATTATCACAGCACGAGAAAAGGAATCCCAGATCATCCAGGTGGCACCAGGACAGAGGATCAGGGCAGAGCTGAAGGCAATGGAGAGGAACAAGTGACTCATAGAAACAGCTGCAAAGAGGGTGATTCAGGAACAAACTGAGGGACAAACATCCTCTTTCTCAAATATTCTAGAGGAAGGTGACTTTCAGAGGTTAAGAAATGGGAATGGTGGGGGGAAGACACATATTTATTTTATTCTCTGCGATTAGACCCTTTTGCTCCTCCTCTTATTTCCCTATTTCTCAAAATTTATTACATTAATTTCTCTCTCCAAGATGGATCAAATACGCTTTGCTTATACAAGTATTTAGAGTTCATTTTATTCAATCATGAATTTTTATTAATTATATGTCTGTCATCCCCATTAGACTGAAAAGACAATGGCTATGACCCGCATACAGGGAGGATGGTAACTGAGATAGTGCTTTGCATACCGTTGTTGCTTAATAAATGGCTTTAAATTGATTTGAAAATGGTTTACTTAGTTGACTTCCTTCTTTGCAAGAGCCAACTCAGACCCATTGGCACTTCATTTTCTCCTGTAAATTGCCGTATTATCTAGAATATTTTAATAACTTTCACCATTTTGAAATAATGCTAAATTGAACTAATTTTTCACTAAGCTTCTCAAGGAAGCAAAATCACAAATACTTCAAGTGTCATAAAATCAAAAGTACACATTGTCTTCCCACAAAGGGAAGAACCACAATGAGGTATCTGCTCTTAAGAAAAGTTCTTGATACTTTTAGGATGATCTCAACTTCCAATTAGGAAGTTGGACTGTTTCAGGAAGAGAGTAATTGTTGACCGAGAGGGAGTCAGATTTTCTAGTGATCCAACTTGAAAGGGCCAGCTATTGACAAATTGGTACTTTAAAATTTTTCTGCTTGACAAACAATCCCTAACTCCAACCTTCTTTAATCACTACATATTCCTGTGGATGTAACAGGCATTACATAAAGGGAGAATCTCAAACACAAGCCCTAGCTTTTTTCATTCTACCAGTCTTCTCTGAGCAATTCCAATTTTTTGTTGTTTTGTTTTGTTTTAAAATGAATGACTGAAGATAACTTTGAATCCTGGAACATGGCTGTGATATGGAAAATGAAAATAAAAGAGTACAAAATAACATGTATATTGTGATTGCAGCTATTTAAAATATTTATGCCCATGAAAGATAATACTGCACAAATAGCATAATTGTGTTGGAGAAGAGCAGAAGGAAGAAAGAAGCTGTATTATTTTGGTCAAATGCGGTCCTTCTGTAAAAGAGACACCTGAAAATACAGTGGCTTAAAGGGCAAAAGTATTTGCTTTCCTCTGTACCAGTCCAGGGCAGGGAGGAAGGCAACTCTGCTCCATGTGGCCACCCAGAGACCCAGGCTCCTTCTGTCTTGCTCCCTTGTCATTCCCTAGGGCATTGTCCTCATCTGCTGGGTTGCAGTCATGACCGTGTTCAGCTCAAAGAAAGTGGACACAGTGTGGGGGAGTTTGTGCAATATCCTAGGGTCCATACTGGGAAGCAACACTCCTATTTCTGCACCTGTTCCTTTGATGAATATTGTCTCGTGACAACACCTAACTCACTGCAAAGAAGGTTGGGAAATGCAGTCGAGTTGGGCTCTCTTGTTCCCAGAGCAAAGTAGAAAATGGATTTTGGCTGATAGTCTCTGTTGTTATAGTTACCAATCATTGAGAAGTGTGCTTAGTGATTTACACATACTGCCTCATTTAATCCACAAAACTCCATGTCCAAGATCTCCTTGCTTATAATAGTTACCAAACATATCATCCTTGCATTACACCTACTGTCTTTCAGCATAACGGCATTCTGAATATTTATTATCTCAAAATATTTTAATGTTGTTATATAGTAGTTCCAACTTACAGAATTCATATTTCATTATCTCTAAAGCTCCTTTCAGCTCCGAAGTATTGCTTATTTATTTCCACAAAAAAGAAAACAGGGGTCTATGGACCATTGACTGGAACTGAGGTGGTAGGAGGGGGTGGGACTCTAGGAAAATGTGAGATGAAAAGAATGGAGAACTATTGATTCATGTATTATGACTTTTATATCCCACATATTTTTGTTTCATTATTCATCTCCATCAATATCTAGTTTTTAAAATTTGCTTTGCATATTTTAAAAAATTCAGTATATTATTATATCAGAAATATGTTTAGGATCAGAATTCTGTGACTTTATTAACCATACGAATGTGGGCTTTTAATGTTGACACTAGAGAACAAACCATTTTTATCATATTCCCTAATTTCTGACCTATAAGACCTTCCCCACATACACACATATACTTGTTAACTAAATCATGCATTTTAGTGTCATCCTTGGGTGCCAGCTATTCCAACATATGCCCCAAATCTGATAACTCATCAAGTACTATCAATTTTACTCCTTAAATGTATCTCTTTTCTCCCTTCTCCCTAGTCCCCCTCTCAGAGTAACCACAGCTGACTGCTATTGTTTTCTGCATGTTCTAGTCCAATCCATTCTGTATACTGCTGCCAGAGAGATCTTTTCTAAAGCACAAACCTGATCATGGAACTGTTTGACTCACAACCGTTCTGTGACTTTCCAACACTTTCAAAATATGGACCACCTTTCATTTGGTTTCACTGACATTCCCTACCTCCTAGCCCACCATATCAAACTCCATGCAGGTCTACACATATGCCATACACTCTCTTACTCCTGGGCCTTTGCATATGCCGTGGCCTCTCACTTGGCTATCTTCTAGCATACCCCCAAGTCTTTCTACATGACTACCCCAAAAAGAGTTAATTGCCCTGTCTGTGTGCTTCCCTAATACTCTGTGCTTAAACCTACTTATTAAACACTTATTAGACACTTATTAAAGTGTCTTAGGATTGTCTGTTGATTTGTCTACCTCTGTATCTTTTTTTTTTTTTTTTTTTGAGACAGAGTCTTGGTGTGTCACCCAGGCTGGAGTGCAGCGGTACAATTTCAACTCACTGCAAGCTCCACCTCCTGGGTTCAAGTAATTTTCCTTCCTCAGCCTCCCAAGTAGCTGAGATTACAGGCGTGCTCCACCATGCCTGGCTGATTTTTTGTATTTTTAGTAGAGATGGGGCTTCACCATGTTAGCCAGGTTGGTCTCGAACTCCTGACCTCAAGTGATCTGCTCGCCTTGGCCTCCTAAAGTGCTGGAATTACAGGTGTGAGCCACTGCACCCAGCTCTCTCTGTATCTTAATTATAGGCCACTAGAAGGTAAGAATCGTCTTTTACTTGTTTGGTCTTCAGTGCTTGCCATTAGTCTGGATTGAGATAGGCACTCATTAAATGTTTTCTGAAGAAAGGAAGTAGGAATGGAAAGTCCTGACTTATCATTTAATCTTCATCTTTCTTAAGAAGAAGAAGTGATGGAAATATCTATTGACTCTGATGTTACTCTGATGTCAGCCCTTCTTGAGCCTGCAAGAAGTAAAGTGAATAATTCAGGGCTCTCTGACTAACAGAGATGATGGAAGCAATTGCTTGTCCTCACTGCTGGAGCCCAGAAATAAGTTGAATGAATCATGCTTATGTTCCTGGTATGCATGCCATGAAAATGGTCTAAGAACTCCTAGCAACTCTCTCAAAATTAAGACAAATTTCAGTGTTGGCTACCTAACGTGTTTTCTGGCACATATATTTCCAAGCTCCACACCTGGCAGAAAGATGATATCATAAAATTGAACATGATTGTGTTGGACAAGTAAACTGTGCTTCTGGTAACATACGCACAAAAGTTACATTTATATTCTCATTCACTGAGGTATGTAGGGGTGACTAACAAAGATATATCTGAGATGGGTGTGAGTCCAGGGCAGGATTAGGGCCTAAATTTGGCTGCTGAATGCATGTCCACTGACCTTTTCAGTATCTGGCAAACTTTACTTTAAAAACAGGGTTGATCTTTAAATTATGACTAGAAAAGTCTTAGCTAAGCAGCAGTCCCTGCCCAACCTCCTCCCACTCCCAAATAAGAGAATAATGGTCTCTGTCTTTAAAAAGTTACAAACTATCCTCTAACTAGGTAGGATCCACATGGCAGATCATTTTTAAATTTCCAGAGCCCTCACTAGAAGTTTCATATCAGTGAGGAATTAAGTTCTGTTGTGAATACAGAAAACCCTGAATATATAGAGGCTTAAACAAATTGAGAGTTTTGTGTTTCTCTTGTCGTAAGTTCAAAGGTAGAAAATCCAGCTGGTAAAGCAACTTCCGAATGCCATCAGGGACTGTTTTGTGTTGAATTGTGCCATCCTAAAAGATAAGCTGAAGTCCTAAGCCCTGGTACCTGTGAATTTGATGTTTTTGAAAATAGGGTCTTTGCAGATGTAACCAAGTTAAGATGAGGTTATTAGGGTGGGCTCTAATCCAACATGACTGGTGTCCTTATAAGAAGTCAAAATTTAGATAGAGCACTCAGGAAGATGGCCATCTGAAGATGGAAGAAGAGATTTAAGTTACACCGTAGCAAACCCAGGAATACCTGGGGTTCCCTTCTAAGGGGCAAAGAAGGATCCTCACCTAGAGACTTCAGAGGATGCGTGATCCAACCAACACCTTGATTTCAGACTTCTGGCCTCCAGAACTGTAGGAGAACAGATCTCTGTTGTCTTAAGCCACCCAATTTTTGGAGTTTTGTTCTGGAAGCCCTGGGAAATAAATACAGGGATGTAGGATCCTTCCATTTTTCAACTCTGCTGAGCTCTCTTTGCCTCATACTCACATGATGGCTGGTTTGCCTTCAGCATCTTGTTTAAGTCCCATGTAGGAAGAAAAGAAAGGAAAATAAACAAAAGGCATTCACCAGTGAGATCTACCTTCTTTATTTTCCTGAAAACTGGCATTTTGTTTGAAGAGAGAATAAAAATTACTTACATTAATATCTCTATGTGTCTTTTTAAATTTTTAAAATAAACTTTGTTAGAGCAATCTTAGTTTCACCATGAAACTGAGCAGAAAGTACAGAGTTCCCATATACTCCCTGCCGCCACATGCATAACCTCTCCTGATATCAACATCCCATACCAGAATAGTACATTTGTTACAATGGATGAACCTGCATTGACACATCATTATCACCCAAAGCCCATAGTTTACCCTAGGGTTCACTCTTGGTGTTGTACATTTTGTGGGTTTTGACAAATGTATAATGACATGCCTATACCATTATAGTATCTTACAGAGTAGTTTCACTACCCTAAAAGTCCTCTGTACTCTGCCTATTTGTCTCTTCTACCTCCAGCCACATCCCTGGAAAACACTAATCTTTTTTCTATCTCCATGGCTTTGCCTCTTCCAGAATGTCCTATAGTTGGAATTATACAGTGTGTATCCTTTTGATACTGTTTGGCTTTGTGTCCCCACCCAAATTTCATCTCAAATTGTAATCCCAGGTGTTGAGGGAGGGACCCGGTGGGAGGTGATTAGATCATGGGGGCAGTTTCCTCCGTTCCTGTTCTCACGATAGTGAATGAGTTCTCACAAGATCTGATGGTTTTACAAGGCAATTTTCCCTGCTCTGTCTTGCACTTGCTCTCTTGCCTGCTGCCATGTAAGACATGCCTGTTTCCCCTTCCACCATGATTATAAGTTTCCTGAAGCCTCCCCATCCATGCAGAACTGTGAGTCAATTAAACCTCTTTCCTTTATAAATTACCCAGTCTCAGGTAGTATCTTTATAGCAGTGTGAAAATGGATGAATACACCATTTCAGATTAGCATCTTTTACTTAATAACATGCATTTAAGGTTCCTCCATGTCTTTTCATAGCTTGATCATTCATTTCTTTTTAGTGCTCAATAATATTCCATTCTATCAATGCACCACAGCTGGTTTATCCATTTCACCCACTGAAGGAAATCTTGGTTGCTTCTTAGTTTTGACCATTATGAATTAAGCTTCTGCAACCACCTGTGTGTAAGTGTTTGTGTGGACATAAGTTTTCAGATCATACGGGTAAATAGTAAGGAGTGTGATTGCTAGATTGTTGGTAAAAGTATGTTTAGTTTTGTAAGAAATGGCCAAACTATCTTTCAAAGTGACTGTACCAATTCGCATTCCCAGCAGCAATGAAAGAGTAACTGTTGTTCCACATCCTCCCCAGCATTTGGTGTTTCAGTGCTTTGGATTTTGGACATTTTAATAGACATACAGTAGTATTTCATCATTTTAGTTTGCAATTCTTTAATGATATGCTATGTGAAGCATCATTTTATATGCCTATTTGCCACATCTTCTTCGGCAAGGTGTCTGTTCAGTCTTTTGTCCATGTTTACATCAAGTTGTTGATTTTCTTATTGTTGAGCTTCAAGAGTTCTTAGTATAGTTTGGATAACAGTGCTTTATCAGATAAGTCTTTTGCAAGTATTCTCTCCCTGTCTGTAACTTATCTTGCCATTATCTTGGGAGTCTACTTTCTTTTTTATTTTATTTTACTTTTATTTATTTAGAGATGGAGTCTCACTCTTTCACTCAGGCTGGGGTGCAGTGGCGCGATGTTGGCTCACTGCAAACTCCACCTCCCAGGTTCATGCCATTCTTCTGCCTCAGCCTCCCAAGTAGGTGAGATTACAGGTGCCCGCCACCATGCCCGGCTAATTTTTTGTATTTTTAGTAGAGATGGGGTTTCACCGTGTTCGTCAGGATGGTCTCAATCTCCTGACCTCATGATCTACCCTCCTTGGCCTCCCAAAGTGCTGGGATTACTGGCGTGATACTTTCTTTTAAAAAGCTTTACTAGAGGCCTCAACCAGTGACTACTACTTCCATCTCATGATCACCCCATGAGCAATGGTGTCTGAAAATGCATTATTTTGGCTAAACACACTGTAGGCACACATTAAATCGGGGTTCTCTTAGTAAGGAAGAAGGAGAGAACAGCTGTTGAATGGGGTATTATTTCCATTTGGGCTGGCATAACAAAATACAAGAGGATGGGTAGCTTATAAACAATAGAAATTTATTTCTTACAGTTCTGGAGGTTGGTAAGTCCAAGGTCAAGAGAATGGCAGATTTTGTGTCTGGTGGAGCTTGCCTTCATAGATGATGTCTTCTAGCTATGTCCTTACATGATAGAAGGGGCAAGCTAGCTCTCTGGGGTCTCTTTTGTAAGGATACAAATCCCAATCATGAAGGCTCCACCTTCATGACCTAATCACCTCCCAAAGGTGATACCATCCTCCTAACACCATCACATTGATGATTATGTTTCAACATATGAATTCTGGTGTGGATACAAACACACAGACCACAGCAAGTGGGCATTACTAGTGTTTGTCACAGAAACCCTTTTACCTAGGGACTTGTAAATAGTTTTATGACAGAGTAGAACTAAGATTCTAAATGAATAGAATCCCATGTGCTTCTTTCTAAAATATTAAGTATTATAGAAACTAAAATCTAAAACGGCAGTTACAGGCTGTCTAATCAAAACCTCTTATTTTATACATAGGGAATAATTCTCCAAGATGTGTAAGCAGTGTAATCAGGGTTTACAAAGCTAGTTGGTACCAGAGCCCTTGACTTTCATAGAGAGTCATTGTACCTGTTTTATCACTGTACCTGTTTTAGTGTGCAGTTCATCTTTAGAAGGCAATATCCTAATTATTTACCAAGCTAAGAAAAGCACAATTTCTTTAGAAGGTAATATCCTAATAATTTCTTTACCAAGCTACAGAAAGCAAGCTAATAGTCTACCAGACACAACAAACCTCACCCAAATAGTAAGTGTAGCATCCATTCACTTTGCTTCTTATATCTTATTTCTAAGCTTGAGGCAGAAATGAAAGGTTTGTATTCATAAGGCATAGGAGCTACAACCTAGATGACTTATATTTGTGTAAAAAAAATAATAATAAACTCTCTGTCTACTCAACTTTGTTGATTCCATGACTAGATTCCTAGACCAAGAAACATAAAAAGTAAAAATTTAGCTGATTTTAGACCTCCAAAAAGAGTAAGGAAAATAATTTAGTCATATATTTCCAAAAAACTGTTTGTTAAAGTCATGAAGTTTGAAAAGCATCGTGGAAGACATCTTGGATCAATGTATGTTCTTGAAATTGGTCCCTAAGTGTTAGAGGTTCAGATGATTTTATGATTTACATATAAAAAGTGTACTGCAAAGTTAATGGAGCTAGGCTGGATGGCATGAAGTTTTATATAAAATAAAATACATTTAGCATTCAGGTAAGAGAAAATGTATCTATTTCATTAATCAACGTTACTTCCACAATATATACAGTAGCACATAATGAGATCTAATCCACTCACCAAGATATAAATTTATCAGGTTAGGAGAATGGGCATCTATTATAAATCAGATGTTAACAGTAGCTTATGGTTTCTTAAAATACAGACACTGTTTTTGAACTGATCTAAAGAAACTTGCATGGAAAAATTTGCTTCATAATGATATAAACTGTAATGCTTAGGGGTCCTGTTCTCTGAGTCATTCTAATTTTGGTTTATATACTGCTGAATTAAGCATTGCCTCAGAAGAGCGAGTCATGGGACAATGAGCAGGAGATCAGGACAGGGACACTGGAGGAAAAAGTAACCTGCAGCTTGTCCTGAAGCTCCCCTGCTGTACAAGCTTCCACGTACCTGCCAGGGAAATTTTAAAATGTTGACTGTATTCATAAGAACATTTCAATGGTTTGACATTTGAAGGTACAAAAGTGGAGGCAGGGAAGAATCTTCCTCCTATTCCTGCTCTCAGCCACCCCTCTCTTTCTTTTTTTTTCTTTTTTCTTTTTTTTTTTTTGAGACAGAGTCTCACTCTATCACCTAGTCTGGAGTGCAGTGGCACGATCTCAGCTCACTGCAACCTCTGCCTCCTGGGTTCAAATGGTTTTCATGCCTCAGCATCCCAAGTAGCTGGAACTACATACATGACCCACCATGCCCAGACAGCTACCCTTTCTTAAGGCAACTAATGTTAAACATTTTAATGTAATCTCATATCATTCACGGATGGATGGATGTATTCATGATTTGTTATTCATCTCATTTAGATTAAAAAATTATTAATTGATATCAATGAAAGGTGAAGATAATTTGCCATTTGACACAGGCCAAAAATTTTGGAGTTATCCTCCCTTCCTTCCTGCATTCCTTCTTCCTTTGCTTCCTTCCTTCTTTTCATGCCCTATCTCAATGCATCTCCAATATAATTGGCCTTCCTTTCAAAATATATGTAGATTTAAAATATTCCTCACCACTTACACCTACATCATCCTGGCCCCAGACACCATCTCTCACCTGGACTATATCAACAGCTTCCTCGTGCTTCTCCTTGCTTCCTTCCTTGTCCCCTTTAAAACTAGTGTGATCCGAAAGCAATCCAAGTCAGATCACATCACTCCTCTACTCAGAACTTTCCAATGGCTTCCTACTTTACTTAGAGAAAATACAAAATCCTTACAATGGGCCACACGTCCCTTTATCATCTGGCCCTATGTCTCCTTGATCTTATCCACCAACTGCTCTCATTCTCACTCATTGCCCAGTCACACTGTCTTCCTTGCTTTCCTTAAATTTATCAGCCTTACTCCAACCCCACCAGTTGTTCAGCTGTTTCCTCTGTCTGCAGCCCTTCCCAGCCACCTACATAGATGGTCCGTCACCCCCTTCATCTACTTGTTCAAATGGCACCTTCTAGGCGAGGCCTCCCTAACCATCCTGCTTAAAATGTCAGCCTCCTCCCCAGCCGCTGTATTTCCCAACCACCTTACCTCGGCTTCATAGTATTTGATGCCTACTAAAGTACTGTGATTTACTTGCTAGTTTTGTTTATTGCTGTCTCCCTTCATTTGAATGTGATATGAAGGGAAAGATTTTTGTCCATGTGGCTCACAGCTGTGTCCTCGGTGCTCAGAACAATGCCCAGTAAGCGTATGGTAAGTGAATAAATTTCAGACACTTTAGGAATCTTTCTACTTTCTTTCTCTCTCTTTTTGTTTTTGATTTTTAGTAGAGATGGGGTTTCACCGTGTTAGCCAGGATGGTCTTGATCTCCTGACCTCGTGATCTGCCCGCCTCAGCCTCCCAAAGTGCTGAGATTACAGGTGTGAGCCACCGTGCCCGGCCTTCTACTTTCTTTTGCATAAAACGTTGTTTCTAAATTATCCCTGCCTAGGCCACATGCAGAACAAAGTTGATAGTACTCAAAAGCTGGCTGACTATTGTAATAATTCTGTCCCTATATATTCTCATTCTTGAGAGAAAAGTACATTTGCTTTATTTATGAGGCACAGAGGGTCATTGCTCTATAATTATGACTACTGAGGACATGCTATGCGTTGAATTGTGTCCCCTCAAAATCCATACGTTGAAGTCCCAACCCTCAGCACCTCAGAATGTGAACTTATTTGGAATAAGATTATTGCAGATGTAATTAAGATGAGGTCATACTAGAGTAGGGCGGGTTCCTAATCCTGTATGACTGGTGTCCTTATAAAACAGAAAATTCGACACAGACATGCAGACAGAGAGTACCATGTGAAAATAAAGATAGAGATCTACAAACCAAGGAATGCCAAAGACTGCCAGCAAATTACCAGAAGCTAGAAGAGGGGCATGGAACAGTTTCTCCTTCATAGCCATCAGGAGGAACCACTCCTGCTGACACCTTGACCTCAGACTTCCAGCCTCCAAAACTGTGAGATAATGAATTTCTGTTGTTTGAGCCACCTGGTTTATGGTACCTTGTTATGGCAGCCCTAGGAAACCAACATAGGACCTATGGAACCGTGGCATCTTTTTGTTTTTGTTTACAAGTGGTTCACATAACTGGTGCAGAATACCACTCAACAAACATATCGAATGAGCAATGGGAAAGTTTGCCATGATCTGCTTCAAGGAGGACAACGAACATGGGAAATAGAAAATCAACATTGGACTGACATTCCCACCAGAGCACTGACCATGTCATTTAATATTCAGTTTCCAGCACAGAACCTGATTCTGATTCTCAAGACACATTTGTTGAGAAAAACTGAATATCGGACAGAGCAGGCAGCTCTATGCCAAGCAAGAGATCTTAGATGGGAGATTGTGGGGCTGGGGAGCTGGTGCTCTCTGATCCATTCATGAAGTTTAAGCAACCATTCTGATTTCACATTGCCAGGAGTCTCCCTACTGACAGGGCACCCACGTTCTGCATCATTACTTGAGTTTGCTTTTACTTAGGTAGATAGTATGTGGTTTTTAAAGTATATTTATAGGATTATTGGTAGGAACAGATTTATTTTACATTTAAACAGCTGGTTCAACATTCCTTTAAACTCAGATGTGTAATTCTGTTGTTAAATTATTATGTTGTGTTTCTAAAAACTTCACTTTCTTAAAGGCTGATGAGAATACAAAATCTTCAGAAAGATTGTTTGAAGCCACAATAGGTATTCCTAATAGATTGCCTTTGTCAGTCGGTTATTTTACATTGGAGGAGAAAATAATGCTATTGTTGTGGATTAAAATATTGTGCTTTAAATGTCATTGCTATTAAATATCAAGACATAGAAACCCAAAATAGTAAGGACAAAGATTTAGGATAAAATGAGTGGGATCCAATATAATATTTTTGAAATGTGCTTATTCATGTGAGTTCAGAATGCATATAAGTGTCTGGACAACTCAAGTAATTTTTGTTTTATCTGAAATACTCTTATTTTTATTTTTTGAGACAGAGTCTTGCTCTGTCACCCAGGCTGCAGTGCAGTGGCACAATCTTGGCTCACTGCAACCTCTACCTCCCAGATTCAAGCAATTCTTGTGCCTTTGCCTCTCAAGAAGCTGCAATTACAGTTGCGTGCCACCACACCTGGCTAATTTTTGTATTTTTAGTAAAGATAGAGTTTTGGCATGTTGGCCAGGCTGGTCTCGAACTGCTGACCTGAAGTGATCTGTCCACCTTGGCCTCCCAAAGTGCTGGGATTACAGGTGTGAGCCACTGTGCCCGGCCTCCGTCGGAAATACTCTTAAAAAGAAATCATGACTTTTTATGCCTGAAAATTTTAAATATCTCTATCATTCATCTGTGGTTCACTAAAAAGGGCCATAATTCCATGATTATCTATACCTTGAGAACTGTGAGGTGTGATCTGGTCGCCCTCCTCCTGACCTTGTGCTAACCAGTGACCGCTTTGACCACCGAAGTATGGCAGAAGAAATGCCATGCCAGTCTGTCTGGTCCTCTTGGACTCTCAGTTACCATGTGAGAAGTCTGACAGGCCTGCTACCATACATTGAGGGGATGCTAGGTAGCCACATAGGCTTGGAAAGAGAGAACAATGGAGAGAAAGAGAGAGATGACTGGACCCTTTTCCCATCTCTTCCAGCCCCTAGCCATTTGAATTATCCCAGACATTGTTGAGCAGAGACAAGCAGTCCCCACTGTACCCTGTCCAAATTCTAACCCACAAAATAGACACAATAGACCCAGAGTGAGACATACTACTACTAATAAATTGTTTTAAGCCAGCAGTATTTGGGGTAGTTTGTTATGCCTCAGTAGGTAACTGGGCCATCATCTTTCTTATATAGATAGCTTCGGATGAGATCTTGTGACTTCCCAGGTGTTCTCTTTATGACATCTAGTAATACCTCCAGTCTTCAGAATTGGAATTTCTTATTGAGTTATATTATGCTTTCCAGCCAACCATATACTGATTAATTTCTTGTCACTCAGAAATAATCTGTTCAAACTATTGATATTAACAAAAGGTGCCAAAACACTTTTTCTCTTGGTATGGCATGAGTATTATGCTCACTGAATTATTTTAAAAAGTATGTGCATCTGATATGAAGATTTTCTTTTAATTGATACTAGGAAAAAGTAGACTTCTCATTAGCACAGTTTTCCAGCAGAAATTGCAGTTGACTCCCAAGAAGTGTAATACAGTATGTGTTGATAAACATGATGAGCAACTAACTGGACTAGCTACCCTCTTTGTATGGCTACCAGAAACTACATAATGTGCCTCATAAATGTTTGGCACATATTCAATTCTCAAAAATGCAACTTCTCACCATTTCTCCCTTTTTTTTCTTTTTTTGCTGCTATGTAACATTTAAACCTTTGAAAACCCAATGCTGGTTAAAACCATAGTCTATTGCATGTATGTGTTTTAACCATTTGCAATGTGGGTTTTAGAAATTAGAGGTACCGTATAGTATTATAGGTAACGGATTTGCAAAGTTCCCCTAGCATTTTGCATTTAGAGGGCTTGTATCAGAAGCTTCCATTGAAGTCAATTCATTCACCTTTTAAAAGAGATGTATTTAGCACATGAAATTGAATTTACTTGCAAAATTCACTCTGTGTCCCCAGAATTAAGTCAGAAGACATATGCAGCAGTTGTTTAATGTGGCAACAAAACAGGATGTTTGTTTGTATTTAGTATAAATTACAAAGACATACATGAACATGTGAAAACAATTCTCTTTAGATGAAGTCAATTGTGCTTTATATGTTTAAGGGTTCTTTTAATTAAATGAGTTTCTTTTGCCTGACAAAACAAAACAGCAAGGAAATTCCACACAGGAAAAATTATTTTATTTTAATTTGAATATAAATTGAGTGGTGGAAGAACACCAAATTATTTTCTCTCTCCTAAAAGGGTAGGATGGAGGGCTTACATACACACATACCAGGCTCTTTATGTCTCAAGTGAACAGGAGTTTATAGCCCGGTCTTCAACTGCATTTACTTTCAATCTCAAAACCACTCCAGGTTTTAGCACAACTCATAATAATGGGTGGCCTCTGTCCAAGAGGAAGTTCAAGATTGGCATGCTGGCCAAGGTGAGAGCCAGGTGTATGCATTAGCAGACTTCACGGGTTTTTGCATAGTGCTTCACTCAAATGATTGCTATAAATCACTCCAAAATTCACACTCAAAAATGACTGTAGGACTTTTAGTAGGACTACAAAGGGTACAGTGGGAATTTACAGCCGTTCTGTAAGGTTCCTCAAATGTTGATTCTGCTTTGCAAGGTACATGAACTTGACGCCCCTGGGAACCATTGCTGTAGAGAATGTGTCAGGTTTTTAGTACAGAGGTCAGCTTTTCACTCACTTTGTCACTAGTAAGCTCAAAGAAAATTTGTTGGGGCATTTCTTCTCATCCCTGAGATAAAAACAATTGCCCAAGTTTTTTCCTTTTAAATACTTTGACCCAGAGATAGACGATTCTCATCTGTCTAGAGGTGCTCTCAGAATTGCTCTCGTTCTGTGCAGTACATTTTGATAGTGCTATTTATATTAGTTCTCTGAAGCAAAGCATCATATATAGTGGCAAAGCTGTCCACAAAGTGACACAGGAAACTGGATTTGCAGTGGGGGCAGCTGATCTAAATCATTTTTTGTTTCTCATTGTAAAAGCCCCTTTATGAAATCCACAAGCTTTTGCCAAGCTCTTCAAACAGTCTTTTAGCCACCACATGAGTTGAGTTCCTGCCTCTGTGCCCTGACTGATTGCTTAGGCAGCTGCGTGGGTGGCTTCAGAGTTGCACTGAAGGCTTTTATGTGGTTTTTTTGGCTGATGGGCTATTTCTACTGTCTTGTCCCTATGGGTAGCATCTCAAATTTGACTGGCTGTGATGAACACATCGTTAGTCATTTGAGAAAAATATCTGGTGAAAATGCCCTGTGATGTAAATACAAATTTGTCTTCTTTTCCCAGCCTGGAAAATATTCTGCCTCAGAAAATTGTAAATGACTTGGAAGAATTAAATTGTGTCTCATTTTAATGAATAAAAAGCCAACAAAAACATTATCACCTTTGCTGCATTCAAATCCTTAAAGGTTTCTTGAATCAGAAGATAAAAGTAAAAAAGGAGAAAGGAAATTTGTTTGCGTTGCCATGTTACTAGACCATGACTAGGTAAACAGTTTGCCATAGACTGCAGTAAATAAAGTGAGCCCTGTTATCACATATTTATTGAGCACCTATTATGTTCCAAGTACTATGCTAAGTCATCTGGTTACAAAAATGAATGAAATGTATTGCAGGTTAGGCTCTCTGGAGGGCAGAAACTGAGATGGAATTAAGAGTGCAAATATTTTACTGAAGAGTAAGTCCTATGAAAGAGAAACTGAGGAAGCAAGACTGAGAAGAGGGAATCATCAGAACATGATGAAGACCTTACAATGTCTGTGCCAGCCCAGCAGGAAGTTTCACAGTAATGACTGCCCATTGGAGGAGGATTGCACAGTAAACAAAGGACGAGGCCCTTACACCACCGCCATGTTCAGTTGCTGGCTGGACTCCACCCAAATAAGGACCTAACCTCTGCTACCACTGCCTTGCTCAGTCATGAACCAGGGTCTCTCCAAGAAGAATTTGAACGTGGCTTGAACACTGAGGTGAATCCTGGAGAAGCAGACAACTGGAGGCTGCCGAGTAGTCACCTTCTTTCTTCTGGTCAGCGAGTCTTTTCTCCAAGATATTTGGAAATAGCTAGCTCCTCAAGGGCTCTGGTGGACCTAATTTCCTGAGGGATACTTCAGAGACAAAATAAAACCCCTGTCTCTGCAGTTGGTCTCCAGGCTACAGCTGGAACTCATCATCTTTCTCCTCCACTATCCATTCTAAATTCTCTTCACTCTATGTTGGCCTTGGCAGTTTTTCTGGAGTAGAATATCCCATTAAACATGAACTTCTCTGGCTAGGCCTGCTGCATGTTTCCATTTATATGGGCAAAGAGTGGCAAGAGATGCTCAAATTGAATCACTTGAGTGCTACATATTCCTGCTTGTCTCTATCATACCAGGAAATCTTCTTCCTCATGCATTTTAGGGTCAATTATGACAAGCTGATGACTTCTTTTCTTGTTTGGTGATCCCTGGACATAAATATCCCAAAGTATTCAAGGGTCAGCTGTATCCTGTACTTCAAGGAATCTCTTGCTATTTCCCTGGGTGAGCACATGCCCCCTTTAGAAATGAGGGCTTCTCAACCTTCAGCGAGCCCAGGCAGGTATCTGCAGAGTACCCCAGTAGATTTTTGGGAATGATAGCAAGTGGGGCCAATTCTACTGCTATCCCTTGGTTCCAGACCCATGGGAACCTGACGGTTCCTGATAAAAATGTGGTGCCACAGTGAGGTCTCTGATTCAATGAATGTTCTGCTTCCTGGAGGACGGTGCTGCATCTCATAGGGTACTGCTTGTGACCTACTGCATCAGTTGCCCCTTCAGCAAGTTGCTTAACACTTTAAAACCCCAGCAGCCTCTGGGCAGTGTTGGAGAAGTAGTGTGTAATATGACTAATAAATTGCATAATCATGGGCCCACCTTTTTGCTCTCATATTACAGTTAAAGTTGGTTCTCTGGTTGGATGTTATGTTACGTGGAATTCTATGTCTACAAGCATTCCATACATTCCCAGGTAGTGGTGCTTTAGGTGGGAAAGGCAAATCCCTATTAGGAATAAGTATCTATTCCTGTGAAAAGAAACTGCTGGCATTTTCAACATGGAAGAGTCCCAGTGAAGTCAGTTTGCGACCAAGTGGCCAGTTGGTCTTTTTAAGGAACCCTGCCATATCAGGGGCTTAACATTTATCTCTGTGGTTGGCAGATTAAATATTGAAAGTATTAATAGCTAGACAGGCCTTGATGAGTATCAGTCACTGCTGTTGGGCTCATGTGCAATCTCTGTTTCGACTGCCACGGCCACTTTGTGTGTGCATTTTGCCAGCATTGCAGTGGACACATTGACAAAGGTTAGCTAACATAAACTTGGGCCAACTCATTTTGTCTACTGGGTTTACATACTTCACATGCAAGTCCACATGTTTATCTCATTCCTCGACCCAAGAATTCCTTACTTTGAAGATTTCAGAGACTCCCACTTGGCTTTCCCCACTGTAATAGTTTTACTCCACAGGCCAGGGACCCAGTGGAGCCCAGGGTTCCAACTGCCAGGTATGTCAATACCACCAATACATTCAGGTACAAGAAAAATATGTCAGGCTTTGGCCAGGACTCCATTTGTTAACTCTCCCCATATGCTCCAATTGTAACAGACCATGATGACACTTTAGGTCTCTGGGAATCAATGTCAACTTAGACTCTGTGTCCACCAGACCTGTGTTTATTTCCATCTCCACAGTGTATGTAGCCCCTTGAATATGACTGTAGGTTACTTTGTAGAGGTACTGAGGAAATCTTTACAACAGATGATTGGTATTGCAAGGTCTTTCTTTCTAGGGACCCAGACACTTCTTTAGTCAATGGGTTCTGGATCTGAAAATTGGCTCAGGGACAGGAACTGTATAAAAGATCATGAATTTTTATTTGGACAACTACTCTCAACTTCCTGCTTCTTTAGTCTTGCTTCATTCTTACAACTAATGTTAAACAGTACCCTTGTTGCTGCCTATTTTACCCCTGGGGACACATGTTCAATTAACCATCTCTACAACTCCCTATAGGTCAAAGGCCTTTGGTTGCCCCTCTGACCTGGCCCTCAATGATTAAGTACCAATACATGGCTATTGGTACTTAGCCATGCTATTAAAGAACCCAGCTCTGTGACCACCTTCTGCATCACCAGCCCTGGCATGCAGAAGAGAGTCATCACTGAACATCCAAGTGATACTGGTGTCTTTCTCACCAGCACATTCCTGATCATGACATCCAAGACGTGGTCATAAAAAGCTTAGCAACTTCCCCTTGGCATGCCAGGATCTCAGATATCATTATGGTGAGGAAGCTCAATGTAGCCCAAGAGAAGAAAGCAAACGGTCCACATCTAGGTGTTCTGCCTAAAAAATCAGTTGAGGTCCCACTCCGCAGCCGGTATCAACTGCTGGGCATGTGAGTGAAGGCACCTGCAGGGAAGTCCAGCCCCCAGCTGTCAAGTCACCTGCAGCCACTAAGTTTTCTCAGCTGAGGCCCCAGACATCATGAAGCAGAGACAAACTGTCCCCACTGTTTCCTGTCTAAATTCCTGAGCCCCACAATACATGAGCAAAATAAGATGGCTGTCTTAATGCCAGCAAGTTTTGGCATGCTATAGTAAACAGAGCAAAAATTAAATTCACAAATATAAAATATATCCCTCCCTAGCAGCAACAACTAACTAGAAAATATAATGTAAAATAAAATATTTAGAATAGCAATAAAAACTATTAATACATAGAAACTGGGAATCAGTGTGACAAAGAATGCATAAGAACTTTATAGAAAAAAATGTTGAACTCTGATAAAGAACATAAAAATTAAATCTGCCGGGAGCGGTGGCTCACGCTTGTAATCCTAGCACTTTGGGAGGCCAAGACGGGAGGATAACGAGGTCAGGAGATCAAGATCATCCTGGCTAACACCATCTCTACTGAATAATATAAAAAAATTAGCCGGGCGTGGTGGTGGGCGTCTGTAGTCCCAGCTACTCGGGAGGCTGAGGCAGGAGAATGGCGTGAACCTGGGAGGGGGAGCTTGCAGTGAGCCGAGATCGCACCACCGCACTCCAGCCTGGGCGACTCTGCAAGACTCTGTTTCAGATAAAAAAAAAAAAGAAAAAAAATTTAAATTCAAGTAAATCTGTTTTAAACAGCAAAAGTAATTCAGCAAAAATCCATTGGATTTTACTATATACAAATCAGGATTTCTGTTCGAAGAAGTACACATGTCGAAGTTAACATACACTAAACTGAGATAAAATATTTGTGAAGTCTAAAATTAACAAGGGTTTAATAGCTAGACTGTATTGCAAACTTTTATAAATTAGCAGTAAAAAGATAGGAAACAATAACATATGAGCAAAGGAGATATGTTGGTAAGAATGTGAAGACTGAGGAACAACTTTTTTTTTTTCAAATTATGGAAATGTTTATTTTAATATCAAGCTTATACATAAAATAACATTTGCTAATTTTTATAAGCACATGTATTATCAAACCTTGTTGACAAACTGTTAGAATCATTTATAATTATTCTCATTATTTGCCTTTAATATTTATTTATTTATGTATTTATTTATGTGTGTGTGTGTGTGTGTGTCCACAAGTTCTTTTTTTTTTTATACTTTAAGTTCTAGGGTACATGTGCACAACGTGCAGGTTTGTTACATATGTATACATGTGCCATGTTGGTGTGCTGCACCCATTAACTTGTCATTTACATTAAGTATATCTCCTAATGCTATCCCTTCCCCCATGCCCTCCCCACAATAGGACCCAGTGTGTGATGCTCCCCTTCCTGTGTCCAAGTGATCTCATTGTTCAGTTCCCACCTATGAGTGAGAACGTGCAGTATTTGGTGTTCTGTTCTTGCGATAGTTTGATGAGAATGATGGTTTCCAGCTGCATCCATGTCCCCACAAAGGACATGAACTCATCCTTTTTTATGGCTGCACAGTATTCCATGGTGTATATGTGCTACATTTTCTTAATCCAGTCTGTCACTGACGGACATTTGGGTTGATTCCAAGTCTTTGCTATTGTGAATAGTGCACAATAAACATACGTGTGCATGTGTCTTTATAGCAGCATGACTTATAATCCTTTGGGTATATCCCCAGTAATGGGATGGCTGGGTCAAATGGTATTTCTAGTTCTAGATTCTTGAGGAATCGCCACACTGTTTTCCACAATGGTTGAACTAGTTTACAGTCCCACTAACAGGGTAAAAGTGAGGAACAACTTTTTAAAGTAAAACTCTCAGGCAGTTGCAGTGGCTCACACATACCTGCAATCCCAGCACTTTGGGAAGCTGAGGTGGGTGGATCACTTGAGCTCAGGAGTTCAAGATCAGCCTGGGCAACATGCCAAAATCCTGTCTCTACAAAAAATACAAATATTAGCCAGGTGTGGTGGTGCACCTGTAGTCCCAGCTACTTGGGAGGTGGAGGTGGGAGGACTGCTTCAGGTTGAGGCTGTAGTGAGCTGAGATAACACAACTGCACTACAGCCTGGGTGACCGAGTGAGACCCTGACTCAAAATAAAAAATTAATTAATAAAATAAAGTAAAACTTGCTAATAATTGAGGAAAAAGGCAAACTAAAACCAAGATGAAATACCACTTGTATCAGTCAGTTTCACACTGCTATAAAGATAGTGCCTGAGACTGGGTAATTTATAAACAAAAGAGGTTTCATTGACTCACAGTTCTGCATGGCTGGAGAGGCCTCAGGGAACTTACAATTATGGCATAAGGTGAAGAGAAAGCAAGGTATGTCTTACATGGCTGCAGGAGAGACAGAATGCAGAGGAAACTGACACTTTTAAACCATCAAATCTCCCAAGAACTCCCTTACTATCATGAAAACAGCATGAAGGAAACCACTCCTATGATCCAATCACTGCCCACCAGGTTCCTTCCTCCACATGTGGGGATTACAATTCAAGATAAGATTTGGGTGGGCACACAGAGCCAAACCATGTCACCACTTTATGCCCAAATGTCAAAAATTAGGAAAGTGGATCAAATATAAAATATTGATGAGAATGTGAGAGTATGAGGCCCCTTATTCACTAATGAGGGAGTTTAAGCATGGCAGCCATGCTTGCAAGGACTTTAGCAACATTTTTTAAAATTACACATGCATATTCCCTATAACCGATTATCTCACTTCTGAGTATAATTCTCCTTTCCCCTGAAATGATTGCACAGAGATTCAAGGAGATGAATCAATCAGGATCCAGACAAGAAAATAAAAGTCAGGCTAGGTATTTCAAAAGTAAGTATTCAATACAGGGGGCTGATTAAACAAGTATTGGAAGGATAAAAGAGGTCATAGTGCACACTGGGGTAATTCAGGGATTAATAACCGTGGATAGGAGCTATCACTTTTGGAACTGGGGGAACAAAAGGAAAGAGGTGGTATGCCCACAACATAGGGACTTTGAGGAGGGAACCTCTGGGGTTGGTGCCCAGACCTCTGAGAGGAAGGTGCCACAAGGCTGATGGTACATGAACCACTGAAAGTGTACACAGCTGGTGCTCAGACTGCTGAGGGGCACAGCTCATCTGCTATCGTCTCCGAGCCGGTGTGATGCTGCTGGTGCTATGCATACTGAAAGAAGCTCTAGGCTGCAACCCTAGCTCCCTGATGCTGATGGAAGAATGCCAGTAGAGGCTGTTAGCAGGAAGAGTCCCTTTTCCCCACCTCATGTCTTGTGATCTTCTGCCAGTACCTTCTACTGGAAGAACATAACTAGAAGTGAGCTGACAAGAAGTCTGGGAAGTGCAGTTTGCGGAACCTGGCCTTCAGAAGGGTTGGCTAGAGTCTGAGAGGTAATAAATAAAAGGTTTTCATCCCAGTATTGTTTACAGTAGCAAGAGATTGCAGCCAAATTAGGTGTCCATTGCTAAGAGAATAATACATAAAATATTGTGGATGCAGAGTATGAAATACCATGCAGCCAGGAGAAACCAGTTGACTCCTGAGCAACACAGGTTTGAACTGTGAGGGTTCACTTATGTGTGAACTTTTTTCAATAAATACAGTGGAAAATTATTTTGAGATTTGCAACAATTTGAAAAAACTCATAGATGAACCATATAGCCTAGTAATATCAAAGAATTAAGAGAGAGCTATACATGTCATGAATGCATAAAATATATGTAAATACTAGTCTATTCTATCATTTACTAACATAAAATATCACAAACTTACTATACAAAGTTAAAATATACCAAAATTTACAAATAAATTGACATTAGACAATCTGACACAAACACTTACAGATCATACGTCATGCTGTTTCCAGTTGACAGAAATCTAAAAAATGTAAAGATGCAACATAAATCATAACTGCATAAAAGTAACTGTAGTATATACTGTACTACTGTAATAATTTCATAGCCACTTCCTCTTGCTATTGCAGTGAGCTCAAATGTGGCAAATACCCATTTAAAATGCTGTGTGATGCTAATCATCTCTGTGTGAGCAGTCCAGTTCTCCAGTAAATCACGTATCGCTGTAAAAAGTGATCTCTTGTTGTTCTTGCATATTTTTCATCATGTTTAGTGCAATACCAAAAACCTTGAATAACACTATGGGATGTATATGAAGTGCCCCAATGATGCTTGAAGTGCTCCCAAGAAGCAGAGAAAAGTCATGACATAACAAGAAACAGCTGAATCGCTTGATATATGTCACAGATTGAGATCTGCAGCTGCAGTTGCCCACCATTTCAAGATAAATGAATACAGCATAAGGACCAGTGTAAAAAAAGAAAAGAAATTTGTGAAGTGGTTGCTGCAGCTACACCAGCAGGTGCAAAATAAAACCCTTATACTTTTTGAAAAATACCTTTTTATCTCATATTGAAAATGAAGTTTTTATGTGAGTGAAGGATTCCTATATGAAAAGCATATCTATAGACTCTAATATGGTTTGAGAAAAAGAGAAGTCATTATATGACAACTTAAGGAAAAAGAAAGGTGCAGGATATAAAGCTGAAGAATTTAATGCCAGCAAAAGATGGTGTGATACTTTTAGAAAGAGTCTTGGATTTTAAAATGTCAAGATATCAGCTGGGCACGGTGGCTCATGCCTATAATCTCAGCACTTTGGGAGGCCAAGGTGGGTGGATCACCTGAGATCAGGAGTTCGAGACCAGCCTGATCAACATGGTGAAACCCTGTCTCTACTAAAAATACAAAAATTAGTCAGGCGTGGTGGCACACACCTATAATCCCAACTACTCAGGAGGCTGAGGCAGGAGAATCACTTGAACCTGGGAGGTGGAGGTTACAGTGAGCCAAGATCATGCCATTGCATTCCAGCTTGGGTGACAGAGCAAGACTCTGTCTCAAAAACAAAACAAAACAAAAAATAGTATCAGGAGAAGCAGCTTCTGCCAACCAAGAGGCAGCAGACAAGTTCCCAGATGCCATTAAGAAAATCACTGAAGAGAAAGGATATCTGCCTGAACAGATTTTTAATGCAGATAAAAGTACCCTATTCTAGAAACAAATGCCACAAAGGACATGCATCAGTAAGGAAGAGAAGTGAGCACCAGGATTTAAGGCAGGAAGGGGATAGGCTACCTCTACTGTTGTGTGCAAATGCAGTTAGGTTTATAATCAGGACTGGCCTTATCTATAAAAAGCTACTAACCCCTGAGCCTTGAAGGGAAAAAATAAACACCAGCTGCCAGTCTTTTGGTTGTATAACAAGAAGGTCCAGACAATGAGAACCCTTTTTCTGGATTGGTTCCATCATTGCTTTGTCGCTGAAGTCAGGAAGTACCTTGCCAGTAGGGGACTGCCTTTTAAAGTTCTTTTGATATTGGACAATGTCCCTGGCCACCCCATGAATTCAACACTGAAGGTGAAGAAGTAGTCTACTTGCCCCCAAGCACAATGTCTCTAATTTAACCTCTAGACCAGGGATCATAAGGATCTTTAAGGCCCATTACACAAGGCACTGTATGGAAAGGATTGCCAACACTATGAAAGAAAACCCCGATAGAATAACATGAAAGTAGGGAAGGACTACATCATTAAAGATACCAGCATTGCTACAGTAAAAGCTGTGATAGCCATCAAGCCCAAAACAACAAATTCCTGCCAGAGAAAACTGTGTCCAGGTGTTGTGCATGACTTCACAGGATTTGCGACAGAGACAGTCAAGAAAATTATGAAAGAGATTGTGGATATGAAAAAGAAAAAAAAAAGGGTTGGGGATCGTGTGAAGGGTTTTAAGATATGGATCGTGAAGAAATTCAAGAGATAACAGACACCACATCAGAGGAATTAACACAAGATGGTTTGGTGCAGAGAACCAGTGCCTGACGATGAGAAAGAAGATGTAGTAAAAGCAGTGCCAGGAAATAAATTGACATTAGACAAGCTGGCAGAAGGGTTCTGATGACTCAAAACTGCTTTTGACTTCTTTTGCAACATGGATCTTTCTATAATATAGACACAGAAACTAAAGCAAACAGTGGAAGAAGGATTGGAATTATAGAAACATTTTAGGAAAAATGAAAAAGCAAAACATGTCAGACAGGGATTATCACGTATTTCTGTAAAGTTACACCAAGTGTGCCTGCCTCTCCTGCCTCCCCTTCTACCTCCTCCATCCCTTCCACCTCTGCCACCCATGAGATAGCAAGATCAACCCCACCTCTTCCTTTTCTTCATCAGCATACTCAATGCGAAGACAATGAGGATGAAGATCTTTATGACGACCCACTTCCACTTAATGAAGAGTAAATATATTTTCTCTTTCTCATGATTTTTCTAATGACAGTTTCTTTTCTCTAGCTTACTTTGTTGTAAGAATACAGTATATAGTACATATAAAATACAAGCTGTTTGTCAATCAACTATTTGTGTTATTGGTAAGATCTACTGGTTAACAGTAGGCTATTAGTAGTTAAGTTTTGTGGGAGTCAAAGTTATACACAAATTTTCGACTTCATGGAGGGGGTCAGTGTCCCTAACCCCCACATTGTTCAGTGATCAACTGTACATATAAAAAACATGGAAGTCTTAGATCACTTCATGTTGCTATAACAGAGTATGTGAGACTAATTTACAAAGAAAAGAGGTATATTTAGCTCACAGTTATGCTGGTTGGGAAGTTCCAAGGGCATGGCAGCAGCAGCTGCTCAGCTTCTGGTAAGGGCTTTGTGCTGCATCACAACGTGGTGAAAGGTCAGAGGGGAAGCTAATATGTGCAAAAAGGGAAAACCCAAGAGGCATCCTGATTTTATAAGAACCTACTTAGACACAAACTAGTCCATTCCTGTGAGAACTAATCTAGTCTCATCAGGGCGAGAACAAACTCACTCTGAGAATGGCACTAAGCCATTCATGAGGAATCTGCCTCCATGACCCAAACACCTCCCACTGGGCCCCACCTCCAAACACCGCCAAATTGGGAATCAAATTTTAACATGAGTTTTGGTGGGAAAAACTCATATCAAATTACAGCAATGGATAAATATCAAAAACAGCATTGACAGAAAAAATTAGAAAAAGGCGTAAGATTTAGTGTTCAACCATAATAGTGGATTCATCTATTTCTCCTTATAGCTCTATTAATTTGTGCTCCATGTATTTTGATACTCTGTTGTTAGGTACATAAACATCAAGAATTGTTATTAATTATTTTGAGAACTGGCCTCTTTATCATTATGTAGTGCCTCTCTTTAATCCCCGATAACTTTTCTTCTCTGAAAGGTTTAGTCTAAAATTAATATAGCCACTCTTGCTTTCTTTTGATTAGTGTTAGCATGGTTTATCTTTTGTCATCTACTTATTTAAAAAACTTTACCCTTAATCAGAATTTATAGCAGACTTTTGGTAAGTTATTATAACTAGTGATATACAATAACTCAATGTTTTAAATTTGTTTTTACACATGTAAGAGATTATCCAATCCCATCTGTTTACTTTTAATTTGTACATGTCTTTACATTGAAAGTGGGTTTCTTGTAAATAACATACAGTTGGGTCTTGTTTTTTCATTTACTCTGGCAATCTCTGTCTTTTAATTGGCATATTCAGACCATTGATGTTCAAAGTGATTATTTATACATGTAGATTAGTATCTACCATATTTTTACTGTTTTCTCTTTTTGCCTTTGTCCTTTGTTCCTATTTTTGTTTTCCACTCTTTGTATGCGTTTTGTGGTTTCATTTCTAGTTTAGTTTTTGTTGTTGTTGTTGTTTTAAGAGAAGGGGCTCGCTATGTTCCGCAGGTTGTTCTTGAACTCCTGGGCTCAGGGGATCCTCCCATTTCAGCCTCCTAAGTAGCTGGGACTACAGGCATGTGCATTTTAACTGAGCAGTTTGTGATTCCATTTTCTCTCCTCTCTTAGCATATCAGTTGTACTTATTTTTTTACTACTTTTAATGGTTGCTCTAGCGTTTGCAACATACATTTAGAATTAATTCAACTTTCCTTTTGAATAACACTATACCACTTCAGGGGTAGTCCAAGTACCTTATTATAACAAAATAATCTTAATTCCTCCCTCTCATGTTTTGTATTGTTGCTGTCATTCATTTCATTTATACATAATTATATATATAATGTGTAATTGAATATACATGTATTCAACAATATATAACTATATGTAATATATAATTGAATATATCATTGCTATTATTTTGAACAAATTGTTATCTGTTAGATGAATTATGAATAAGAATTTTACTTTCACTATTGTTTCTCAGAAGCTCTCCTTTATGTAGATCCAAGTTCCTGACGTATATTATTTTCCTTCTCTCTAAAGAACTTCTTTTAACATGTCTTGCAAGGCAGATCTATGGGCAACAATTCTTTCCATTTTTGTTTGTCTGAGAAAGTATTTCCTCTTCACCTTTGAAGGATAATTTTGCAATGTCTGGAATGCTAGGTTGTGGGTTTTTCTCTCAAAACTTTTTATATTTCACTCCACTATCTTCTTGCTTGCATGGTTTTTGTGAAGAAGTCAGATGTCATTCTTATCTTTGCACCTCTGTAGGTTTAGTGTTTTTTCCTCTGGTTTCTTTCATGATTTTTTCTTTATCTTTGATATTCTGTAGTTTGAAAATGATATGCCTAGGTGTAGTTTTTCTGACGCTTACCATGTTTGATGTCCTCTGAGATTCCTGGATCTGTAGTTTGGTGTTTAACATTAATTTGGGGAAATTCTTAATCATTGTTTCAAATATTTCTTCTGTTCCTTTCTTTCTTTTTCTGGTATTCTTATTACATGTAAGTTATTCCTTTTGTAGTTGTCCCACAATTCTTATATATTCTGCAGTTTTTTTCACTCATTTTTTTTTCTCTGCTTTTCAGTTTGGAGGGATTCTATTGAGATATCCTCAAGCTCAAAGATTATTTACCCAGCTATATCTTGCTTATTAATAAGCCAATCGAAGGCATTCTTTATTTCTGTTGCAGTGTTTTTGATCTTTAGCATTTCTCTTTTTGTTTTTTTCTTGGAACTTCCATCTTTCTCCTTACATTGCCCATCTGTTTCTGCATGTTATCTATGTTATCCACTAGAGCCCTTAGCTTATTAATCATAGTTGTTTTAAATTCCTCGTCAGAATTCCAACATCACTGTCATGTTTGAGTCTAGTTTTGATGCTTTTTATGTCTCTTCAAGCTGTGTTTTTTGGCTTTCAGAATGTCTTGTACTTTTAGTAATGTGGTGGTAAGGGGTTGGGGCGAAGAATAATTCTGTAGTCCTATGATTGGGTTTTGGTCTTTTAGTAAGCCTGTGCCTCTGGATTGTGAACTTCACACATGCTTTTCAGTTTGTCTTCCCATCCCCCACCCATTAGGTGGAACAGGATGGCTAGAGGAAGCTGGAGTTAGGTATTTCTCTTCTCCCTGAATAGTTAGGCTCTGATAAAACTCCAGCAGGTTAGGTTCCGGATAAACAGTTTCTCCTGAGAGCAGAACAGAATGCTCTGGCATATTTCAAAATGGTTTCTTTTCCTTTCCCTCTGTTGGAAGTGCATGGGGATTTTTTCTTTAATATTCACTGTGAGAACCTGGTAGAGCTCCAGGAGGTAAAAATCATGAGTGTGGTGTCTTCCTCTCATGACTGGGCCCTGTTGGAGTTTTTGTCTCTCACAGCTATTGGCACTTTGCCTCCAGCAATTCATCAGTTACAGTTCAGGTTTCCCTACCCTGGCACTTGTTCCCTGAAGATGGCTGCTCATAGGTTTCTGCTCTGATAAACTGTGATTCTCTGAATTCTGTTGGTTTCTCCAATTTCCCTGTGAACTCACTTCTGTTATGCATCTAAGCAAAGTTAATTTTTCCATCTGTTTAGCTTTTTTATTTGTTTTTAGAATAGAGTGACCACTTCTACGCTTCTTAAATGAGGGTCTGGGGACTGGAAATCCCAAGACATGAGATTTAAAGTTAAACATCATTTATAAATATTTAAAACAATGCACAAAATGGCACTACATATATTTAAAAATTGCTCACATACTTTAAGATATATGAGTAGGTATTATGTATCAGAATGGGTAGCAAGAACGCTACATACAGCACAATTCCTGGAATTATGCAACATAGGAGCTTTAGCGGTTGCCTGTGCTAAGGAGAGAAGCAGAAGTGAGAATTGAAATGAAGGGAAAGAAAATAAGTAAAATAAGAGAAAGAGGCCATTAATAGATAAAAAAAAAAATGTGCTATGAACTGAGGAGTATAACTCACACCTCCAAACCTAAGAGTTTTACAATAAGCTTGTATTAGTCATATTTATTGCAGATTTTTTCTAATGTTGTCCCTCATTTATTATTGTTTCATAAAGCATTTGACAGTCTGATTTTTTCCCTATAATTGTAGAAATTAATTTTTTCCTTTCTTATTGCTGTTAGTGGTGGATTAAAGATGCCACTCTTTCCACTGACAGTTATTTCTCTTTTCCCTCCTCTTGAATCTGGGCTGACTTATTTTGGCATATAGAATGTAGGAAATGATATTACATAACTTTCCAAGTTTGACCTTAAGAGATCTGCAATTCTCACCTTCCAGCCCCATGGAGAAGCCCATAGGGGTGAACTGAGGCACTCCAGTTGACAGACTCAGTTGACCTTTCAGGCGACTGCCATCACCAACTGCAAGCCATATGAAAGAGACCTCTTAGACCTCCTAACACTGTCAAGCCTCCAGATTTCTGCAGCCCTATTCAATACCCTGTGGAACAGAAGAACTACACACCTGATGCCAGTCAACTCAGAGACTCATGAAAGCTGATAAATGACTGGGATTGTTTTGAGATGATTTGTTAAAAAGCAACAAATAACTGAAACACTTCTATTGCTTCAATACTGAGAAAATCCAGATACCAATGAACTCTTTTCCTATATTTTCTTCTAATTTTTTAAAGTATCTTCTAGAGTTTTGGCTTAAATTTCATTTTTTAAAATTCAGCCAAATGACAACTCCATTTGATAGACAATTTATTCACTTTTTTAAATAATTTTTTTTCTCTAAGATATTGAAGGAGGGTTTAGGTTATTTTTCCTATAATAAATTAATATACACTCATTCTAGAAAGTGAGGGTGGGGAGGACAGAGCTTGACTCTGCCCTTAATCTCACCTCTTCAGGGACAACCACTACTACCATTTTGATGCATTTCCACTAATTTTCATTATATATTTTAATGTTAATACTATTATGCTAATATAATCCATTTTATAACTCAGGTATGTTACATATTTCATAGGGTAATTCACAGTACAAAGAACTCTGCTGAGAAAGTGCATGGGTACTGAAAGCAGGGTTACAGTAGCCCGGAGGAATGGTGTGTTTTCCTAAAAAAGATGCTAGAAGTTTATCAAGCCCTGAGCCCTCAGAGCTTTTTCACCCAATGGTGGAGGCTTCTTAAGCTGTGGGGCTGTTATGACCTGCTCTATTTTTTGCTGTATTTTATAACATAAGACTTGTCCCATATTGCTAAAAGCTGAGAAATGTTTTGAAGAAGGAAACCACTAGACTTGGGCACAACTGAATATAAGAAATATGAAGCCGAGTGCAGTGGCTCACACCTGTAATCCCAGCACTTTGGGAGGTCAAGGCAGGTGGATCACTTGAGGTTAGGAGTTCGAGACCAGCATGACCAACATGGTGAAAGCCCACCTTTACTAAATATACAAAAAAATTAGCGGGGTGTGGTGATGCACACCTATAATCCCAGCTACTTGGGAGGCTGAGGCAGAAGAATCATTTGAACCCCAGAGGTGGAGGTTGCAGTGAGCCCAGATCATGCCACTGCATTTCAGCCTGAGCTACGGTGCAAGACTCTGTCTAAAAAAAAAAAAAAAAAAAAAAAAAAAAGATTATGAGAGACTGAAGCATCAATAATAACTCTGAGTTTTTAAGATTGGTATTACCAGTATTACTGAAAGGGAGGGAGGAAGGGTACTGTAGTGGGTTGAGTAATGTCCCCTTAAAATGTATGTTCACGCAGAATTTCAGAATGTGACCTTATTTAGAAATAGGATTTCAAGATGAGGTCATATTGGATTTAGGGTGGGCCCCAAAACTAATGACAGGTGTCCCACGCTAAGGCGAAGACACACAGAGACACAGAGAAAGCCAGGCGGAGATGGAGGCAGAGGTTGGAGTGATGCACCTGCAAGTCAAGGAATGCCAGGGGCTGCCAGCAGCCACCAGAGGTGAAGAAAGAGGGACAGAACCAATTCTCCCTCAGAACCTCCAGAGAAAACCAACACTGCTAACACCTTGGTATTGGACTTCTAGCCTCCAGAACTGTGAGAGGACAGTATTCCATTGTTTTAAGCTGCTTAATTTGTGGTAGTTTGTGATGGCAGCCATAGGAAGTTAATGCTGATACTTATTACTAGTAATTTATTAAGAGCATATTCTGCTACAAAAGGATGAGCCCTAGGAAATTGTCAACATTTGAACATTTTTTTTTCACCTACTGGGGCAGCCACTTCATATGGTTCAACCTACTAGTTGATGTAACTGATTTATTTCTCTCTCACACAGATAAAAATCCCAATTTTCTTGGATATGTTTGCAACAACCTTTTGAAGTATCATTATCCTTATTTTTACAAGTGAGAAAATTGAGATTCAGAGAAGCTAAAAACTTTGCTCATAGCCTCACAGATGACAAAATCACAGAACTAGAAAACAAAGTCAAAATTGTCAGACCCTGAAATCGATGTGCTTTATCTAAGTCAGTGCATCTCAAACTCTAATAATGCCTATACAGATTACCTGAGGATCTTGTTAAAATGTAGATCATGATTCAGTAGGTCTTGGGTAGGGCCTGAGACTCAGTTTTTCTAACACACTCTTGGGTAATGCCAATGCTGCTGGCACTCAGAGAACACTTTGAGTGTAGAAGACCCAGGTGTCCTGCCTTCCCCAACATGGTGTAACTGACAATGTGATTCCTTTTGAAGTAATTATGATGGGTTCTAATTATATCCAGAGAGATTCATAGTGCATTTGGTTGAAAATATGGAGCTGGACTATTTGAGAAAAATGACTGCCGGAGGCATAGTTTTAGGAGTCATTAGCAAAGAGAAGATGGTTGAAAATGTGAATAGATAAGCTTAATGAGACATGCTCTATTGTAATTTTCAAAATTTTCACATATCATTCTGTTTGGATGGGACCAATTAAAAAGAAAACAAAACCTAGGTATTCTTTGAATAATGATTAAACATATTTTCTATTCATAATGTATAGTCCCAAAGCAGCATTTTAAAATGTCTTAACTGGATAGTTTATGTGCTATTACATAAATTAATGTTGCCGTATGGTGACTTTAATGAATTGACTGACCCACATGCCTAATTAATGAAATTCTTACAACTTGAGGTTTAACTGGATGCTTTAGTAGAGTACCTCTTTCAGTTTTGGTTTAATGGAGCAACTGAAGAAACTGGGAAATAGTTAAAGGTACTGACATTTTCTATGGCCAAGAGTGAATCTGAGCTCAATGTTTTCCAGATTTCTAAGATGCCCATAAGGTGCATTGGCAACAACACATATCGAGGGACAAGGAAGTGTGGGGGGAGGGAAACATCTTTAAATTTCTTTAAAAATATTTTCTTGAAGGCTTGCATAGAATTCTGGGATTGGTCTGTCTTTGTGAGCTAGTAATGAAATTCACATTAGAGTTAGATCTACCATAAAGAATTTCCCTACTTCATTTGCAGTATTTTAAGAGCTAATTTGCAACATCTGCCTAAGTAAATAGAACTTACTTGAAAAGTAGAGAAGCAAAACCATGTGTCTGAAATATTGCACACAAGTACTTGATGGCTTAACTAAATCAAACCCAGATGGACATGTGGCCCTGTGGAATCTCAGTAGTTTTCTTGCACATCATTTGACAAAGGCCACATCATTAAAGTCAAGTCGAATATTCAAGGCCAAGGAATTCCTACTGTTAAATAATATGATTAAGAAAATGATTGATGGTCTCCATTACACTGGCTAAGGACTCTTAGAGACCTTTTCTCTGAGTACCATGTCTCAGAAGTTCTGGGAGGCAACTAGCCAAGGTACCCTGGCTTATGACTGAGAAAAAATATTGGCACCATAGAAAGATTTAAATTTTCACTTGTGGACTTTTTTTTTTTTTGGCGATTTCATACAAGTGTCAAATATTTGAGATATTTTCAGAGCCTGGAATCCATTATACACCTGTTATGACTTGATAGAACTGTTTATATTATCTAAGAAACATATTTACAGCCAAAGATATTTTTATAGAACATATATACATATACATATATATATTCTGTGAAATAAATAAAGAGGAACAAAGATGACAATAATTTTGTCATAACAAATTCTATGAAGAATTCTTCAAGATGATTTAATAATTCAAATGTATCTTGACAGTTGCTAATTAAAACTGGGCAGATAACTGAGCTTATCTCCTTCATGGTATGCTATATTGCAATTATTCAATGATAAAACAATTTATTATAGGGAATTGTGAACTATTCAATTAATAGATTTGAATGCTTAAGCCTGGTAATTCTTTCACACATGTAAGGTTGCCGAGATTGAAAGTAAGGTATCCAGAAAAGCAGCTGGGAAATAGCAAAACTGGTATTCTTCCCCTAAAGGAGAGACGAGAGGTAACTATTTTTGTATCATTCTCTTTTTTTAAAAAAAAACTAAAGTATGTTCTACTTCTGTAATTTAACTATTCCAATGAAGAAGAAAAGATCAAGTAAATTTATAATAACTTGAGCGGTCGCATTTTGAAGAAATAGATCAAGAGTTTTTCTAGGTGATGGTTTATCTAGAAGTTAGAATGATTTATTGACTACCCCAAACTCAAAAGACATTCCACAGCAAAATATCTTTCTGTTTCAAGGACCAGACTAAGCATAGTCACTTGATAAATACTTTTTGATGATTGTTAGAAAATCTCCTAAACCTTTAAAATTGAATAAGCATAAAACATTCTACACTAAGACATTTTCTTGGCTTTCTTTTATAACTCCATGAAAAATCAAATTAGTTTCCACTTTGGCTAAATATTTCATCATTTGTGGTTAGAAGATGCCAAGCATCATTTTAGATATTTTCATTTAGGAATCAAATGATAAATTGACCCTTTGTGAATACACATATTATACACAGTGTAGTCTTATTTCAATCTTTCAAATTGACATGCTAAGGAGGATGAGAAGAAGATCATGACCCTAGGGATTGGTATTCAGTGCAAGTGAGAGTCCTTTGGAAGCATGTCTTTTCTCCCACTCTATCCTGCCCATTCAGTCCTCCACTTAGCTATGCTGAGTTGACCCTGTCTAACATACATACCATATTGAACAGAAACCATATGCTTACGTGTCTGTTTTCCCTCACCAGAATATAAGCTCAGGATACTCCAGTTGATGACTGAACAAAACAGGGTAGTTGAGTGCATACTCTTCTCAGATAACCCCTAGCTTATGACCACATAAGAAGGTGGTAAAAGGGTCTGGCCATTTCCACCCACTCAGGATTCCTCTCACAGGTAGTCTTTGATCCAGAGCTCCCATTGGGCTGGTAGAGATTTGTCACGTCTGTATTGTGGTCTGATGCTTACCCTGCCCCATCCTACTTCCATCCCTTTTCTTCTACAAGTATTCTTCCACATAAACTTTTCCACTTCTCAATCAAGCTCACATCTGTTTTCTGGAGAGTGCAGCCTGTGACTGCTGGTGCCTGAAGTTGTCCAAGAATGCAGTAAGGTGGGATAGAGGAGCCAGTTCACTGACTCCTTGGCCAGTAACAAGGAACCAATTCCTGGTGGTAATTGGTGTACAGAAAGCCCCTGGAACAACTGGCAGTCCACTTGATAAAACTTTCATAGGTAGTGAGCTGGGATGTGCAGGTAGAGAGACATGTACTCATCAAGGAGATGATTCGGGTCATTGAAATGTATAGGGGGATAAGAAAAATGAGTAAAATTGAGTGGCTATTTCTAAATTGCATTGAAACTCTGCAGATTAATAATGAAAAGCTGAGGGCAATTAATGAGTTGAAAACTATAAAAGCCAGAGGGGTTCTTGGTATCTTTCAAAGAAGCCCTCACAGTATGCAATGTGTTCACAGGAAAAGCTGATCACGCCCCTGATTTGATATTCAGACTGGCTAAACTTCAAAGATGGCTGGAAGCTCAACCACGGTAGTCATGACTCTTTTTGGGAAAACCTGAACTCCTGACACATGAGATGAGGACATTTGAGGGAATGCCTTTATAGATTTTGACTCCCAAAGCTATTCTGAAACTTGCACGTGCGCACAAGAGGCTTTCCCGCCTTATTCCAAGCCAGCACATTAGAGTACTGACTGGGTGTTGAAGGGAACTGCTGAAGGGGCGGCTGAAGTGCCAGCACGAAGACAACACTCTGGCCCTACTTATTCTTATTTCACCAACACCCTACCATTGCAGTTACATCACTTTCTTTGGCTAAAATAATAACCTTGTGTTTTACATGTTGTGAGTTAATATTGTTTTCTATGGGTCCAAGAAATCCAGTATGATTATATATTTTCTTTCACAATCTATTAGTTTTTCTGGAGTTCCTACCTAGCCCTTTCATACCCACGAACACACACACAACCCACCATGCCAAGTCATGTTTACCACAGTTTTTCCATAAAGATACCTGCAACCATTTATATTGGGTAAAAGGGAATTGCCAGCATTGGGAAGTCTTGTTGGACATAGAGTCCAAGTTCACATTTGTGTCCAGAGACTCAGAGACCCAAAGCATCATCATGGCCCCACTGTCAAAGAGAGAGCACATGGGAGGAGGTGAGGTCATAAATGGAGTTCTGGCCAAAGTTTGGCTTATAGGAGATCCCCAGGATCTGTAGACCCACCAAATGATCATTTCTCTGGTTCCTAAGGATTTAATTGATATTGACATATGTGGCAGCTGGAGTAACTCTGCATTGGGTCCTTTTCCCTGTTCTCCTTTCCGCAGATGGGAATTATAAGAGCTGATGACCTGTCTGCATAGGAGTCCAACTACTTCATTTTCAAACACTCAACCCATATCACTCTTTTTCAGCCCAGTTCCTCTTCTTTGCCCTCTGCGATACAAAATACTTCCAACTCCTTTGAGCCTCTGGGAGTTTTGGCTTTCTTTGAATCAGGTACCTATTTTCAAGGCATTTTAGACTAGTTAAGTCAGTTACCACTCTGATCTACTTTATGTCTTCCGAACTTTTTTTTAACTCACAGTATTTCTCTTTGAAATGTTTTATTTGCACTTGTTCTGGAGATTCTGTAACTTTAAAATCCATTTATCATTTTAGCAGAGATTTGAGAGAAAAATGAACTCCTTATCCACCGTATTTAACTAAGCATCCAGCCCTTTTCTTACGTAGAGCAGTCACTTCTCAGCTTCAGCAATTTGTATGCTCACACACCATGCTACTGGATCATTTCTGGAGCTCACACCATTTGGAAGACAGTAGTATTTGTAATTAAGAAATAATTTTAAATAATTAAAAAATAATACAATACTATTGTATGTGTTCTGTATGCATATTCATATTATTTTTAATTTAAAAAAGTAAAGTTGGAGAGTTAGGCAGGACTGGACTATAAGGACCTCCACATGTGAACTGGACCTTGAAAAATGGGTAATAAACAATAGCTAACATTTATTGAGAGTTTACTATCTGCCAGATACTGTGATAACTGTTTTCTGTCCACTATGAAAGAAAAACAATTATTAACTCCATTTTACGAATGAGGAGACTGAAGCTCAGAGAGATTATTATGCCATAATCACTCATTGCAATGAGGCACCAGGGCATGATTATCTGCATACTAGGTTTCCTCCTCTGTTAGTCTTGTGAGCTCCTCCAGGGAGTACACATGTGTGTCTCAATCTGTTTTTAGTTTACTTCAGTGCAATATCCACCATAGAAACAGTGTTCAGAAAAACGTATGATAAATGAACATTGGCTACTGATTTCAAACATTAGGAAGAAAAGCAATTTGAAGCAAAATACAGATTTGTAGAAATGGGAAAAAGGGGACTTCTTAACTTTATTTTAGTACTTACAAGAAGGGAAACAGGAGAATTTTACTTTGAACTTGTGGAGAAATGTATTCTTAACTTATGGTATTCTTAACTGGTACCTTTAAAAAACTCATCAAAGTCTGGCTGAGTATCCAGAGAATATTGCTATAACTAGCCATGAACTATGACCAAAAAGGACAGCTCTATATTTACAAACTGTGGTGGCTTCTGGGATGGGTAAAGGAGGAGGAAATAGAGGGAAGTGAAGTTTACGGTTCTGTAAATTACAGCCCACGGCAGGACCAGGATGCCTCCCCAGCCTAAGCCTGGAGGCAAGTCAGCCAAAGGGCGGCTACTCATACTTGTGTAATTAACGATGCATTTTTAGTGTAATAAAAAGACTTACATTTTGGCTTGTATTTCCTTGCTAACCATTATAGTGACAGGCAATTTATTCCAAAGGACAACTGCCAGGATAGTCCCTGTTATGGGAATAAGTGGCCCAACTCTAAAGTTGGAAAAACAAATAAGAAAACAAAATGAACAAAATGAAAATCGAGAACTGAGGAGAGAGAAACCCACAGTTAAACTCTGAGATACAAGACATTTTACCTTTATCCATGCCATTCAGAATTATTTACCTGTCAATAGCAAAATTTAGGGTAGACATCAAGAAATCCCATCTAGTACATTGAACACTGGGCCCACCACAGGGTGAAAGATTGCTCTCCCCAAGAGCTTTTTTTTTTTTTTTTTTTTTTTTTGAGATGGAGTTTCGCTCTTGTTGCCCAGGCTTGAGTGCAATGGCGCGATCTTGGCTCACCGCAACATCTGTCTCCGGCGTTGAAACAATTCTCCTGCCTCAGCCTCCTGAGTAGCTGGGATTACAGGCATGCACCACCATGCCTAGCTAATTTTGTATTTTTAATACAGATGGGGTTTCTCCATGTTGGTCAGGCTGGTCTCGAACTCCTTACCTCAGGTGATTCACCCACCTAGGCCTGCCAAAGTGCTCAGATTACAGGCGTGAGCCACTGTGCCCGGCCTCCCAGGAACTTTTAAAAGAAGAGTTAATGATTTCTTAGGGAATGTGGAAATCTATGGATTTTTCCAAGATGGATGTTTCTGATGCAAAAGGAAAGCCAAGTAATTGATATACATTAGGTTATATACTACAGTATATATTTATATATACATATAAAAATATATATATACACACACACATTTAAGGTTATTTTACTAAGAATAATCATATAAATTGATACACTTTGGCTCTGTGTCCCCATGCAAATCTCATCTTAAATGATAATCCCCACATGTCAAGGGAGGTTGTTGGATCATGGGGGCAGTTTCCCCCATGCTATTCTCGTGATAGTGAGTGAGTTCTCATGAGATCTGATGGTTTAAATGTGTGTGGTGGTTCCCCCGTCCCCCTCTCTCCCTGCTGCATGTAAGATGTGCCTTGCTTCCCCTTTACCTTCCACCATGATTTTAAGTTTTGTGAGGCCTTCCCAGCCATACAGAACTGCGAGTCAATTAAACCTCTTTTCTTTATAAACTACCCAGTCTCAGGTAGTTCTTTATAGCAGTGTGAAAATGGAGTAATATATAAATGTGTATATATGTATATTTATTTATTTATAGTCCAAGGGGTCTGGAGCATGGCCATTGATTGGTAGCCTCTGAGAACTTTGGTAGCCTCTGGACTCCCAAGCCTTGAACTAATTGAGCAGTAATTTGACTTGTTGAAAGTCCTTTGTGTGGCTGGGCACAGTGGTTTGCACCTGTAATCCCAGTACTTTGGGAGGCCAAGGCAGGTGGATCGCTTGAGGTCAGGTGTTTGAGACCACCCTGGCCTACATGGTGAAACCCTGTCTCTACTAAAAATACAAAAGTTAGTTAGGCATGGTGGTCTGTGCCTGTAATCCCAGCTACTAAGGAGGCTGAGCTCAGCATGAGAATTTTTTGAACCCGAGAGGTGGAGGTTGCAGTGAGCCAAGATCATGCCACTGCACCCCAGCCTGGGTGGAAAAAAAAAAAAAAAAAAAAAAGGAAGTCCTTTGTGAATTCTTTGAAAGTAGGGTCTACCGATCTAAGGCAATTTGGTCATACACAATTCTGAGGTTATTTCCAGAAGATAACAGTAGGCATTGAAGAAGTTGAGGTGGGTAAGGGTTACTTAGTTATTCCTCAACCTTGCTACAAGTTGATAAGGAACGCAAGTTTCAAACCAAATTCTGCCCCATATACAGATATTTATTCGTCAAACATTGATGAGCAAGCAGGTCCAAAACTATTTATGCAGTTCTGTATGTTTAATGAAGGCTCAGCTGTCTATCATCTTAGGTTCTCTGAAAACTCCCATGCCTGCTTAGAGGCTGACACAGGGTCAGGATCTTTTACCCCTGTGTTATAGATCAGGCCTTCAGAAGTCATCATAACCAACAGCTAGACACGAGACTGTGTAGGGGGCAAATCCTGGGCTCTACCTAAAGGGTAAAGGCTAAGCTTAGTTTACTTTTTTTTTGTCGGGGGGTGGGTGGCGGTTGGAGTCTTGCTCTGTTGCCAGACTGGAAAGTACAGTGGTGCAACCTTGGCTCACTGCAACCTCCTTCTCCCATTCAAGTGATTCTCCTACCTCAGCCTCCTGAGTAGGTGGGATTACAGACACCCGCCACCACACCCAACTAATTTTTTTATTTTAGTAGAGACAGGTTTCACCATGTTGGCCATGCTGGTTTCGAACTCCTGACCTCAAGTAATCCACCTGCCTCGGCCTCCCAAAGTGCTGGGATTACAGGCGTGAATCACTGCATCTGGCCCTTTGTTTACTTTTTTATACCCTACCCATGCAAGCTTGGAGGGAGTCTCTAACATATTGGTAACCACTCTCCTCTTCAGGCATCATGAATACTTTTAATTTCACCAGTGATGTCGAATAGCTAACATTCTATATTCATCATGGCAATCAACACCATTAAACCCAAGAGATTTGTTTCTCGCATTCAGTATGCTCATCAGCAGGTTGTAGGGTGTTGATTTTGAGGTACAGAAAACTGAATAAAACTGTAGTTGCTCCCTCTGGTATGTGAGCTGAACATCCCTGAACTTATTTATGATTAAGACTCTGTAACTTAATCAAATAATATTTTAAAGTAAATTACAGACCATTTTAATACTGACTAGTTCACTTTGAGTGGCCTAGTGGAGCCACTCAAAGTTCACTGAATTGAATGGGCTAGTTTAAAGGGTTCGTAAATTGGAATATGGTTATGTCAATTAGATTACATATTCATAGGCAGTTTGGGTGTTAAGATTTGATTATAGTAAATCAAATTTTGGATTGATTGGTTTGGGCTTATTTTGATTTTCCAGTTCTCTTGGGGCATTCTGGAGAGAGCCCTTGGTTGGCTTCAGGTTCCAGAATTAGTAAATCCTGTCATGTTTCTTTTGGGAAAGTCATTCATTGGTAGACTTTGCCAATAATTACTTTGAAGTGATAGTTCAAATTGTATATTTGTAAGAATTGCTTAGATATTTTCAGGTAATAAGTTTAATTGTTTATAACAGAGTGGGCTTTTTTTTTTTTTTTTAGGGGAAGGAGAGTGGGGTAATAGCTACATATTCCTGAGAAATAGGCCACATCACTGTCAATCTGCCTCACTGTCTTCCTCTGATGTGCTTGGGCATTCCTGAAGTGGCAGCCTGAAGTGGGCATTCCTAAAGTGAATGATGGTGCAGCTGGATTGTTGACTGTCGCATATGTCCTTTTCCAAACAACGCTAGGTGAAAGGGCTACAGAAAAGAGGTTCCAAGCCTCCTCCCACGAACATCAGCTGATCCACAGGAGTCACACATAGAACTCTCTCAGTTCTGACAAGGAAGTGAAGCTCCCAGGTTCCCATATCTGGATCTCAAGGCCTAGCATACAGTTCAGAGTCAAGAAAAAGGATAAATATCATTTAGATATTCTTTTTGGAACTATTTTCATCTAAAATTTCTTTTAAAAAAATTCAGAAAGTCATAAGCTATTTGCTACCATCTCTTGTCTCCTAAGTCACCTTAGTTTGAAAAGCTTACTCTTGGGATTAACGGTAATGTCTCTTTAATTAAATAGGCTGTGTGTGATAAGAATCAATTCCATTTGCTTCCTCCTCACCCTAGAACACATATTTTCCTTCCCACACCCCAGTCCCTGGAGAAAATTTGTGGCCGCACCTGTACTGATATGTATCAGGTGTTCCCTACTAAAGAATGCTTGGTCTGCAGGCTTCGAAATCATCCTCGTGTTTTGCCTCTTAGCTCAAGAGAAAACACGCACTTCTGCACTCAAGCTTTGATTTCTTTCAGTCTGTGGCTTTACTGGAATAACATATGTGCTTGCTCAATGTCTTTATTTTGCCAACAAAACACCCACAATCTCAACGATATTTTCAACCCCTTGTATGGTACCCTGATGTCTATTTATATTGACATTCAGACATTTTAGTCTCATTACTGGCATAGAGATGACATTTTGTGGCTAATTATTATTGTGATAATGTAATGCAGTCTCTCTCCAGACAAAACCCCTTACTGCCAGCCACAGCTCAAAAATTTCCTTTTTGAAAGGTTTTTCTGATCACTGTCTTTGACTTCTAAGAAACCATCCATTTAATGTTGTGTGATTTCAGGAGATTTTGAAGAGCAGAGGGCCATGAATTCCTCTTTAAAGCTAAGTGTTTGTACCAGCATCAGAAGATGTAGTATTATTATTCATGTGACCAAAAACACTTGACTTATACATCCTTGGCCTTGCTATTATTGGCTTGTTGTGGGATCATATATATTACTTATCCTAGAATATGGAATAAAAGAAGCTCTACAATGATTTAAATATGTCTATTTAGCCTCTGCTGTTAGGTGAGAGCTTAGGATGGGGTGGGGGGAGATGAACATGCAAGGCTATACTAGAGTAAAATGCCATGATGACACACCCCAGGATAATGAAAACTTGGGTATAATCCAATTAGCTCCTATCTTCTGACCATGCGCCATTCTTAAATGCAGTTGTGTTGATGTTCTTATGTTCTGGGAGGTGGGGTGGGACAATAAAGGGAGCATGAAGGTTGACAGGAAGGCAGCAGGTGATCCCAACTGGGAAGCAGGGTGCCAGGGCAGAGGTCTGCAGTATTCCCACTGGTCCAGTCTTTCAGATTGGGTTGGCAGAGCAACTTTCAACAGAGTAGGAGGTTCCTGGAGTCACTCTGCTTGTCCTGGAAGTCCCAGCCATCCACGAGACTCAGAAGCATCTACATCGATATTTAGGCTGGGGGGCAGGGGGATAACTCCCACTAGGTGATTCCCAAATGCATCAGGGACTTGGATGGGTTTGGATCATGCTAAGAATTCCCTATGGTAACTCCCAGCCAGCAGGCAAGAATTAACCTCACAGTAATGCAAGCCCACAGGTGACACAATCTATTGTAAGTCTTTCTGGACTCCACTTATGGTGGGATTCTACCATAGCTCCCTACTTTCTATTAAAATATGACTGATGTTTCCGTAACATTATGGAACTCAGACAAGTGTATCATGACGTTGACTCTTCAGCACAAGTATCTTTTTCCTATTCCTCAAATATATTCTATCAAATAAGGTTAAGATCTCGGTTTTCAGGCAGCTTTGCAATGGAAGAGCAAACTACATTCCAGATTTTGGCACTGGGATATATATGAATGTGTGTGTGTGTGTGTGTGTGCAAAAATACAAATATTTACATATTTAAATATGCTACTATTTTTACTAATTAAATGCAAAATAATAGGTGAATTTAGCTTTGCATTTAATGTACAGAGCATGAGATGCTAATGTACAGGTTGCAAGTCACAAGTAAACCAATAAAGCATCACAGTATCTCTTATGGATACCCTACCAAACTAACACCCAGCTTGCAATTTAATTTGAGCATTTATATTTTTTCATCCTATTTTCTTTCTTTCTTTTTTGGAGATAGTCTCGCTGTGTCACCCAGGCTGGAGTGTAGTAGCGCAGTCTCGCCTCACTGCAACCTCCACCTCCTGGGTTCAAGCAATTCTTGTGCCTCAGTCTCACAAGTAACTGGGATTACAGGTGTTCATCATGCCTGGCTAATTTTTGTATTTTTAGTAGAGATGGGGTTTCATCATGTTGGCCAGGATGGTCTCGATCTTACATTCTCCTGACCTCAAGTGATTTGCATGCCTCAGCCTCCCAAAGTGCTGGGATTACAGGCATGAGACACCATGCCCGGCCTTTTTCATTCTATTTTCAAAGATAGAAGTTGGCAGCTGCTTTAGTGTAAAATGCATCTGCAGGGGAATGCAGTAAAGCAGGGAATTATTGTTTGGGGAAGAATCATTTAAGTGGTTTCCTCACTTCCGTAAGTATGGTGTGAATAGACTCCATTTTCCTGACGGACAGTATCACTTTGAAAACATTTTCCTTTTTCTGGGAAGGGTCATGTAAATGGCCTTGCTTAGTCACTTAAGTGCAGGGCAAGTTGGCTGTTATTCTGGAAAAGGAGTATAATCAGAACTTTGATGTCTTAAGTGTCTTTATAAAGTTGTGAGGTCATCACTGCAGAAAAAGGTGGGAATTTCCCTGGCCAACTGCTCCTGGGGTCATGTTCCATTCCGAGAAGTGACCCTGGACAGGAACTGAAAAAGGTTAGTCACTAAGGGATTCTTGAGCTCAGAAATCTCAGATCAGGAGGATCTTGTAATGGCACAAGATGTTGGGGATGGTCTTTCTCTATAAAGAAGTGATGTGAAAGGAGAGAATAGAGGATGGAGCCTCCTCTATTGAGCTCCGGCACTGCCCTCTGGATGTGGCTTCTAGGGTGTTGGTTGCTTTTCATCTTCTTGTATTGCTCCAGAGAACTCCAAACAAATGTTCTGGGACACCTCTCACCCCAGGTTTCTCAGCCTTGAGCACGCCTGGATGTGCTAACATTTGCACATCCAGCCCATGCAGGCAAATACAGACCTTACCTGAAGGGTTATCTTGAGAATTTTCCCTGGTTTGCTTTGGGCATATCTGAACTTAGTCAACTGAACTTACATTCTCCTCTGTAGTTACTGCTCTATTTTTCTCTTCCTCCCTCCTTACATTTCTCTTTTGCTGTTTGAAATTTTGAAAATGTGTTTAGATACTTGTGCCTGAGGGCAAATAAGACTATTTCCTGTATGAAGGAGTTTAACTTCATCTTTGAGCTCTGTCTGGGTGCTGTATGAGGGGAGGACCATTCAGGCTTTGGATCCATGTCCATAGGGGTCATCTCATGTCACTATCTAAGAGATTCTCTTTTTATGGTGTATTAGTCTGTTCTCATGCTGCTGATAAAGACATACCTGAGACTGGGCAGTTTACAAAAGCAAGAGGTTTAATAGGACTTACGTGGCTGGGGAAGCCTCATAATCATAGCTGGAGGCAAGAAGGAACATATCATGTCTTACATGGATGGCAGCAAGCAAAGACAGAGAGCTTGTGCGGGGGAACTCGTCTTTTTTAAAACCTTTTTTAAAACTTTCAGATCTCATGAGACTTCTTCACTATCATGAGAATAGCACAGGAAAGACCTGCCCCCATGATTCAATTACCTCCCACTGGGTCCCTCCCATAACACATGGGAATTCAAGATTAGATTTGGGTGGGGACACAGCCAAACCATATCACATGGGGAGTCAGAAATTAGAGTCTTCACCATTGTCTTTGGGGATTAAGTCGGGTGTGGGAAGAATTCAAATTTTCATTTTTTGTCTTTCTGCCAAAGATCAGTCATTGGATACTTAATGCCTAATCAACCCACTGGTCACCACAGGGCCAAGTATAGAGGATCTCCCACTTATTCTCAAGTTTGGCGTTAGATACAAGGACTCTGCTTTAGGGTGTGCATCTTCACCTTCTCCAGGTCTTTCCTTAAATGTTGTTAACTCCTGAGGTCATCTTGGAGCACACTATTTAGGGTTCCCACCTTCTGTCCCAGCAATTCCTGTCTCTTTTTTATGCTTTCTTTTCTCCATGGCACCCACCAACAACTGACCTGCCACAATGTAACTTACATACCCTCTTCATTGTTTCTCTTCCCATTAGATACTGTAAATTTTATGAAAGTGTGATTTTTGGTCTCTTGTTCATCACTGCAGTCACAGTGACTAGACCAGAACAGTGTCTAGTTCAACACCATTTGAGGAAGGAAGGAAGGAAGGGAGGGAGGGAGGGAAGAGGATGAGAAAGGAGAGAGGGAGGGAGGAAGGAGAGGAAGTAGAGTTCAGAGAAGGAAGCCAATAGTTTCAGAGAATCACTAATGGAAGAGAGAATTATTGTTTTGGACTCCTCTAAAGGTTCTAGTCTATGTTTGAGAGAAGCACTGATAGACATGTGGACAAGAACCCAGGGGTATTTAGGACTAATCAGATTACCACACCTTAGAAATGGCCACAGAAACTGCTGTTATACACACATGCTCATACACACACTTAAATCTCTGCATGACATGTTTATTTGTGTTTGCAGCCTTTCATATATCTCTTCATGGAAAGGTAAGGAATAAAAAAACTTTATTTCCTAGAACATGATGTTAATGAGGTCATGACTTCAGGTTCAGTCCTCAGACAGCCCAAGGATACTGGTGTTGTCTAACTGCCCAGAATGGGCTTCTAAGTCTAGCTATTGCCTGAAAAATGCTTTAATTAATTGTTTAGTTCCATAGTGATGGGGCAAATGAGTGAGTGTGGGAATGTAAATGGATTGATGCAAATCCATTACCGCTCCTAGAAAAGCAGCTTAAAATTTCTGACCCACTGCAGTTGGCTCAAGAGATCAGTAGATCTTCACTCCCAAAAGCTAGCATATAATGCCCATTTTCCTCCCAGATTTAGAAATGCAACATGTCTTCAAAGTAGCTAAGTCCAGAAGTCAATTCAGAATAAATGGTGAAATCTCTAACTTCTTCCAGATAAGGACAAGAGTCTGACTATCAGATCCTTTTCTTCTAATGTTAAGAGGAAGATAGGCAAGCATATGAAAATAATATCCCTTTGGGAATGGTTCCCACTGACTCTCACACTGTTGGCTAACAGTTAACAACCTTGGAACATCCAGAGGTTATTTTTTCTTACTAATATTATTCACTTCATTTATAAGCTTTTTGAGAATTTGCTATTTGTAAGGCGTAGAACTAGCCTTGCAGATGTCAAAAATGAATCAGACACAGACATTTCATTTATGAACTTACAGAGTCCATAAGAACTTAAGGACCAATAAGCAGACACGATAATAACGTCTTGTCAATATCCTGTTGTTTGCCACGTTTACTACGTGATTGAAATCAATAAGAACACTACAAATAATTCTGTGTTTGCTTTTTTATTCAACATACACAAATGTGCTGCTAGTTCTCTGAACAACAAAAAGCTGAAACATCCCCATGCACACTATTCTAGGTTTTCCTAATCATATTCAAACACCCTTGAGCAACTCCCTCAAAAGTCTAAAATCTTGCAGCAACTGAGCTATAGTTAAAGCTGCAAGGCTCACAAATAAACATCAAATAAGCAAGACTGAGGCATTGCAAGGAGGAATACCAAAAAATAATCTCAATCTGAGTTTTCCCAATTTAAGATAAACTTTAAAATGCCTGAAGTGAAGAAAAGATGTGGACAGTTATGCTGGAACAAGCTGGGTCTCCTGCTGAATTTTTATCAGATTATCAACTGGGAGAGGCAGTGGTTAAAGAAGTAAAAGGTGAAGTTGATTTTATTTTTTGAAAGCCTAAGAACAAGAGCAAATGGCCAACAGGCATATGAAAAGATCCTCAATGTTAGCAATCATCAGGGAAATGCAAATAAAAAACACAAGGATAAAACAACTTATACCTGTTATCAAAAAAGACAGAAGATGACACCTATTATCAAAAAAGGCAAAAGATGACGGATATTGGTGAGGTTGTAGGGAAGCTGGAACTCTTTAATACCGTTGGTGAGAATGCAAAATGGTGCAGCTGCTATGGAAAATAGCATGGAGGTTCTTCCAAAACTGAAAAATTGAATTATCATATGACCCAGGAATCTCATTCCTGGCTACAAATCCAAAAGAACTGAAATCAGGATCTCAAAGAGATGTCTGCATTTCCCTGTTCATTGCAGTACTATTCAAGATAACCAAGATGTGGAAATAACCTCAATGTCCATCACCACAGGAATGGATAATAAAAATGCGGTATATACATACAGTGAGTATTATCCAACCTTCAAAACGAAGAAAATTCTACCATACGTGACAACATGCAAAAACCTGAAAGGCCAAACAAAATAAGCCAGTCACAGAAGGACAAACTGCATGATTCCACTTAAACGAAGTGTCTAAAAAAGTCACACTCAGAAGTGAAGAAAGCAGAACAGTTGTTGCTAGGGGCAGGAAAGAGGAAAAAATAAGGGCTTGATAATTAATGGGCATAAAGTTTCGGTTATGCAAGATGAAAAAATTCTACAGATCTGCTGTACAACACTGTGCCTATGGTTAACAATACTGTATTGTACACTCAAAAATCTGTTAAGAGGGTAGATCTCATGTTGAACGTTCTTGCCATAATGAAATAAAAATTAAAAAGCCTCAGAAGTCATCCTGTTATAAATGGACTTGATTAAATAAGTAGAAACAGATTCTCATTGGCGTTCTCATGGTGGTTTCTGCAAGGATCGTGGAGATGTCCATCTCCCTTATATTGGAGCAGTATTTCCAAATGAGGTGTGGAATTAGGGTGTACAATTGCTTCCAAGCATTTATTGGTAATTGGAGAAATGGCTAGTGGCAGAGTCCACGGGTTAGAACATCATTCTTGGTAGCTCTGGTGTGTGCATGCACATGTACACGTGCATGCGTGCTCACCACACACAGTGTGGAAAGACCTCAAAGTCTGTGCTAAATTTCATCAGAAGCCCCAGGCCACCTTGGACCTGCTCCTCCTGGTTGCAGAGCCTCTACAAGGCAGTAGCAGGCGGCTTTTAGTTTAAGCAGCCATTGCAGGCCAGCAGGAGGGGAGGCAGCCAGTGCAACGACTGCTTCTGTGACCATTTCTAAGGTGTGGTAATCTGATTCGTCCTAAAACCCTCTTGGTTCTTGTCCACATGTCTATCAATGTTTCTCTCGAACATAGACTAGAACCTTTACAGGAGACCAAAAGCAGCTATTGTCACGTTCCTTTCAATGTGGCTTTCACCTCCAGCCCTCTTGACCTTTTCCCTTTTTCTAGGGTGTGTTCTTTTGGGCCCAAATGGTTAGAGTATGGTGACAACTGTTTCTCTCAGCTTTTTTTTTTTTTTTTCCTTTTTTTCCCCTTCTTTTTCTTCTTTTGAGATAGGGTCTCCTTATGTCGCCCAGGCTGGAGTGTAGTGGAACAATCATGGCTCACTGAAGCCTTGACCTCCCGGTCTCAATCAATCCTCCTGCCTCAGCCTCCTGAGTAGCTGGGACTACAGGCATGCACCACCATACCTGGTTAAGGTTTTTGTGTTTTTTTTCTGTAGACACGGGGTTTCACCATGTTGCCCAGGCTGGTCTTGGACTCCTGGGCTCAAGTGATCTTCCTGCCTTGGCCTCCCAAAGTGCTGGGATTACAGGCACGAGCCATCACACCTGACCTCTCTGTGTTCTTTTGGAAAGAAAACTCCCAAACATCACAACCCCTAACATTTGCTCTTGATGATTCTGCTTTAGCTTAATATGGTGGGAGCTTTTAGGCCTTATTGTAGTGTCTGGTTTTTTCATTACTTACTATTTGGCCTTTCAAATGACCTAAAGTTCCTATTTAAAAAATGGATATTAGAGTCTTAGAAGAAATGAATAAAGTGATCATTAATGTGATTGGGAAAAATAATTACCAACAGATATCTTCCACCTCTTGGCTATTGTGAATAGTGCTGCTATAAACATGAGTGTATACATACGTCTTTGAGATGCTGCTTTCAACTATTTTGGATATACACTCAGAATTAGAATTGCAGGATTATATGATAATTCTATTTTTAACTTTATGAGAAACTGCCATACTGTTTTTCATAGCAGCTGCACCATTTTATATTTCTACCAACAGTGCACAAGGCTTCCAGTTTCTCCATGTCCTCACCAACACTTAATATTTTCTGGATGTAGAGTGTTTTGCTTGTTGGTTTTTGATAGTAACCATCCTGATGGATATGAGGCAATATCTATTGTAGTTTTAATTTGCATTTCCCTAATGATTAGTGCTATGAACTGAAAGTTCCCTCCAAAACTCATGTTGAAATTTAATTGCCATTGTAGCAGTGTTTAGAAGCAGGACCTTTAAGAGGTCATGAGGGCTCTGCCCTATAAAAGAATTAATGCTGTTATCACAGAAGTGGGTTAGTTATTTCAGGAGTGGGCTCCTGATAAAAGGATGAGTATGGCCACATTTCTTCTCTTTGTATTTTGTGCTCTCTTGTTCTTCTGCCATGGGATGACCTTCATCAGATACCAGTGCCACACCCTTGGACTTCCCAGCCTCCAGAACTGTGAGCCAAATAAATGTCTATTGTTTGTAATCACCCAGTCTGGATATTCTGTTATAGCAGCAGAAAATGGACTAAGAATTAGTAATGTTGAGTGTCTTTTCATATGCTTGTTGGCCATTTGTACATCATCTTTGAAGAAATGTCTATTCAAGTCCTTTGCCAATTTTTAATCAGGTTACTTTTTGCTTTGTTGTTGTTGAGTTGTAGGATTTCTATATAACTTCTGGATATTGACCTTTTATCAGATATATGATATGAAAATTTTTTTCCATTCCCTAGGTTGCCTCTTCACTCTGTTCTTTGTGTCAAATGTTAAATTTGAAGGAAATTGTAACAGGGAAATCTCAAGGTCCAGGGTTTTAAATTTCCTCAATGTTATAGAAAATAGATTTATTCCTTATACAAACAAGTCTGTCTCTGAATTTTCTAAAAACTATAGAACTCTGAATTTAGGAGACTAGATGTCAGGGTTGGAAGTTTCCAACTTTGATAAAGCACAGTGTATTTTTCCCCATAAAAATCACGATTTTCCTTGAAAAAAGAGAAGTGGTATATAAGGGATGTAAAATAAACAGGCAGGTACAGATCCTGAGGCAAGTCAGCACCTAAAATAATGAAGGGAATACAGAACAAACCATATAAATACCATTGTATAAAAACCAGGATTCTAATCTGGAAACCTAAAACAATAAAAGGGGACCCTAGTCAACTTACACACAATCAGGAAGAATGAGGATGAGAGAACAGTCACAATATAAAGTGATTTAAGATGTAAATTTGTTCAAGTAATTCATACAGGTTATAATCAAGTAAGTCAGGAATGTTTATAGTAATATAGTAATCCCATTAAGACTGCCAGGAGATCAATAGGCTTCCGAATAGCTGCTTTGTGGCTATAAAGGAATAGATGGCAGCAAAAAAACACAGAAAAGAGAAACAACAAAACTTACTTTATATTTTAAAATTTTAGCACACAAAACAATGCTTTATTTAAAAATTCAAAACCTGAGAGCACAGGAAATTGGACTCTTTTGACTCTCAATCGCCAGGCTTACCACATGCCCATTGGCAAAGAATTCGCCCCGAATACTCTGTATTTCCAGCTGAAGAGTCAGTCTAGAGCCTCAGGTGACCCCGGCTGTACAGCAGAAAAATGGATAGCTCACAATATTCTAGTTCTGTTCCACACTGGAAGCCTACCCAAGTAAACTGGCAGGTGCCAGAGCAAATAGAAACATCAGATATTGATTTTGGAAACATCTCAGAATACTGACCTGGGCCAAAGGGAACTAGCATTATGGATGCAAATGAGGAAGGCAGCAACCTGTCAGAGGACTGCTGAGAGTTAGGGAGACCTGAAGAGGAAGACTTCCAAACTGGCCGAACCAGATCTGAGCATCTGGTGGACAATGATCTCAATTTTTAAAGAACAGACCCTTAGGCACAAGCAGAAACTGCCTTAGATTTCTATTTATCTTACACTAAAAAAAAGCAAAAACAAAAACAAACCAAGCTTGAGCAAATAAAATGGAGTACTTACTGCAGGCTGCGCTCTGCAGGAGAACCAAGAAAGTCTAGGCCACCTAACTTTCCGCTGCAAAGCATTCCTAGAAACACATGTAAAAATAGATCTTCATACAGCGGACTGTACCTTCCTGCAGGAAGGAGATTGTAATTTGGGGTTGGCTTCCTGATCCAGCATATCACCAACAATAAATTATAAGGCAAAACTTCATATATAAATGTCTACAACTTTTAGAATTATAAAAGTGTGCTTCAAATCCCTATAAAATGCAAAAGCAAATAAACTGGGCATGGTGGCTCATGCCTATAATCCCAGTACTTTGGGAGGCTGAGGTGAAAGAATCACTTGAGGCCAGGAGTTTAAGAGCTGAGCAACATTGTAAGACCCCATCTCTACAAAAAATGTAAAAGGTTAGGCTAGGCATGTGTTGTGCACCTGTAGTCCGAACTACTCAAGAGGCTAACATGGGAGGACTATTTGAGCCCATGAGTTCAAGGTTACAATGAGCAACGATCATGCTACTGCCCTTCAGCCTGGGCAACAGAGAGAGACCCAGATCTCAAAAAATGGTAATAATAGGCCAGGTGCAGTGACTCATGCTCATAATCCCAGCACTTTGGGAGGCCGAGGCAGGCAGATCACGAGGTCAGGAGTTCGAGACCAGCCTGGCCAACATAGTGAAACCCTGTCTCTACTAAAAGTACAAAAATTAGCCAGGCCTGGTGGCGCATGCCTGTAATCCCAGCTACTGGGGAGGCGGAAGCAGAAGAATCGCTTGAACTTGGAAGGTGGGGGTTGCAGTGAGCCGAGACCATGCCACTGCACTCCAGCCTAGGCAACAGAGCAAGACTCTGTCTCAAAAAATAATAATAATAAATAAATAAAATAATAATAAAAATGTTAAAAGCCAACTAAGCTCTACACTGTCAACAGAGTACATAAAAATTAGCTCTGTCATTTCAACTTTGTTTTATTTTACAAAATGTGCTGCTACAGTATAGAAAACACAACTGTCTGTATTTATTAAGCACTTACTAAGTGTCCCCACAAACTAAGAGCTTTATCTGCATCATCTTATTTGATCTTCTCAATGAATCTACGGGGAAACTGAGCTTTAAAATGGCAACATCACTCAGCCAAGTACAATTATTTAATAAGTGACTGAAATGCAATTTAAACCCAAGGCATCTAATTCTAGAGCTAGTGAAACAAAGCTCTGAATTAAAGTGAAACAAAGTGAATTTTAAGCATTTCATAATTCTGTGGAGTTTGAGAGCTTAAAGAGGCATCAGATAACATTTAGCTCAGTTCCTTTATGTTGTAGATAATGATCATAATTTCAAGAGAAGTGAAATTACTTATAAGTGTTTCTTAGTGACAAAGCCAAGGCCAGAATTCTACTGATTTCTAAATTCATTTTTTTCCACTTTATCCAGCTGACTCAAGACAGTCTCTTCTCACTTTAGTCCAGCAATTTTAAGATGTGTACAATTTCCCCATATACAGAATGACTATTCAAGTTCCCTGAAGGAATACTGTAGTCTCAATTGGTCACCTAATTAATCTATTACTTCAAAACTTAGTGTTTTAAAACAACAGACATTTACTGGCTCAGAGTTTTTGTGGGCAGGAATTCAGGATGGGCCTTGCTGGGTTGTCCTAGTTCAGGGTTGCTCACTCATTTTCAGTCAGGCTTTCCATCGGCCGGGACTGCAGGCAGCTGACTGGGCTTCCTCACTTGCCTGTTGGCAGGAAGCCTTAGGTCTTGCCACATGGGCCTTTCCATTGGCTATTTGAGTGGCATGGCACCTGGGGGCAGAGGGGACATTGTTCAAGTTTTTGAAGTGGGAGGAGTATGAGAGAATTTGTGGGCAGACTTTAAAACCACATCTACCTAGCAGACATTTTCTTCTTCTTCCTTTTTTATTTTTTCTCCGAGTCTTAGTTTGGTTTGGTGGTCCTCCTCACTCCTACGTAACTTGAAAGTAAATTTTAATTAGGCTGAAACAATCAAGGCAAACCTGTAAGGGACACAGGATTCGGTCTCAGCAAGAATATATCAAGAGAGGTCTGCTGGAGGCTTTATGAGAATGGTTTTTGTACACCAAAAGTAAAATCCTAAGCCTCCCAACCAACTGATGGACCCCCTTCTCAGCCAGGGGCATTCCAGAGAAACCTGAAAAACGAATTCAACTCATGGTGGGAAGGGGGGTTGGACATACCTCATTATACCCTCCTCCCTGTGGAATTCAGGCACACCACTGTGTGGACCAGCATTAGCATTAAAACAGAGGCCTTAAGTCTGACAAAACAGACTTTTTGTAGCAAAAGATACCAACATAATAGATAGCAGGCCCCGAGATAAACTGAAGCGTATTACCCCAAAATACATTTCTGTGACATATTTTGAAACGGCCCTGCAAAGCTGTCTCTTATGAGGAAAATCTGCATTCTGTAGAATATCCCTTTCCCTTTCCAGGTCTTTTCCCTGATCCAGGAGAGATTTTACTAAGAGTCTGGCATGTTTTTAAGTCTCATAAGAAACAGTTATAATCTATTCTCTCTGAAGCCTGCTACCTGTAGTCTTCATCTGCATGACAAAAGTCTTGGCCCTCAAACCCCTTATCCTAACCCAGGCACTCCTTTCTATTGATTCCAGGTCTTCAGATAATAACTTAACTTTTTCAACCAATTGCCAATCAGAAAATCTTTGAATCCACCTATGACCTGTAAGCACGCCCGCTTCAAGTTGTCCCACCGTTCTGGACCCAGTCAATGTAGATTTTACTTGTGCTGATTAATATCTTATGTCTCCCTAAAACATATAAAACCAAGCTTAAGCCCAATCACCTTGGGCACCTATTCTCAGAACCTCCTGGGCCTGTGTCATAGGTCATGGTCCTCACATTTGACTCAGAACAAATCTCTTCAAATATTTTACAGAGTTTGACTCTTTTTTACTCTGACAAAGAGGCACATAGGAGGAGATGGCATCTTCCATCTGGGATCTTTTCATGCCTTGATGGGACATCTGAAACTGCTGCAGTCATCGCACAACCATCAGGAGAGCCGATCTGAGGACAGAGGCAATGTGTTCAGGGGATGGCAGAGAGAAGACCTGAAGAGAACCTAGGTCTTGATGGTGGTGTCAAGTCACTGTCTTAACCAACCTTGGAGAATATTCCCAACCTCTGCCCTCTTTATTACATGAGATAATACATGTCCTTTATTGTTCAGGACATTTTAAGTTATGTTTTCTGTTGCTTTCAGTTGAGAGCCATCTAATATCCTATGTAAGATTTAATTCCTGCTCCAAAATGTGGAGTTGGTGCTTTTCTTGCCCTAGTCCCAGGGCAGAGCTGTATAAAACTTAATAGTTCAGAATCCAGAGTGAATAACACAGACTCAAAAGGGCTTTCCAGAATACAAGGACAAAAAATTGGTTTTCCCCATTCAGCCATTACATCCCCACCCCGCCCCCTGCAACAGTTTCCAATTATTTTCCAGTCATCTTTGGAAACTAAGTTTGGAGTAAAGAGAAGTAAGGGAAGGGAGGATAAAGGCTTGACCTACTGGCATTCCTCTGCTCACTCTGTACCTATCACCTAAACTGTCTTCTGTCTTCTCTCCTGTCCCTTCTGACTAGCTAAGTCTAACCTCCTCTTCATGGTTTTTCAAGTCACTTCTTGTTCCACAAATTGGAGAGCAGCACAGTTCCTTTCACATTGATCTGTAATTCCTCTGGAGTCATAGTAACACATTTGCTAACCACCTGGAGCCATCTCTCAGGCTATATATTCCACATTGCTTTTCTCTTGTTTATTTCTTGCCCTCCCTTGTACATTCTAAATTTCCCTGAGGTCAGAGACACCATATGGTGCATATGGTGGATGTTTATAACTAGGTCTTGATACACTGATTTAAAGGATAAGTGAAAATGTGGGGACAGAAAGAAGACAAGAAGAGGAAAACCTAGGAATGCGTGTAATCTTGATCTGGCCTATCTTGGAATTTACAATGTCTGGGTCTGGTTGCAGCGTGATGCAGATGCCTTAGGATTCTTAACACAATCATGTTGTTTTTCAGTCATAGCTGCACCTAGATATCAGAAAAGGAAGATAGGGGAAGCTGAACTGAGCCATGAATATAGATTTGCTGGGATTTCAGAGCTAGCCCCTGTTCTCCATTTTTCCACAGAATTTCCTAGGAGTATTTGCTAACACTCTTGGTCATGGCTTGTTTCACTTAAATGTGTTTTCAGCCTGGTCCCTCTAAGCAGTGGTTCTAACTACTGCTCCTCAGGGTATAAAATAACAAGCAAAAGCAGTTGACACCACTGACCATAATTTTTGCCAAGAAATTTTTAAGCAAGTTCCAAATGGACCTGATGAATGCTCATATATTAGAGTACTGGACAAGGAAATTTCCAGGGACAGTAGCCTCTGCTGGCACCTCTTCCAGGCCTAAAGAAGGGCCATTTACCCGACAGGCTTCTGCCAAATGCTTCACTGCTCCCTAGAGTAACATATGTTTACCTATATGTTATATATGTAACATATATTTACCTTCAGGGTTGTAGCCAGAGCTGTAAACTGCATGTTTTTAGTCCCCTAGAAAGGGGAATGTCTCAACAGAAATATGTTCAGTGCATCAAGGGACCCCTTTCTAAAATTTTTTGTTTGTAATCCTTTGTGACCTTAAGTTGATCTAAGTTGATTCTTTGAAGTTTAATCTCAGATATACAGGATGCAGGAAAATGCTTACAATTCAATCAAATGTCAGGATTCTGTTTCCTTATATGCAAAGAAAAAAACTGGATGAAAAATTATTTAATTAAAACATAAGGTCACAGTTCTTCTGGACAACTTCTGGTAGTGATGCATCTTTTAAAAAAAGAAGAAGAAGAAATCTCACAGCAACCAGATTTTCTTCTTTGTTGTCTCTCTCAAATTTTCCTCTTTTGTTTTTTCACATTTGTATTTTTTTCCATCTCCTAAAGAAGGACTTTCTCTGTCCCCTTGTCTTGTTCGTAGAATTATCAGCAGTATTACTGCTGACTCATGACCTCAACAATACACAAATGTTTGAACAAGGGACATGCCTGTTGTTTCAGCTTTTATACTTCACTCTGGCTCTTTATTTCCCTTTAGAAACGTGGTGGTCAGAGCATACACATTTTCTGATATTTCTTCAGAATATTTTATCAGGACACTGTTTTCATTTGCTGTCTTCATAAACTCTCAATTTCTACCAAATGGCTTCTGTGGTGAAAGAGTCTTTGGGCCTCACTGTTGCCCCCACCCAACCTTTGAGCCTAACAGCATTTCTGGCTAGAGGATGCCCTTTAGCTCACAGTTGAGAACAAGAGGGGCCCTTTACCCCACTACTGGTCTAATTAATTTACAAACAAACAACAGAGCAAACAGCCCAGCTGCTGCATGAGTCTTTCCCTGTGTCCATGTCTCTGACCCCCAGAGGAATGGGTTTCTCATCACTACTAATGTCAACTGGTGCCTGATCATGATCCTGACTGCCCCTCAGCCTTTGTTTTGAGTGATATGAATGTAATCCCATATATAACTAGACTCTGAATCTGAATTCACAAACAACTATCATTTTCAAAATGACAGTGGCTGCTTCTTAATTCAGCAGTAATTCTTAAATCTTAGCGTGTTTCAGAATGCAAACTGCCTGTTCCTTACCACAGATAACTGAAACAGATTGTATGGGAAAATGATTCCCAGAAATCTGTATTTTCAATAAGCAGCCCTAGGTACTCATGATGAAGGGAATCTAATAGACTAGTCTGGAAACATTATCTTAGAAAGTGTATTTTTCTGGTTCTAGTGATTGATAGGGGAAAAAATGCTTATTTTAATAATAGTTTATTTTACTGGAAGATTTCATTCATCCAACAAATTATGTGCCAGGTTTGCACATTGTACTGAAAACACTGGGATTAGTAATACAGCATTTCTCCCATCAAAAAACCTCAAATAATCCACTAATTTCTTTTAAACTAATGATCTAACATTTAAGAGCTCAGGCTCTAGAGCCAGGCAGACCCGACACTGCGAATTACTAGTTGTGCGACATTAAGCAAATTACTCAAAACTTCTGAGCCTGTTTCCACATTTGAAAATGGGGATAATAATGCCTACCTCATAAAGTTTGTTGTGAGGATCAAATAAGATAAGGCAAGTCAAGCGTTCAGCACTTCTGATAAATGCAGGAGGAAGATAAGGGGGAAGGTCGCGGGAGAATCTCCGACCAGCATGAGCACTGGGAGGATGGGGTGGAGCCACAGGAAGTTCTAGCCCATGGCAGCGGGGAAGAACCTGGGCTCTCCTGTTCCTAGGTGGGAACCTGGGGTTCAATCTGTGAGGCAGGAAACCTGCTAGCAGGACTCTCTCTTGCTTTGCGAAGAATTATTTTTCCTTTTACTTTTTGCCCACTAAATTCCATTTTTCCTCACCCTTCAAAGTGTCTGCACGCCTAACTCTTCCTGGTCATGTGACAAGAACCTGGTTTTTACTTCTTTCTACAACACTTCTTTTACTTAAGTGTCTGGAACATAACAAGTGGTCAGTAAATGTTAAATAGGGATAAGGATGGCTAATAATAATAATCATGATATGGCAACAAAAATACTATTTATAAGAATTAATTAGCTCCTTAGAGGCTTGCAAAGATAAATCCGTTTTCCTTCTCATATGAGGAAATTTTGCATTATTTCTTCTGACAGATATGCTACATAGACTTGACACCCCCAACTCTAAAGAGTGACCACTTATAAAGAATATGTATTTTGGGAGAAATCTAAAATCTGCCCCTAGGAAAGAGTCACAAGAAGCTCTTATTCCTCGGCCTCGAGAACCTCTCATTTGCCAAAAACGAATAGAAGATCTATAGAACACAAACTAATTTAGAATAAAATTCATTATAACTTTAGTGCAATAGGTGAAGTAAACATGAAAGATTACTTTCAAAACATTTCTAATTCATAAGTATTTACTGAATAATTTTCTATATACATGCTCAAAACTATTCCTAAATGTAAGATTTGTTTCTTATATACATGTACACAACAACTGAATTATTTAATAATAATTCTGGTAGTTTTTGAATAAGTTTCAAAGTCAGTGCTACAGACAATGAGTATTCTGGGAGTAAAGAGAAGGAAGGGACATGGTAAGCAAGGAAGGTTCTGGAAAATAGAGGGTAGATTTCAGCAAGGCATTGAAATATGGGTGATAAGACTGGAATGAGGAGAAGATCTGTGCATGGGATGAAGCACCTCCTACCAAAGCAAAAAGAAAAAGAAAAAAAAAAAAGAGGAAGGCGAATACACTACAGCATACCAAATATCAAGTGAGGGAATGGCATTTTGAGTGACAGAACCAGATTCTCACACATGCTTGTCAGTTGGAGCCAAGCACAAAGAGGGATGAGAAAGAACATTGACCCCACACAGATGACTGTGTCTCAAAGGAGGCTTCTAATCTAAAACACATAACCAGATTTCCCCAATGTACAGGCTACCTACTAGAAGTAAATTAATTAACTTTGGAAGTTATTGTTATCTACTTTAATTACCATTATGTCTAACTTATTTGATGGGGGACCCAGTGCATACAAATTTAATTTTCAAAACACACTGTAGATATAAACATATAAACCAATTTTAATATTATACATTTATGTCGGTTACTTACATCCAATCATACCTACATGTGTATATGTCAGATTAATTTTGAATACCATATTTGCTATAGCATTTTACTGTGTTTATTCAGGCTTTATAATATCACAATTTGACCTATCATCTGAAAATATTAGAGACATCCAAGTCAGGTATGACAAAATTACATTTTAAAAAATTATAATTTACAATTTAATATCTTAAAGTCTATTTAACCAATGTCATTGGAGAATTAAGTTTGCTAATATAGAGTGACCCAAACATATGTCACCAAAATACTTTCTCTGTAAACCATGAAATCCTCATTTTGACATTAATTTTGTGATGTATAGTCAACAGTAGTATGATCAAAGAATTTGGAATGGATTATTTTGTTGTTTAAAAACCTGTACTGAAAACAATGTAATGAATATTGAAGTATGAACAAATTGCTATAATGCTACTGCTGCTGCTGCTGAAAATTATAATGATGCCTAAACTTATTAGCATTCACTACCTACCTGGCACTGTTCTAAGTGTCACACACACATATACATATATATTTATACTTCTTTACTTTGTGAGTACATACACTATGTAGAGACAGCTAGCTTCTAATTTTTTCCAAGATGATGAGTTTCTACATTAATTCTGCATAAATTAATATATAAATATAAGTATGGACATATGCTTATAAATGTCCTTACTGAAGTTCTAATGCTTGTAAGGAGATGAACTGAATGGAAATTGAAGAGTAAGGATTCTTACAAATTCATAAAAATGAAGAAAATAAAAATATGAGTATAAAATTACATTAGTTTTTAATTTTTTATTGTGTTTATATATAATTATATTAAATATGTGATATTAAAATTCAAAGTGAATGGAACACTCACTGAATATGCCAGGCCTTCATGTTATACTGTGCAATTTTTATTTGAAATATTTACCTGGGTCTTAATTTTGTCATTTTTGAAGTGGGAGAATTGCATTGATAATATAACGTGATCCAAACATACCTCATGAAAATGATTTCACCCTCTCTGTAAACCATGAATTTGCTGTAGCTGTATCTAGATTTTACTAAAATTCCCAGATAGATCGAACTAACTTTAATTTACAGTTATGATCAAAAGAGCAGATGACTATGTTGCAAGAACAAGCTCCAAAGATTGTGTATTAACATAGCTTAAACAGTAATTAATAAATACAGTAAAAACTTAATCTCAACTCCTGGTTTCCAGTCTGGCATGTAAGGAGAGTGGGAGTTGTCACTTCCATTCTCACAACAAGAAAAATGCTGAACAAACTTAAACATCGACAACTTTTCTTAGATCCATGGGAGGACAGAGATCACAGGACAAACTGCTGCCCCAGAATTGAAAGACAGACATTTGGGTACAGAGAATCTCAATTTATAGGAATAGAAACCCAGAAGCAGGAATCACCACAGGAATCAACTGGGGTAGGAAAACTATAATTGTCAACTTGCTAGAGGCTAAGTGTGGACAAACTTGAGAGATAAAAACTGCAGGGGGAAGGGGACCATACTTTCATAAGTTTTACCTTTAGGAGCTCCCACCAGGTTCTCATCATGAGTGTAGGAAGAAAATCCCTTCATGCTTCTGACACAGGGAGGGAAAAGGTAGCCGTTTTTAAATATGTCCAGAACTTTCTGTCTTCTTTACAAGGCCTGCCTTCAAGGCAAATTATTTTACCAGAGTCTAACCAATCTAGAGGAAGGGAAACACCTGAATTTAGCTTCTACTAGCCTCGGATTTTAGTGGGAGAGGGAGGACAACTAAGAAGCATATATGAAGATGACAGCTCAGGGGCACAGGCTCTCTAAAAGACTGAGACATAATCCTAGGACTATAGAAAACTTCTTTTCCACACCTTACCACTGCATCAACAGGGCTTCTGTATAACAACAGGAAATTACAGCTGTAATCTGAATATCTCAGGCCTTATTTAGAAGAAATCTCTAGGGAAATCCAAGAACAACAGAGGAAACAAAAATAAGGACACAAGAGGAAATTTTTGCCTCTGATCTATAACTACAGGAAACAGTAAACACAGCCTAACTCTTAGCCAAATAAACATAAAACCTCACACTAAAGTCCTATTTACTTCACTTCCTTTCACCCAATATATCATGTCTGGCTTTCAATACAACTTAATTTCATGCATTTAAGGAGGGTCATCATTGTCATTCTGCTGTTTGGTCTTAGGCACAGAAGACCAAATATATTAAATGTGGATATTATACACACATACTTATTCATTCATTTATTTATAATTGTGTTACCTTTATACCGTCAGAGGGTTAACGTTTTCTTTCCTTCCTCATCTTATTAATTCTCTAGCATCAAAGGCCACAGATTTACTGACACTAGATGAAGATTTTTCCTTCATGACACTAAAGCTGTCATCAATCATCACTCCTAGCCTCTTACTTTATTATTCCCTCTTCACTGCCACCACCTTATCTCAGGTTTGAGGCAGTCTCTGAAGTAGGAGCTACAGCTACTTTCTAGAAGAGCAGCCACAGGATGCTGGGCATCAAAGGCCTTTTAGATAGTGGTAACTGACCCATGAGATTGTGGACAATTTGCTGCCATAAGGCCTTCTTGACATTTCTCAGAATGACACTTTGTGAAATTAAGGACAGGCAAGGGAGGCTCACCCTATTAACAAGAATAGAACTGTGACTGCCTTGCCTGATGACTCTTGATAGGAACAGTGGAAATTATTCTATTCAGTCAAATTATTAGATTTCATTTAAAAATGAATTCATTGTACATTCCCGGAATACTAAGACCATGTCACATGCCTCTGTGCATCCCACACAGCTAGTTAGTACCCAGTAAAAATCTTTGAGTCTGGACTCAGTGGTTCACACCTGTAATCCCAGAACTTTGGGAGGCCGAGGTGGACAGAGTTCATGAGTTCGAGAGCAGCTTGGCCAACATGACAAAACCCTGTCTCTACTAAAAATACAAAAATTATCCAGGCATGGTGGCCATGCCTGTAGTCCCAGCTACTCAGGAGGCTGAGGCAGGCGAAGGCAGAGATTTCAGAGAGCCAAGAATGCACTAATGCAGTCCAACTTGGGCAACAGAGTGATACCCCATCTAAAAATAAATAAATTAATTTTAAAAAAATCATTGAAAGGAGTCTTGGGTTCTGAGGCATGAAGCCATGGAGGAGATTTGAGAGGGTAGCCCAGGCACTGCCTGAGGTCTTTGGGTCCCTCTTAAGCAGTGTCTCTGTTCCTGACGACCCTGTCATCACCCGGGCCTCTCTCTGTTCACATGTGCCGTTCCATGCTTCATGCTTTCCGTGTGTCGGTAACACAGAGAACACATCCAGGATACAACGCCTTCAACACTGGGGATCTCAGTGGACACTGAGAAATTTAGAAAATGAACCACAGTTAAGACTGAAATTAATCATTACTGGATCAGAAATTATGTATAATGAAGTGTTTGAAGATAAGCAGTATCTGTCCACCACAAACAAGACTGGAGTATAGAAACCAGAGTAAAAGCATGTTTGAGGTATATCACTCACCTCTAAGAATATCATCATGATTATGACTATACCAGCTCTGAGGACATTAGAATACCACAATATCAAAAGGTAGCCCAAGTCCTTAAAACCACACTCAAAGGCATTTCTGGATACCAAGAGTTGCTAATATGGTCGGTGAAATCATGTCCTAGGCATGCACTTCCAGTAAAAATATGAAAAATATCCCAGAATTTACCCTAAAAAGTGTTATTCTCACACCAACGTTATCAGAGCTTCAACTATATTTTACGTAGAATCTTGAAGTACATTGTAATAAAGAACCCCGAAAATAATGTTAACTTCATAAATAATAACAAGCCGTGAGTATTTACTAAGTGCCAGGAACTGTGTTATTCGATTTATAGGCATTCTCTCATTTATTAGTCACAACAATTTTATGAGAAATATACTAAAATTATTCCCAATTTATAGATGAGTAATCTGAGACGTAGGGAGGTTAATTACCTTGCTTGTAATTAGCTGAGAGCTAAAGCTTGAATTCAGCATTGTTGAAAGCATCCTCTTAAACAGTGTATGTTAGCTCAGGTCTTCCAAGAAATTGACTTCAAGGTTTTGGCCTTGTAAAGATTTTTTTTTTTTTTTTTGAATCCGTCTGTGCGAGAGCAAAAGGGCTGAAGAAGTGTGGGCGCCATAGGGCACAAGGCCAGAGTGACCCGGCAAAGGTGCGGGGCTGGCGGGGTCATAGGGGATCCCGGAGTCCCTGGGGACAGGCGGCCGTCAGGGAGGGGTCTACTGAGGCAGGCGGCGGGGGCCCCAGGGAGACGCGTTGCCTTTGCTATTGGAGGGGAAAATCCTAACTCTTATCTGGAGGATTTTCATTTCTCAAGATAGAAACCTGAAAACCCACAGCCAGGCGTGGAAACGCCGTGAGGTTGGAGTAGCTTCCAATAGGAGCCCTGCGGTCCCCAGTGCCCAGGTGAGGAGGCTTGTGCCCCAAAAAACATTCTTCTGCAGATAGTCCCCTGGGTTCCCAGACAGCCTTTGAGAGAGTGGCTTCTCCTGGCCATCTTCCAGAAAGTTCTCCATGAGGCATTTCCTGCGCCCTGGAGCCCATGGAAACAGGCAGACAGTTGCAGGAGGGCGTCCTTGCTGAGCCCAAGACTGGGACACCAGCGACTCTTCATCTTCCCCCTCTCATATTTTCTCTTGCCTCAGTCAAACCAACCTTTGTTTCCCCACAAAATAAGGACAAATACGACAACCGTTTGCTTGATTTTGTTCAAACCTCAGGAGAGGAGGGCTTTGTCCACCGTCCTGCACCCACTTAGGCAGGGACTGGGCCAGGTGTGACGTCATTAATCATCTGAGAGCTGACTCCAGCTTAGGCTGTGTGCGCACAAAATGCACGCAAGAGCACTCAGTGGAGCGTTTGGAATATATAACATATATTCCTGTATATCAACACGCACACAGTAACATACATACATGTTCATAAAACTGCCTGATCTCCCTGGCCGGCCGAGCACCGCAACGCAATGCATGCATCATTTATCAGCTTTTGACCTCTCTATGGTGTTCGCCTGATAACTTCAGGACATCCCTTCAGCTCTCCCATCACCTCCCAATGCAAATTGGAGAATAAACAAATGGAAAGTATCTGGGGCAACTCTCATTTGTGACTAACAAGAACGGAGTGACAGAAGAAACTCAACGGAACAAGAGGCAGTTGGACCCTTGGATGCTGGGAACAAACTGCCCCAGCTTCTCATCTCAGCGAAGGGCAGGCATGCAGTGGGGAATTAGCCAGCTTGAAGAAATTGAGGTAGAAGGTGGGACAGAACAGTAACCGAAGCTTAAAACCTTCCAATGAAATGTACTTTTGCATTTAGTCCTATTTTTTAAAGGAAGAATTGCCTTGACAGATTATATTGTTTTATATATATTTGTTTGCTTGCTTAAGGACAGGTAATATTTTTACTATTGTCTTGAAAGTAGTATTTAATTTTACTGCTTCTGTAGAACCCAAAACGATTCACTCTTTCATGATATATCACTGTCTCTTGCAAAGGGTAAGGATCGGCTTTTTAAAGAGCAGAGATTTCACAGTTAGTGCTTCCATAAAGCAGTGTTTAAACTGCCAAATACAGCTTAAAAAATAAATTTTCATCCTCCTCCAACATCTCAAATTCACCAGGATTGTGCACTGTGGGTAGAAGTGGAGGAGGAAGGGAAGGGCGGTGGTGAGGAAGAGTTGAAAGGCCAGGAGTTCTGAGGTTATAAATATACAGTACAACAACCCGAGGTCACAACCAATGCTGAGACAGCAGCAGCACTCCAGGTTGAGGGGCAGACCTCAGAATGCTTGGAGTTTCTGTTCACACATGCTTTCTTCCCTCCCCGCCCTCGAATCCAGCCAGCAATGAAATCCTGCAAACCGCTTACAGTTAGGAAAGCTCAAGACATTCCACAAGTTCCTGGTTTTGACATAGTTAAAAATAACAGAAAATAAAAAGGGATCTCACAGAATTTATAGTTCTAGAGCTGTGTAATAGAATCAATAAATATAGAATGATGATGATATTTAGCTCTCACACAGAGCTTTTCATGTTCAAAGGACACAATAAACAAAAACTAATTTTCACTGCAGTGTTGTGAAGAAGTATATAAGTATTATCTTCATTTTATGACTATAGGACCTGAGACCAGCCCACAGAAGCCAAAAAGGAACCTTGGAAAATGGCCTCCATGGGCTTTGTGGGTGTAGTTGGTTTAGTCTTTCCTCCAGTTTTCTTTTTTCTCTTGTCACCTGGACATTACTGTTAGTTTAACACTCCTTGGAAGTCAGTTTTGCAACACTGATAGCTTCTAAATATGTATGTATATCTGCTCACCAGATGCAAGGCAGGCCTCTGTAACAGATATGGGACAGGCCTGGATTGGAATCCCAGCTCTGCTCCCTCCTCTGTGTCCTTGGCTAACATTCACTTTTCTCATCAGTTACATGGTGAGCCATTACAACTTCCCTTTCCCCCTAGCCACTAAAACTAAGGACTTCCCTTCCATATTTCAGCCACCCCCTGAAGTTTTCCAGAACCCCCTTTCTCTATTCTCCCTTTGTGGGCTCTGTGTCCCCACCCAAATCTCATCTTGAATTGTAATCCCCATAATCCTCACATATTGAGGGAGGGACCAGGTGGGAGGTGACTGGATCACGCGGGCAGTTTCTCCCATGCTGTTTTCATGATAGTGAGTTCTCATATGGTCTGATGGTTTTATAAGGCAGTTCTCCCTGCTCTTGCTATCTCCCTCTTGATGCCATGTGAAGAAGGTCTTTGCTCCCACCTGACTTCTGCCATGATAGTAAGTTTCCTGAGACCTCCCCAGTCATGTGGAACTGTGAATCAATTAAACGTGTTTTCTTTATAAATAACCCAGTCTAGGGCAGTTTTTGATAGCAGTGTGAAAACAGACTAATACACCTTCTTTGCTAATACACCCCAGAACCTATTAATTGAAAGAGAGATAGCACAAGTTAGAGACTGATCCCAAACTGGGCTGTGCCTCAGAATTAGTTGGAAGGCTTGTTAAACCCACCAAGGTCCCAGCCCCATCCCTAAAGATTCTGACCCCATAAGGGCCCTAGAATTTTGTTGTTATTATTTTGTTTCATTTCATTTTCAAATACCCAGGTAATTTTGATGCAACCCAGAAGACTATATCAGCAACCAAATCGCTCTTAGCACCCTTAGCTCCAGGGTTAAGGACCTGCTAGGAGGTTTCCAGCATAATGCTGCCTTCTATCTTATCACCCTCCCTGACTTTGGAAAGCCTGAGGTCAGCCTTTCCAAATCAGTGTGCCTCATTTCTAACCCTTGTTCTCTATTTGAAATGAAAGGAAGCAGAGTGATGTTAAGAACAGCCTTGAGGAGGAAGAAGAAAGGGGAGAGAACAAGGGCATTGCTTTTGCAAGGGGAAGAGGACTCCTGTGTTAGTGCTAGGACTTGCATGCCCTGGAAAACCAATCTTGTCTTCTTTGTTTGTTCATACGATTTTACCTTTTAAAATTTAGCAAATACTTTTTGAGTGTGCATTATATGCTGGGCACCATGAGGAGCATCAAGGAAACAATGAATGAGATGGAGGCTGCCCACAAAGTGCTCACAGACTAAAGGAGAAGAGAGAGAAAAACCACAAACTAAAACATGATCTTATAAGTACATATGCTGGCTGGGCATGGTGGCTCACACCTGTAATCCCAGCACTCTGGGACACGGAGGCGGGAGGATCACTTGAGGCTCGGAGTTTTGAGACCAGCCTGAGCAACATGGCGAAACCCCATTTCTACTAAAAATACAAAAATCAGCCAGGCGTGGTGGCTCATGCCTGTAATCCCAGCTACTCGGGAGGCTGAGGCAGGTGAATCGCATATACCTGGGAGACAGAGGCTTCAGTGAGCTAAGATCGAGTCACTGCACTCCAGCCTGGGTGATGAAATGAGACCTCATCTCAAAAAAAAAAAAAAAAAGTACATATGCTGAAGAAAGCACATATGGATTGGGAGCACAGAGGGAGGAACAATTAGGATAAGGGAACAGAGAAGTCATAGTGGATAAGATGTCACATTGAGAGGGACGTGAAAGTTAAATTCATGAGAGATGGAAAGGCATGTAAATCAGAGAGAAGGTATGAGCAAAGATCCTGAAGCATGAAAATGCCCAGATCCCTAACATCTGTCTTAAACCATTAGCCCACCCAAGACAGGACAAGGCCTTGCTACTTGAATGGAAGAAGTACACAACCGTGAGAACATTCTCAGGTTTACCTAACTTATTTTTCTTCAAACTTTCATGTTTTCAAACCAATTTTCAGCATCACATTGAAATTTCAGGGAAACAATTTCAGCACTTTCATTTAAGATTCTGCTTTAGTAATATTCACTAAATAATTATATAATTGAGTCGTTAATGATTTCCTAGAACTCCCCAATTTTGTGACTTGCTTTGCTGCTATTTGTGTTGGGTAATTCCTTATACATTCCTTAGAGGTTAGTAGTATCCCTGTCATTTTATAGATGAGGAAACAGGCATGGAAAGTTGGAGACTTTTCTAAGTTTACAAGTATCAAATAAGAATCAAATTAATTATCTGACAATATATTCCATTTAAGTATACAGAAAACTTGTGTGAATAAACTTTAAATGAAGAGTTAGAAAGTTGGATTTTCATTTTATTACTGCTATAATCTCACTGAAGAAAATCTCTTAACCTTTTGAACCTTATTTTTGTCATTTGTAAAATGGAGTTAATAATACCTGCCTTGGATCCTCTTCTCATAAACCTTGAAAAGGTATATGAGATAACTTTGATGTGATGCTTTGCGTGCAGAAGCAGAGCACAAAATAAATACAAGGTATGGCTTTTATCACTGGAAGTTAAATGACACAGCTAGGCTGCAGCGTCAAATGGATAACATAACCATTTTTTAAAAAAGAATAACAGGTAGTTTCCGATATAAGTAACAAGAAGCGGGAAATTATTTTTATCAGCTGACTTTACCTATTTTAAAAGGAGAAATAAAAACATTAAATGTAGAATTATCATATGATCCAGCAATGTCACTTCTGGGTGTATACCCAAAAGCAGTGAAAGCAGGGACTTGAACAGTTATTTGTAGACCATATTTTAGCAGCATTACTTACAATAGCCAAACGATGGAAATAACTCAAATGCCCATTGACAAATGAATGGATAAACACAATGTAATATAAACCACATTGGAATATATGATGCAATATCATTCACCGTTAAAATGAAAGCAGATTCTGATACATGCTACAACATGGATGAATCTTGAGGACATTATACTAAGTGAAAATGAAACAGTCACAAAAAGGCAGATTCTGTAGGATTCCACTTATATAAGGCACCTAGAGTAGCCATAGAGACAAAAATAGAATGGTGGTTGCCAGGAGGTCAGGGAGAGGAGAAGGAAGGGTTAGTGTTTAATGGGTATGGAGTTTTAATTTGGGGTGATGAAAAAATTCTGTAGATGGATGGTGGTGAGGGTGGCAGAACAATGTGAATGTACCTAATGCCACTGAACAGCATGCTTAAAAATGGTTAAAATGGCAAATTTTCTGTTATGTGTATTTTATCCCAATAATAATAATACTAATAATAATAAATCTAACTCACAAAAAGGAGGAAGAGAAAAGCCCACACTGAACTCAGAGTTTAGAGATCTAAATCGGCTTCCAGCTTAATTTCACTGTTACATATCTTGGATAAGATACATAGGTTCTCCTATGTTTCATTTCTATTATATAAAGACAATAGTACCTTCTTTACATGTTGTAAGGATTAAATATACATAAAACATTCCATAAACTCTGACTTCTATAAAATATAAAATATTGTATTCTATCTTATCATTTTGGGAAGTGAACAATTTTAGAAACAAAGGAACCTGAGATTCAAAGAAGGCTGTGAGTGGCAGAGCCTGGTCTGGGACTGAAGGTTCTTGCATACACTCCAGCACAGCCTGCTGCCTTTCTTATTGCTTTGTGTTCTTGGGAAAGCAAAACAAAGTGAAGCCAGCCCCAAGTAGCCTGCCACCACCATCTGACTTACTGGTCCTCATACAAATTCTTCTCAGGTTGGCAGTACCAGGAATTTAATGATAGACTGAGGAGAAGAAGAAACATTAGTTTCTGTGGGGACACTTGGAAAAAACTCTCCTCCTGTTTACCTGGATTCTATTTTATTCCATAAATTATGTCATTCATTCATCCCAGTTGACCTACCTCAGTTCATTTAATTTATCATCCTGCAAAATGTTCTTAATGTCTTGGTTCCTAAGGAAAAAGTTTTGGGAGTGGAGAGGGGAAGATGTTCAGCCTTCTCAGTGCTGAAGCTGGGAGAAGGGCAGGATTAAGTGTGACCCATCACCTCTTGCTTTGGCCAGAACAGTCCCCTGTCAGTCAGCCACAGGGTCAAGAGACTGCGTAAAGCTCCACACCTGCACTCCTCATCTCCTTATCCCCATGGCAGTATAAGCCATAGCAGGTTTCATGTTCCAACTCATGTTCCAAAGGAGCAGCTTTCAATTTCTAGGGAGTCGGGGTAAAGTAGGACATTTGGCACCGATGAGAGATATAATTGCGTGTGTATGATACTCTTTTACTCATTAACAATGGTAACAGGAGCTGCTAAAAATCTTACAGAACGAGATTCATTTTTTAAAAGAGTCTTTACAAATAGATCCTGAGTCCATTTTGTGGAATCTCTGGCTGAACTTACACAAAGGATTTAAGTCTGTTTTCCCAGCACTGAGTCTGCATGGGTGAGGACGCAAGCCAGTCTGCTTAGAGACCTTGGAGATGAAAGGCCCAGCCAGGACAGCCAGCCAAACCCGCTGGAAGCTGGCCCTGCCACAAATGTAGCCAAAGGTTGGATTATTCCTGCTAGAATTTTCTTTTTCTGAGGACTGGAATGCCATAGGAATAAGAAGTCCTGGTGAAGACAAGTCACCTGTAACCTATGTCACCACTAAGCATTAACCATCATTTTCATCATCCCTGTTGCAAAATTGTCATTGAACATATGAGGATAGGTAATATACTAGATATTTACAAGTTGATGCTGCCAACCAAAAAATAAACAAACAACAACAAAATAGATTGCTGGGACTACAGACATGCACCACCATGCCCGGCTAAATTTTTTTGTATTTTTTGTAATTTTTTTTGTGTTTTTAGTAGAGACAGGGTTTCACCATGTTGACCAGGCTGGTCTCAAACTCCTGACCTCAAATGATCTGCCTGCTTTGCCCTCCCAAATTGCTGGGATTACAGGTGTGAGCCACCGTGCCTGGCCTGTTGCACTGCACACCTCTTATGAGGCTCTAATGCCTAATGATCTGTCACTGTCTCCCATCACCCCCAGATGGGATGGTCTTGCTACAGGAAAACAAGCTCAAGGCTCCCACTGATTCTACATTATGGTGAGTTGTATAATTATTTCATTATATATTACAATGTAATAATAACTAAAATAAAATGCACAATAAATTTAATGCACTCGAATCATCCCGAAGCCATCCCCCGCTCCTCACTGATTCATGGAAAAATTGTCTTCTTTGAAACCACTCCTTGGTGCCAAAAAGGTTGGGGACTGCTGCTCTATACTGTAGTCAACTAATGTAACAGTATCCTAAATCCTGTTAACCCTTAACATAATCCTATTTCAACTTCCATTTACCTTGTTAAATCTGTAAATTCACGTTGAATCGCTTTTAATTTTTTAAAATTAAAATTGAATTGGTGGCTTACATAAAACATTCACCCACATAAACCACATTCTGGGCCATAAAACACACCTAAACACATTTAAATGAGTAATAAGTAGAAATCATACAAAGTATGTTCTCAGACTAGAGTGGAATTAAATCTGAAATCAGTAACAGAGAGATAGTTATAATATTCCAAAATATTTAGATATTAAATGACATACTTCTAAGTAACAGATGAGTCAAATAAGAAGTCTCAAGAGAAATTTTAAAATATTTTGCACCAAATGAAAATTAAAAATACAACTTATCAAAATTTGTGGGATCCAGCAAAAGCAATAATTACATGGAGATTTATAGTACTGAATGCATATATTAGAAAAAATGGAGGCCAGACACAGTGACTTATACCTGTAATCTCAGTACTTTGGGAGGCTGAGGTGCGCAGGTCACTTGAGCCCAGGAGTTCAAGACCAGCCTGGGCAACACGGTAAAACCTCATCTCTACTAAAAATACAGAAACTAGCTGGGGCAGTGGTGCACACCTATAGTCTCAACTACTTGGGAGGCTGAGATGTGAGGATGGTTGAGTCTGGGTGATGCAAGTTACAGTGAGCCAAGATTGTGCCACTGCACTCTAGTCTGGATGACAGAGCCAAACCCTGTCAAAAAAAAAGAAAGAAAGAAAGAAAAAAAAAAGAGAGAAAGAAAGAAAGAAAGAGAAGAGAAAAGAAAAGAAGAAGGATCTAAAATCAATAGTCTAAGTTTCCACCTTAGGAAACTAGAAAAAGAAAGCAATTTATACCTAAAGCAACAACAACAAAAAATAATAAAAATTAAAGCAAAAATCAATGAAATTGAAAACAGGAAATCAATAGAGAAATTAATGAAACTAAAAGCTGGTTCATTGGAAAGATCAATAAAACAGATGAACTTCTAGCCCAGCTAACCAAGAATAAAAGAGAAAAGACATAAATTGACAATATCCGAAATGAAAGAGAGATCATAACTACTGATCCCATGGACATTAAAATGATAATTAAGGAATAGTATTAACAACTCTATGCCCATAAATTTGATCACTTAGATCAGATGGACTAATTCCTTGAAAGACCACAACTACCAAAACTTACATAGGAAGAAACAGATAATCTGAATAGTCCTATATAACATGTGTGTATACATAGGACTATCCTGAACTTTGTTATGGAGGGAGAGAGACAGACAGAGAGAGAGAGAGAAGAGACTGATTGATTATAAGGTTAGCTCACAGAATTATGGGGCCTGGTAAGTCCAAAATCTGCAAAGAGGGGAAGAAGGCTAGAGACCCAGGAAAGTTGATGCTGCCATTCTAGTCTGATTGTCATCTGACATAGAACCAGGAAGAACCAGTGCTGCAGGTGAGATCCAAAGGCAATATGATGAAGAACTCTCTCTTGCTTCAATTAGGGTAGGCAGTTTTTTTGTTCTATTCAACCCTTCAGCTGATTAGATGATGCTTTGGAGGACAATTTGCCTTCCTTAAAGTTCATAGATGTAACTTTAATCTCATTAAAAACACTTTCATGAAAACACTCAGAATAATGTTTGAACAAATATCTGGGCATACCATAATCTAGCCAAGTTGACACATAAAATTAGCCATCACAGACTGTATCTACTAAAGAAATTAAATCAATAACCAATAACTGAAAAAAAGAAAGCACCAGACACAGATAGTTTCACTGCAAATTCTATCAAATATTTAAGGGATAAATGACACCAATTCTGTACAATCTCTTCCAGAAACTGAAAGTGAAGGGAACACTTCCTAGTTTATTTTATTAAGCCACCATTTCCCTAATACGAAACCAGATAAAGACATTACAAGTAGGGAAAACTACAGACTAATATATTTCATAAACATAGATGCAAAAATTCTCAACAAAATATTAGCAAATCATATCCAACAATATATATAAAAAATTATGTATCACAGCAAGTGGGATTTATAGCAGGTATGCAAGGCTGCTTCAACATTTGACAATCATTTCATCTAACTAATTACATTAATAGGCTAAAGATGAAAAATTATATGGTCACATCAGCTGATGCAAAAAAAAAAAACTTGACAAAATACAACACCTACTCAAAATAAAAACTCTCAGAAAACTAAGAATAGAGACAGCTTCTTCAACTCGATAAAGAACATCTATTAAAAAAAATATGGCTAACATCATACTTAATGATGAGAAACAGATTACTTCTCCCTAGGACCAGATCAAGACAAAAATGTCTCCTCTCCTATTCAACATCTTACTGGAAGTCCTAGAAAATGCAGTAAGACAAGAAAAGGAAATAAAAGATACACAGATTGGGAAAGGAGAAATCAAATTTTTTTTTGGCAGATGACATGATTGACTATTTAGAACATTCCAAAGAATTGATAACAACAAAAAAACTTGGAGGTAATAATCTGATTTTTAAATCAGCAAACTTTCTCAAAAGAAGACATATAGGCCAGGCACGGTGGCTCATGCCTGTAATCCTAGCACTTTGGGAGGCCAAGGCAGGCAGATAACTTGAGGTCAGGAGTTCAAGACCAGCTTGGCCAAAGTAGTGAAACCCCATCTCTACTAAAAATACAAAAATTAGCCAGATGTGGTGGTGGGCACCTGTAATCCCAGCTACCTGGGAGGCTGAGACAGGAGAATCGCTTGGACCCGGAAAGCAGAGGTTGCAGTGAGCTGAGATCATGCCACTGCACTCCAGCCTGGGCGATAGAGCAAAACTCCATCTAAAAAGAGGAAAAGAAAAGAAAAGAAAAGAAAAGAAAAGAAAAGAAAAAAGACATACAGATAACAAACAGGCTTATGAAAATGAGATATCATCTCACCCAAGTTAAAGTGTCTTTTATCAAAAGATAGGCAATAACCAATGCTGGCAGAAATGTGGAGAAAACAGAACCCCCATACACTGTTGGTGGGAATGTAAATTAATACAACCATTGTGGAGAACAGTTTGGAGGTTCCTCAAAAAACTAAAAATAGAGCTACCATATGAGCCAGCAATCCCACTGATAGGTTTATATCCCAAAGAAAGGAAATCAGAGTATTGAAGTGATTTCTGCACTCTCATGTTTATTGCAATACTATTCACAATAGCCAAGATTTGGAAGCAACCTAAGGGTTCATCAGCAGATGAATAGATAAAGAAAATGTGATAAACATACACAACGGAGTATTATTCAGCCATATAAAGGAATGTGATCCTGTCATTTGTAAGAACATGGATGGAACCAGAGGTCATTATGTTAAATAAAATAAGCCAGCACAGAAAGACAAATTTTGTATGTTCTCACTTATTTGTGGGAGCTCAAAATTAAAACAACTGAACTCATGGAGATATGAAGTGAAGGGTGGTTACCAGAGGCTGGGGCAGGTAGTAGGAGGTGTTGGGGAGGGAGGATGATTAATGAGTACAAAAGTAGAAAGAATGAATAAGATCTAGCATCTGATAGCACAATAGAATGGCTACAGTCAATAATAATTTCATTGTACATTTAAAAATAACTAACAGAGTATAATTGGATTCTTTGTAACACAAAGAATAAATGCTTGAGGTGATGGATACCCTATTTACCCTGATGTGATTATTACACATTGTATGCCTGTATCAAAATATCCCATATAGCCCATAGCTATATATACCTACTATATGCCCACAAAAAATAAAATTAAAAAAAAAATGAAAATGGGCCAAGATCTGTACAGACATCTCACCAAAAAAAGATATAAAGACAGCAAATAACTGTGTGAATACACAGATGTGCAACATCATATGTCATTAGAAAACTGCAAATTCAGACAACAATGAGATATCCTACACACCTATCAGAATGGCTAAAATCAAAACAATTGGCAGTACATGGGACTCTTATTCATTGCTGGTGAGAATATAAAATGATACAGCCACCTTGAAGACAGTTTGGCAGTTTCTTACAATACTTGACATATTCTTACCATATGATCCAGTAATCATGCTCCCAAGTATTTACCCAATTGAGTTGAAAACTATGTCCACACAAAAAGTTGTGCATGGATGTTTATAGCAGTTTTATTCATAATTGCCCAAACTTGGAAGCAACCAAAATGTTTTTCGGTTGGGAATAAATAAACTGGTATATTCATACAATGGAATATTATTCAGCAATAAAAAGAAAGGCACTATCAAACAATGAAAAGACATGGAGAACCCCTAAATGCATATTGAAAGAAGCCAGTTTGAAAAGACAATTTGCTATATGATTCCAACTAAATGACATTCTAAAAGGCAAAACTACCAATACAATAAAAAGATCAGTGGTTGCCAGGGGTTTAGGGGGAAGAGGGGAGAGGCAAGTAAAGGAAGGGTGGTAAAACTTTTGTATGATGTTGCACTGGTGAATATACAGCAAGATGTGTTTGTCAAAACCCATAGAACTGTACAACATAAAGCTTACCCTTATGTTAACGTAGAACATAAACCTTAATGTAGGCATACTAAAAACATCATTTTGGAGGTTGATGATCCTAGAAAAGAATGAAGACTGTGACAAGAGAATCCATCTGAATTACAAAATGTGCAAAATAACCTCACTGAAGGGGCTGGGGAAAAACGTATTGACCTAAGTAACTTCAGAAATGAACCCAGTCTATAAAACTGAAGGCAAAAAAACCTGCACATAAACACTGTCCTCTAGTTGATACCATTGCCTCCCATGGGAGCACAGGTTAACAATTCTGACATTCCTATATATGTATACTGGAACTGAACAATTAAGTAACTCAATGGCAGGTGATGAAAGCCAAGTTTCTCACTGTTGGGGTGGAAGCTTTTAGATACACAAGAGAGGAGGTTATAATGATCCATGTGGTAATAGATTAGAGTGGTGACATCAGTAAGAACTCATGTGTAACTTAATATATATCCAAATGATTACACAAGTCAATACTTACAGATATGTTTATATACATAGTTAGTACACACACAAACAATCTGACACTTTGTTGGCTGAGAGGACCTAAAGGAAACAACACCCCAGTAGCAATGAGCACACATAGGTCCCAGATCTTGGTTTCTAGTACCATTCTCTGATTAAAAAGAACCAGGGCTTATTGAAAAAATGGCTGATTCTAGGACTTGGGCAGGAAATACATGAGTCAGGAATACCTTGTAGTGCCAGAAAGTAAGAAAGTACTCAAAAAGGAAAAAACAAACAAACCCTAATGATGGCAGTGTGTTGAAGTGACATAGGCACCAACTGAAGAGCTCTCAATGACCAAAGCCTGAATAATTTGGGCAATATGATAAATGAAGTACTATAGGATTGTAACTCAAAGTATAAAATAAATATCCATGAGTCCATAGTGATCCAAATAAATGACTGGATAAATTAATGATTGAGGAAGAAGAGACAAGTCTGTGAAGAATTCCAAATAAATTAGGTAGATACTTCATCCTAATATAGGGGGAGCATTACTCACCACTCCTGGAATATAGGATGCACATACTGTCTTCCCTCCAAAGAGTGCAGTATAGAAAGATAAATCGAAAAGAGTAACTTCGTAGTGGAGAAAGACTGAAAAACACTACTTGAGTTAGATGATTGAGGTCAACATCAACAGTCATATTAAGAAATCATGTAGATAGTACAAGATGATTAAAAGGTATTTTAACTTTGTGACCTTCCTTCCAAAAACTGAAACTATCTAATTATGAGAAAAACACTAGACAAGTTCCCATTAAGGAGCATCCTACTGTAATCCTGACCAATACCCCTCAAAGCTGTCAAGGTCATCAAAAATTAGGTAAGGCTAAGAAACTCACAGCCAAGAGAAGCCTAAGGAGACATAGAACTAAATGTCAGGTGGTATACCGAAATAAGAAAAGGATATTAGGTCAAAAAATAATAATGTTCCAGTATTGGTTCATTAGTAGTAATTAAGGTACCATACTAATGTAAGAGATTAATAACAGAGGAAAATGGGGTGAGGACTCTCCATATGAGAGCTTTCTGTCCTATCTCCTCAATTTTTTTGTAAATCTAAAACTCCTCTAAAAAACTACATCTACTTTTCTTAAAAACAGTTAGAAATTGAATTATTGGCTTTTAAGTGTCAGCTCTTTCTCCTTTCTTTAATAATGGAATCTAACATCATTAAAAGTAGAAGAGTTATCTTTCCAGTGTCCTACGTGGTATCCCTCTTTAAGTATGAGATCACCTGATCCAATCTCTAATAATATTAAAGCAAGGTCAGAGCTTTTGGCCGTAAATGAAAAATCCCACATCAAAAATTTTACATTTTGAGGGTAGGAGAAAGAAGAGATATGGGAATTCTAATATTGGAGGACTTCAAGATTTCAAACACATAATTTATAAAGTTAAAATCCAATTTAAAAACCACCACTGTGGCATTTTCCAAGATGTTAGCATCATCATTCTTTTGCAGAAGTAAAGAAAATGAAAAGGACTTCAAACTCAACTTCCAAGTGCATGGAGAACACTATTACATTTGAATAAGCTCCATCGAACTTGCTCAGTTTTAGCATGCTTGCCAAGTACCTATTCTCCAGGCTTTTCAGTTGGATGTGATTGTGGCTAACCTGGGGCTCTTAGGAAATGACTGCCCCATTGTGCAAAGGTGAAAACGAAGTCCAGTGGATGTGTGAATGCTACGTCAGGCTGTTGCCCCTGTGCTTTGTAGGATGGCAGATCCTTAAGAGAAAAAAACAAACAAAACAGAAATCTTCCACTCGTTATGTGTATAAACTAAGGCTCAACAGGTATAAAAATTAACCCAATTTCACAGAGTTAATTAGTATTATAGTAACAATTCTTGGTTCATGATGCAAGATCACTGTTTCTGACACCTAGCTCAAGAGCTATGTTTCATTACCACACTATCTCCTGGTGCCTGAACTCCAGATAGTTATTTAATTAATGTATGCTGCTGTGTTGACTCCCCTAATATTATACTCACAAGCATGTACGGGTATGCCTCATTTGATTGTGCTTTGCTTTATTGCACTTTGCAAATATTGCGTTTTTTATAAATTGGAGGTTTGTGGCAAACCTGTGTCAAGCAAGCCTATTGGCACCATTTTTCCAATAGCACGTGTTCACTTCATGTCTCTGCATCATATTTTGGTAATTCCTGCAATATTTCAAGTGTTTTTTCAATATTAGTATATCTATTATGGTGATCTGTGCTCAGTGATCTTTGGTGTTACTATTCTAATTGTTTTGGCCTGCCACAAACTACACCCATGTAAGACAGTGAACTGAATCGATAAATGTTATGTGTGTCCTTGACTACTCCACCACCTGTTCCCCATCTCTCTCCCTCTCCTCAGGCCTCCCTATTCTTGGACATTCAACAATAGTGAAATTGGGCTAATTAGTAATCTATAAGTGTTCAAGTGAAGGAAAAATTGAACATCTCTCATTTTAAATCAAAAGCTAGAAATGATTAAGCTTGGGGAAGAAGGCACATCAAAAGATGAAATAGGCTAAAAGCGAGACCTCTTATGCCAAACGGTTAGTCAAGTTGTGAATGCAAAGAAAAAGTTCTTTAAGGAAATTAAAAGTGCTATTCCAGTGAAGAAACAAATGCAAGAAAGTAAAATAGGCTTCTTGATGATAAGAGAGAAAGTTTGAGTGGTCTGGATAGAAGATCAAGCCAGCCACAACATTCCTTTAAGACAAAGCCTAATCCAGAACAAGGTCCTCAATCTCTTCAAATCTATTCAGGCTGACAGGGGTGAGGAAGCAGCAGAAGAAAAGTCTGAAACTGGCAGAGTTTCGTTCATGAGACTTAAGGAAAAAAAGCTGTCTCCATAACATAAAAGAGCAAGTACTGATGGAGAAACTGCAACAAGTTATCCAGAACATCTGGCTAAGATAATTGATGAAGGTAGCTACACCAAAGCACAGATTTTCAATGTACAAAACAAACTTTTATTGGAGGAAGATGCAATCTAGGGCTTCAATAGCTAGAGAGAAGTCAGTGCCTGGATTCAAAGCTTCAAAGGACAAGCTGACCATCTTGTTAGGGGCTAATGCAGCTGGTGACTTTAAATTGAAGCCAATGTTCATTTGCCATTTCAAAAATCTTAGGGCCCTTAAGGATTATGTTAAATCTACTCTACCTGTGATCTGTAAATGGAACAACAAAGCCTGGATGAGAGCACATCTGTTTACAGTGTGATTTACCAAATATTTTAGTTTCTCAGCAGTTGAGACCTACAGCTGAGGAAGAAAAGATTTATTTCAAAATATTACTACTCATTGACAATGCACCTGGTCACCCATGAGCTCTGATAGAGATGTTCAAGGAGATTAATGTTGGTTTTGTGTCTGCTAACAAAACATCCATTCCACAGCCCATGGATCATGGAGTAATTTTGAAAATCTTCCATAAAGGATTCACCATTCTAGATGCCATTAAGAATGTTCATTATTTATACGAGGAGGTCAAAATATCAACATTAACAGGAGTTCGGAAGAAATTGATTCCCACCCTCATGGATGAGTTTGAGGGGTTTAAGATTTAGTCGTTGCAGAAGTGATGGAAATAGCATAAGAACTAGCATTAGAAATGGAGCCTGAAGATTTGACTGAATTCCTGCAATCTCATGGTCAAACTTCAATGGATGAAGAGTTACTTCTTATGGATGAGCAAAGAAAGTGGTTTCTTGAGATGGAATCTACTCCTGGTGAAGATGCTGTGAACATTGTTAAAATGACAACAAAGGATTTAGACTACTACATAATCTTAGTAACTGAAGCAGCGTCAAAGTTTGAGAGGATGGATTCCAATTTTTAAAGAAGTTCTCCCATGGGTAAAATGCTATCAAACAGCATCACATGCTACAGAGAAATCTTTCATGAAGGAAGAATCAATCAATGTGACAACCATCATTGTTGTCTTATCTTAAGAAATTGCCGGCTGGGTGCGGTGGTTCACGTCTGTAATCCCAACACTTTGGGAGGCCGAGGTGGGTGGATCACCTGAGGTCATGAATTCAAGACCAGCCTGGCCAACATTGTGAAACCCTGTCTCTACTAAAAATACAAAAAATTAGCTGGGCGTGGTGGCAGGCACCTGTAATCCCAGCTACTCAGGAGGCTGAGGCAGGAGAATTGCTTGAACTCAGGAGGCGGATGTTGCAGTGAGCCGAGATCACAACATTGCACTCCAGCCTAAGCAACAAAAGCAAGACTCCATCTAAAAAAAAAAAAAAAAAAAGAAAGAAAAAAGAAATTGTCACAGCCACCCCAGCCTTTCGCAACCACCACCCTAATCAGTCAGCACCCATCAACATCAAGGCATGAAGCCTCTACCAGCAAAAAGATTATGGCTCACTGAAAGCTCCAATGATCATTAGCAAGTTTTTAGCAATAATGTATTTTTAAATTAAGGCATGTATATTGCTTTTCTTAAATTTTTTTATTTCCATAGGTTTTCGGGGAACAGGTGGTATTTGGTTACATGAATAAGCTCCTTAGTGGTGATTTGTGAGATTTGGGTGCACCCATCACCTGAGCAGTAAACACTGTTCATTGCTTTCTTAGATATAATGCTGCTGCCACTGTGATATTATACATATGTATATGTGCTTTGCTTTATGTTTGTGTCCATGGTTCCTGGCTTATAACTCCCATAGCCCTTGTTACCCCCACCGCCCCACTTGCTCCCCCCACCCCCCACACACATTTGGTCACAGAAGTCTTCTGTGTTGATTGTTGTGCTGGTGTGAGAGCAAAGAAAAACCATGGTTTGAGGTTTTTCCTAAACACACACTTCATGAACTACAGTATAGTGTAAATATAATTTTTATATGCACTGGGAGACCAAAATATTCGTGTGACTCTCACTTTATTGCAATACGGTGGTCTAAAAGCAAACCTGCCGTACCTCCAAGGTTTACCTGTACTATACACAAAATCCACTTGATACTGCTGATAGTAGAAAAACATTCTCATGGTCTCAACTCATGCAGTCTTTGAGATAATCCCATTTCTGAAAAGAATGTTTAAGCAAGGTAGTCATTATCAGGAGTAATTATACCCTCCTTCCCTGAGAACTGTGATTATTAAACAGAAGATGAAAATTTACTCATGATTCAATTTCCCAACATGTCACCAATGTTAGAAAGGTAGTAACAAAAGTATAGGATGAAATTGCATAAAACACCACTTCCTTAAGACAGAAGCTGTAGTCCTAGCTACTCTGGAGGCTGAGGTGGGAGGATAACTTGAGCCTGGGAGGTCGAGGTTGCAGTAAGCCAAGATCGCAACACTGTACTTCAACCTGGGTGACAGAGCCAGCCCTGTCTCAAAAAAAAAAAAAAAAAAAAAGATAGTAAATTTTGGCTGTATAAAAGTATTCAATCCATTATTCAACACACACTTTTTGAATGTCTGCTCTGTGCCAAACTGTTTGCAAAACTGGGAATACAGCATTGAACAATATATACCAGAATAGCTTCCTTCAGGGATTTATGTTCTAATAGAGAAGACACGGTAAACTAGATTATTTTTAAAAAGTAAAATGCATACCAATATGATAAAGGACATAGGAAGAGTTTGGTTGGAATAGAGTAAAACTTTAGGTAGAGAATCCTGGTAAGGTCTCAAAGAGAAAGATACTTATGGGTGATAAGTTAACTGAATAAAGACCAGGAGAGAGAAAGAGCAACATTTTTGAGGATTTCTTCATTTTATGAATATGAAAGTTGAGGGTCGGGGTGGACTGGCTCTAGGTCACAGAGATAGTGTACAGTTAAGTGGGATAGATCTTCTGACTCTGATCCAGTGTCCTTGAGACCACACGACAATTGCCTCACACATGAACCAAAGAATAGACAGTGAATCTGCCATTTTGCCAGCTCCCCAAATGGGCTCTCCTACCTACCATTAAGTGAAGTTTTTCAGACACCAACTATGAACGCAAAGAACGTTAGAATATGGGAAAATATATCCTCTTTGAACAGGAGAGGACAAGTAAATATGTTTTCTTGAATTGAAAGAAAAGAGAAACCTAGATTATTATCACATATTCTTATGTAGGCTCTGTATTTATTATAGTCAGGCCTGGAAGAGTTAAATTTTTCTCTTTTGCATCTAAGAAAATCTACTTAAATAGAATTATTTCTAGTAAACTAACTGAAGATCAGAAGCCAAAATATGTGAAGTGCTCTGATTTCAAAACGGAAATGTACATTTTGTTTTCTCTTTCCAAGAAACTGAATTAATCTTGTTCTGTCTTCAACTTTCAGATCCATTAGCTTTGACCACAGGATGGGCACCGATGGGCATATTTGCTTGCTATTTTTCATTAAACGTAAATCTAAAGGAAGATACACACTTTTGAAGTCTTTTGAATTTGCTTGACTGTGGATGAGTTGGAATTATAACCCCAGGTTCCAGTCCAGTACCTGCAAAAATTAGACCAAATGAAAAAGGATTTAGGCAGCAGTTGAGAAAATATATTAACAAGAAGCAGTACACTTTAGTTGCTGGATTTCACTGCCTTTAGCCATATTCTGAGTCATACTGTGTCAGTGAGCATAACAACTTTTGTTACTTTAACATACAGAGTAGATTGTTGGGTATTATATAGGCTAGTGAATTATTCATAGAAATTTGAATTATTCAAATATATCAACAATTTCTCTTATTCTGAAACAATAAAATATTAATTAATTAATATTCGACAGTTCTATTCAATGCTTTGTCAAGGACTTTTCTAATACTTTAAAAGTAAATTTACCAGGCCTTGAGTATTCTAAAACGCTGTTCTCACTGCTAGCTTTAAACATGTAAGGACATGGAAGCAACAAAATTGGCCAAGGACAAAGAGAGAATGTGTCAGCACTGAAACTGAAGTCTTGGATCCACATCTGGGTGTTACATTACCAAACAGGAGGAGATAAAGATGGATACTTTATCTGGGCTAGGCTAAAAGGTGCCATTTCAATGATTTGGGAAGAAATTGAGTTTGCAAAAATGAATGTAACATAAGAGGCAAGAAACAAGATAGAGGAAACTCAATTTTCATCCTGTAGAGAACATTTGGAGGGCATTTGAATGTGTTCTTTTAGTATATCTAAGAAAACAAAAATCTCAATAAGGTAGTTAAAACTATTAAAAGATAGCTCTCTAGTTGAGGAATCACTATGTGGAGGAAAGATAAATCAAATTTCTTATTTAGAAACCAAAAATCACCCTTCTTTGTCAAATAGGCCGGGTTCAGATTCTGATAATGTCGTTGGCTAGCTGTGTGATTGTGGGCAGGTATCTTAGTCTCTCTAAAAGTGAGTTGCTAACAGTACCAAATGAAGTAACACATGGAAAGCATTTATCATTCTGCTTGGCCCATAGTATGCATCCAATAAATGGTAACTACACTACTGCTACTACTACCACAGCTTGAGCAAGCACGTGGGAGAATCTGGGCGTGCATGGAAAGCATATATTTTGCAGCTGAAGGGGCCTAGAAAGGCATTTTATCCCTTGGGGATGATGAATAAACTGTGTTGTGCGCCTACGTTTTGACTGACAACTGTTACATGAGATCAAGTGTGGAATTTTGCACTTTTGATGTCATATCAATGCTCAGGAAGTTTCAAACTTTAGAGCATTTTGGATTTTGGATTTTCATATTGGGGATGCTCAACCTGTAGTAGTAGCAGTGGTAACTACTGTGCATTATTTACTGTGTTTTTATTGCTTGTTCTCTGCTCTATGGGGTAAACATAATGTTGAAAATGTTTAAAAAAAAAAAAAAAAAAAAAGGCCTGCATGGCCCCCATAGGGTAGTGAAAGTATTCCAAAATCTGAAATACTTCTGGTACCAATGATTTCAGCTAAAAGGTACTCAATCTGTACTATGACTATATTATTTGTTCCCCTTCATTTCACTAGGTTCCCACTCACTCACCTGTCTTTTCATCCCTCCTACTTTATTCAGCTACATTATAATCTAGACAAGGAATAATTGAGTCAGAAAACTGACATAATTAATGCTCAGATCAAAAAGCTCAATTGCCTCAAAACTTGAAGTTTTTTTTTTTGTGATGTGTTTTTTATGAAAGAATGGTTTCACTTAAAATGACTTCATTTGTTACTTTTCTAAAATGATGGAGGTCATCTGAACATCTGCTATGAAGCTGCAACTGTCTCTGAGCCTGTCTTTATTTTTTTAACCTCTAAAATAACCTTTTTATCTTTTTATTTCAGAGAGAAAGGTATTCTTCTTCTTTGGAAGTTACCTTTCTCCAAGTTTTCAGTATCCTTGAGAAAACTGCTCCCACATTTTCCCTATTCTTCTTTCCATTCACCTCAAAAATATCACAAGATGTTTCTAAGGTTTTTTAAAAAGTGGCACATATCAATATCCAACTAGGAAAAAAAGACAAAAGTCGCATAAAATTCTACCACCTAGAATCACTATCATTAGCATATGTGATCATTTCAGACATCTCTTTTTATTTGCACATGGAAAGAAAAAATAATAAATAGATAATAACCTTCAAAAATCAAAGTACTTTTTATATTCAAACTACTTTTTAAATTCAATACTAAAAATATTGAATTTATTGTTATTTGATATCCATAGACAATATAAAAAATGAAATTGAAGGAACTGAGGAAATTTAGGTAAATGTTTCCCTGCCAAAATAAATATTATTTCCTAAGAAAAACCTTAAAGTTTGATGGGGGGGAAGACAAGAAGTTTGGGATTTCTACTTCTAGCTCATATGAAATACCAGGGACAATATATGTCCTCCTGTCTTAAAGAAATAAAGAGCGGAATGAAATCTATTAAACAATAGTTTTAATGCATTGAACAACAAACATTGCAGGGAAGTGATTTCTGAGGGAAGGAAATCAAATAATGTAAGTCCTATGATTGTCCCAGGGAACTTCTAAAGAGCATTTCTAAGCCTCAGAACAGGTAGCGTAAACCAAAAAGGAGCCCGGTAGTCTCTCTGAGATGAGAAGTCAGAGTTCAGATTTTAAAGAGGTTAAGGTGCATGGAATTCATGGAATGGAGTCACAGAGAGGGAAAATCTTCAAAGACAAAGAGTTCTGAAGATCTATAGAGGGTTCCCCTCGAATCTTTACCTCATCATTGCATACTCTGAGGAAACTGTGATGGCAAGGAAAGAACTCTAGAAAGGAGCAGGTGGAACAATCCTTGGAGATCACATGGGTTTGGGAATAATACATCTTTCCACCAGCCAAAGTGGAAAGACCTCATAACACTTGAGACAATCAACTAGAACTGTCAAAACAGTATTACCTCAGTAATGGAGCCAATTAAGCTTGAAAAGTCACCAGCTTAACTTTTCCAGCTTAATTGGCTCCATTACTTTTAGGTGATTTAGATTTTCTGTTTGAATACCTAAGTAACTTTTTATTACTTAGGTAATTGATTCAATGTTGATTTTTCTATATCAGTTTTGGCTATAATATGGTGTACCATTTCAATCTGGTTATTAATGTCTTCTATTTCAAAGAAAATGTTGTATGCTATATTATATACCTTCTCTATTTATTTGTGGTATTGTCTACTTTAGAAAATATCCTATGTTGGATCATCTTTGTCCATCTTCCATATCTATTATTTTCTCTATAATTTCTTTTTCTTTTAAAAACTTTTCTCTCTGTGTATCACTTTGCTAGGGCTGCCATAAAAAATACCACAACCTGAGTGGCTTACACAATACAAATTTATTTTCCCACAGTTCTGAAGGCTGGAAGTCCAAGATCAAGGTGCTGGCAGGATTGGTTTCTCCTGAGGTCTCTCTCCTTGGCTTGTAGAGGCCACTTTCTTGCTGTGTTCTCACATGACTCTTTCTCTGTGCATGTGCTTTCCTAATGTCTCTTCTCCTTCTTATAAGGACATGAGTTCTATTGGATTAGGGCCTTACCCCTATGACCTTATTTTACCTTAATTACTTCTTTAAAAGGGTGTGTGTAAACTTTTACTTTAGAATCAGGAGGTACATGTGCAGGTTTGTTACATGGGTATATTGTGTGATGTTGAGATTTGGAATATAATTTATCCAATAACCCAGGTAGTGAGCATAGGAAATTTTTCAGCCTAAAGCCACTATCTTTAAATATATCACATTTTAAGGTATTGGAAGTTAGAGCTTCAGTGTTTGAATTTGGTGTGGGGCTGGACACAATTCAGCCCACAACATGCTGTATTCGTAGAGTTATCGCAAATATTTTCTATACTTTAGCCATATATTTGCTATTCCTTGAAATTTATGGTTTCTTGGTTTTGAAATAGTGTTGTCTTCAATCCTTAGCTTTCAATCTCCACTTTCATTTTGTCTAGTGCTTCTCACTGGAACTTGCATTCTTGTTATATTTTATCCATGTTCTCACATCATGAAATACTGGTAGGAAATTACCTTCTGTTTTATGAGTTATACTTTCATCGAGATTGGATTCTTCATCTCTACGTTGAATAAATATCCCTTTCTTCTTTTTTACTCTGTAGAGTACTTGCATGTTTGTGGTGGTTTTTCATTTTATTTTGTGTTTTGTTAACCTTGTTTCTACATAAGTTGGGAAGCTTTTCCAGGATCTTCTACTTATTCTGGTGGTGAGTTCCTTATTTCTTTTATACTTAATTTGAGAATTATGTCTTCTTTTGCTTCCACCAAGCAAAATTTAGAAAATTCAAGGGGAGAAAGAAAGCCAATTATATTTACCCATATCTTTACTCTTCCTATCGTTCTCTCTTCGTTTCTGGTGTCCTGAGATTCCTCCTTTTTTTGTTTTGTTGTTGTTGTTGTTGTTGTTGTTGTTGTTCATTTGTTTCAAGAATTTCCTTTTGCCATTCTTTTGAGTAGGTCTGCTGGTGACAAATTCTCTTGGTTTTCTGTATCTGAGAATGCCTTGAATTCTTCTTTAATCCTGAAGTATATTTTTATTGGATAAAGAATTCTCAGTTGATAGTTCTTTTCTTTTAGCATTTAAAATGATAAAAGAGGACACAAACAAATGGAAGAACATTCCATGTTTATGGATAGGAAGAATCAATATCGTGAAAATGGACACACTGCCCAAGGTAATTTATAGATTCAATGTCATCCCCATTAAGCTACCAATGACTTTCTTCACAGAACTGGAAAAAACTACTTTAAAGTTCATATGGAACCAAAAAGGAGCCTGCATTGCCAAGACAATCCTAAGCCAACAGAACAAAGATGGAGGCATCACGCTACCTGACTTCAAACTATACTACAGGGCTACCAGTAACCAAAACAGCATAGTACTGGTACCAAAACAGAGATATAGACCAAACAGAACAGAGGTCTCAGAAATAATACCACACATCTACAACCATCTGATCTTTGACACACCTGACAAAAACAAGAAATGGGGAAAAGATTCCCTATTTAATAAATGGTGCTGGGAAAACTGGCTAGCCATATGTAGAAAGCTGAAACTGGATCCCTTCCTTACACCTTATACAAAAATTAATTCAAGATGGATTAGAGACTTAAATGTTAGGCCTAAAACCATAAAAACCCTAGAAGAAAACCTAGGCAATATCATTCAGGATATAGGCATGGCCAAGGACTTCATGTCTAAAACACCAAAAGCAATAGCAACAAAAGTCAAAATTGACAAATGGGATTTCATTAAACTAAAGAGCTTCTGCACAGCAAAACAAGCTACCATCAGAGTGAACAGGCAACCTACAGAATGGGAGAACATTTTTGCAATCTACTCATCTGACAAAGGGCTAATATCCAGAACCTACAAAGAACTCAAACAAATTTACAAGAAAAAAACAAACAACCCCATCAAAAAGTGGGCAAAGGATATGAACAGACACTTCTCAAAAGAAGACATTTATGAAGCCAACAGACACATGAAAAAATGCTCATCATCACTGGCCATCAGAGAAATGCAAATCCAAACCACAATGAGATACCATTTCACGCCAGTTAGAATGGTGATCATTAAGAAGGCAGGAAACAACAGGTGCTGGAGAGGATGTGGAGAAATAGGAACACTTTTACACTGTTGGTGGGACTTTAAACTAGTTCAACCATTATGGAAGACAGTGTGGCGATTCCTCAAGGATCTAGAACTAGAAATACCATTTGACCCAGTCATCCCATTACTGGGTATATACCCCAAGGATTATAAATCATGCTGCTATAAAGACACATGCACACATATGTTTATTGCGGCACTATTCATAATAGCAAAGACTTGGAACCAACCCAAATGTCCATCAGTGATAAACTGGATTAAGAAAATGTGGCACATATACACCATGAAATACCATGCAGCCATATAAAGGATGAGTTCATGTCCTTTGTAGGGACATGGATGCATCTGGAAACCATCATTCTCAGCAAACTATTGCAAGGACAAAAAACCAGACACCGCATGTTCTCAATCATAGGTGGGAACTGAACAATGAGAACACTTGGACACAGGGTGGGGAACATCACACACCACGGCCTGTCATGGGGTGGGAGCAGGGGGGAGGCATAGTATGAGGAGATATACCTAATGTAAATGACGAGTTAATGGGTGCAGCACACCAACGTGGCACATGTATGCGTATGTAAGAAACCTGCACATTGTGCACATATACCCTAGAACTTAAAGTATAATAAAAAAATTAGTTAAAATTATTTAAAAGATGATATTTTATTTCTTTCTAGTCTCTATGATTTCTAATGAGAAATCACTCTTTTTCAAATTATTTTTCCCCTACAGGTAAGGTGTTTCTTTCTTGCTAACTTCAACATTTTTTCTTTGTGTTTAGTTTTCAGAAATTTCACTGTGTTGTGTCTTAGTATGAATTTTTCATTTTATCTTGTTTAAGTTTCTCTCAGCTTTTTGAATCTGAAAGTTTATGTCTTTCAGGAATTTTCAGCAATTATTGCTTTGAATACTTTTTTCAGCCCCACCCTTTTTCACCAATTCTTTTAGGACTCCAATGACACAAATGTTAGATCTTTTGTTAGAGTCCAACATGTCCCTGAAGCTCTCTTTGTTTGTTTTCAGTCTATTTACTCTCTATTTTTTAGACTGAATAATTTCTATTGTACTGTCTTAAAGTTCACAGGTTCTTTCTCCTGTCCTATTCATTCTTCTGTTGAGCCAGTGCAAAAAGCTTTTAAATTTTGGTTATTTTACTTTTCAGTTCCAACATTTTTATTTGATTCTTCTTTATATCTTCTATTTCTTTGCCAAAGCTTCCTTTTGTGTTTAAAACATGTTCATAATTGCTTGTTGAAGTATTTTTATGATGGCTGCTTTAAACTCCTTGTCAGATAATTCCAACATCTGCATTAGTGCCTGCTGTTTGTCTTTTTCTTATTCAACACGAGATTTTCTTCATTCCTGATAAGACAAGTGATTCTTGATTGTGTCTTGGACACTTTTGGTATTATGTTATGAGACTTTGGATATTATTTAAGTTTTTGGTTTCAACAGACCTCCTGTGACACTCCACTGGTGGGAGAAGGGAGATGGTACCTTGCTTCTGTCAGGTGAGAGAAGTCTAAATCCCCCACACAACATGCCAGAGAGAGAGGGAAGGGATCCACATTAGTGCTGACAGTGTTGGAAGTGCACAGTTCCCACTAGGCCTTCCACCCTGACTGGGAGGGTGAAGGACCCCTTGTTACTTTTCCCCACATGGTCTCTGCTGACACTGAGTTGGGGGATTTTTTTACCATTGGAAGTTGGCGGAAGTTGGGCTTCTCACTTGTCCTTCTCTGACATCATGCTAGTGGGAAAGGGGAGGAATGCCTCATTACTATTAGGTGAATTTGGAAGTTTTAGGCTCCCAATTTGGTCTCTACTGACACCCCTTGTGATAGGCGTGACTCCTTGCTGTGTGAAAGTTCAGGGTCCTGACTCAGCTTTAGCTGATGTGCTAGCCATGAAGCTGCAGTGTTTTTCAGAATGTTTGTTTGGGTTAGGGGAGTTAGTTATTGTCTGAAAGTTTTCTGTCTTGCTAGATGGTCGCTTTCATGATCCTTTGACTAGGCAGAGTCACCTTTTCTTGTTGTTTCTTGTTTGTTTTTGTCTGTGCCCATTGTGATTTCTGAGTTGCTAGCTTCTCCCTAACCCAGTCTGGGATACATGAAGCAAAAAGGAAACCCAGGGAACTCACCTCTCTGTCTTTTTTTCAGGTTTCGAAATCCCTATTCAGTTGTTTCTCTTCTTTCCACCTTTCAGCATTATTTTTTGTTTGTTTTGTACATAATGTCTGGAAATTTTAGCTGTAAAGTGGGAAGAATAGGGAGAAGGTTGTCTACTCCAAATTGTCCTGTGTCTTCCTTTTTCAGCAACAACGCGAGAGCTGGATATTGAGTTCAATCCACTTTTATATAACCTGATGTTATAGAAACGTGGTAACAGGAGAACTCTGTGCAACTGTGAACTGCCTTAATTAGAGAAACTGTAGTTTGTTTTGCCTTTAAACTTTGTTCCTAGCTTTCATATTGGAAGATACCTTTGCATATTTCTCTAAGTGAGAACTTATGTCTGAGAGAGTCTCTTCTGGTTATTTTATTACAGTTGATCCTTTAATAGTGTGGGAGTTAAGGGTGCCAGCCCCCTGTGCAGTCAAAAATCTGCACATAACTTTTGAACTCCCCCAAACTTAACTACTAATATCCTACTGCTGACCAGAAGCCTTAAAGCCTTACTGATAACATAAACCATTGATTAACATATTTTTATGTTATACATATTATATATATGCTATATATATATGTATGCGTGTAGCTAAGAAAAAGAAAATGTTATCAAGAAAATCAAAAGGAAGAGAAAATATATTTACTATTCATTAAGTGGAAGTGGATCATCATAAAGGCTTTCATCCTCATCATTTCCCATGGATTAGGCTGAGGAGGAAGAAGAGGGGTTGGTCTTGCTGTGTTTCAGAGAAGAGAGAGGAAGAAGAAAATTTCTGTATAAGCAGACCCACATAGCTAAAACCCATGTTCAAGGTGACACTGTACTTTGTTTTACCCACTTCTTGCTACGTAAATTTTGTACATGCATGCTTTCCAATATCAAATAATTTTTCAAAGGGAGAAGTAAAGTACAAAATTCAACCAATCTTCTTCTCTCCCACTCTTACAGTATCAGTGGAAACTCTCAGGATTTGTTGACTCACCAGTACTGTTTCTGACATGGTTGAATGGGTTAAATCAAAGTTTCTCAACTTTGAGGCTATTGACTTTTTGGTTCAGATAACTCCTTGTTTTTGCCCTGAGTAATGTTGGTTATTTAACAGCATCCCTGACCTCTACCTACTAGTAGAATATCCCCTACTTGTAAGAACAAAATATGTCTCCAGACATTGCCAAATGTCCCTTGAGTGGCAAAAAATCAGTCCTGGTTGAGACCCACTGGGTTAGAATGAGTGCTATATTATTCTTTCCTTAATCCTTATTTTCATTCCTTGGCAGATCTGTTAATGTTTATGTCAGAACATTGCACTTTTTTTCCTGTTTGTTTACCGCCAAAATAGCTTTGGGGTCCACTCTACTAGATTTTATTCAATTCATTTAATATTGGAGTAGAGTTTTCTCCTCTTTACTCTTCCTTTGTTCATATTTTTACTCTTTGAACTTTTCCTGCATTGGCATTCTCTAATGTGGAGAAGAAAACATTAATACACATGGCTTTGCTGGTTCCTCCATGTCTCTTCTATTTCTTCCAAATACTTCAAATAAGTTGTATACATGACATCTGTTATTACCTGCCATTTAATTATTAAATAATCTCCTAAATACAATAAGCCCGTTAGTTTTCATCCTGATCGATGTCTTTTTTTATCATTGACCTCTTCTTGAATCATAGTAGTGCCTTAGAGACCTCATCTACTTTGTTAGCCTCAACTCTTCACTATGAAGATCACCAAAAGAGTGCGTCTAACATGGCATCTTACCTGTGCTCTAGTTTCAAAGCTCTATTTTCACAAAGTGTCTACTTGCATGTCCCAAATCTGACATATTTGAAACAAGCTTGTCTTGTCCTTCAAATCTCTTTCCTGCAAATCACTTCCCTTCTGAGTTTCTTATTTCTATCATATACCCAAGTATTCTTTGTATTTCCACTTCAACTACTGTAATGCTTCCTTTGTTACCTCATGCCTGGGTTATTTGAAATAGCTTCCTACTTATCTTCCTGTTTCTAGTCTCTCACATACCACCTGGTATCAGATCAATCTTACTTAAATTGCACTTTTGTAATATTAGGTTCCTGTTAAAACTAAAACTAAATAAACAAAAACTTCAATCGTCATTCTTTACTACTTTCAGATTGCGGTGCCAGAGGGATCAAATATAGAGACAATAGTACCTAAGATTATATTTCACAATCAAACTAGATAGTGGGTTAAATGTTAGCGTGCAAGTCTGCAAATTATTTAAAGACATTCCAATTTGACTTTCTATAAAACCACATAAACTAGCTTAGATCACCAGAACAGAAATAACCACTTCTACAGTAACTCCTCTGAATTTAGTTTTATTATTTATTTAAATATTTGCTAGTCTGCAATTATTCTAAAATATATTCATAAGAAAACATGAATAAATATGGAAACAATTTGATATGTTGGCTTGGGTGTGCTTGTGGTTAAAGTTTTTTTTTTCTTTAGAATTCTATTAATAGTAGTGTAATTTTTTATAAGCAAAAAGCTACAAAAATTAAAAGCAAAATATATTTATGATTTTATTTTGAAACTGGAATAAAAAAGCTAGGAATGTTTTTCTCCATAAATGGATATAGGAATGTTTGCAATATAGACATTGTCAGAGGTAACCTGGATTATCATATAATAAAGTGGCAGTGATCAATCTTTTCTTTAAGAAGAGATAACTGATAAATTTTAAAGTTCAGCCTTGAAACCTAGCCCCAAAGGCAACTCAAAGTCTGTCCCATTTCCTCTCTATGAATCCTTCCTTACTCAACTAGAAATTGAGGAGCATAAAACTAGTTGTCTTAAGTACTGTGTTTAGCTGCACCGAGGGGTGCGGTGTTGATGGAAAGCCATGGGAATGGCTGCCTACTTACCAGCCTCATCTTATCCCCTTCTCCCTTTCCCTCCTTATATTACAGTCATGGCAATCATGTCAGTGCTTCAAATTTCACAGCTCCTTCCCATGTCACAGGAGCCACACGCATTTTCCTCTTCTAGCATGTTCCCCTACCTGTCCCTACCTCAGTTACTTCATTCCCACTCATCCTTCATGCCTTAATTGAAGTGTCAAGTCCTGGTTGATATTTAGAAATGGTGAATAAAGACAGGATTGCCCCCCATCCCCTCAACTCCTTTTTCCTATCAGAAATCATTCAAAAATAAGGAGAAAGAAAAACCAGAAATACTAACTTTATCTCCCACAACGTTACTAGGCAGATGTAACTTTGAGCTGTAGGGAGGGAGGAAGAAATGCCAGATACAGGCAAGATAAAGTGGAAGTGCAAAAAGACACTCTGAGATGACTTTCAAAAAGGTAGTATTTATCATATTCTTACAATGCCACATGTACATGCATTATCTACATGCCTTTTCATGGATTGACCTCCTGTATTAGCCATCACAGCACACAGTGAGATAAATGCTATTATGATTAGCCCTTTACTGCAGAAATAGAGTCATGCAGCTATTATGTGGCAGAGCTGTAATTTCAAATCAGAACTCGCAGCACTGCCGCTGTGCTATGAGCAACATGCTAATACCCAATTCATAAGGAATTTCCTTCATTCAATGTTGAGTATTACCACAAAGTAACCACACTGAATCTATGGAATTACTTCAAAAAAAGAAAAAGAAAAGAAAAAACTGTTGAAGGAATGGGGAAAACAAATAGTACAAATGGCAGATGAAGAATATATCCCAGAAGAATTTTGTTATGAACCAGAAGAAAAGTATTACCAAATATGTTGCCATGAATTTAAAAAACATTTAATGAAAGAATTATTTATATAAAACGATGACTCAAAGTACATCTAAAGAGTTTGGGAGGAAATGTGCTGAGAAAAGAGAAAAAAAAATCAAAGATGGTGGAAAAGAAAAGTAAAATCTCATTCAAAATGAGAGTTAAAGTAGAATGAAGGAGAATAGTTATTACTGAAAGCATAACATATAAAGGAGAAGATTTCAAAAATAAATAAGATTAAAGAAAAATGATAAATATAGAGATAAAAATGAAGATTAAATATGCATAATGGATATCCCTAAAGAAAATAAACACATAATTGAACAGAAGCATAGACATAGCTTATGGTCCCAGAAATAAAATAAGACATAAATCAAAAGACTGAAAAGGCACACACTTTATAATAGTTACTGGCTATTTTCATCAATTTTTGCCTTAGGAAAAAGTATCAGACCATGATACGGTTGTGATCCCTGGGAAGGAAGGAAAGAAGGAAGGAAGGACGGAAGGAAGGAAGGAAAGAAGGAAGGAAGGAAGGAAGGAAGGAAGGAAGGAAGGATGGAGGGAAGGATGGAGAGCGGGAGAGGGGGAGAGGGAGGGAGGGAGGAAGGCAGGAAGGTCTTTGTTGTAATGCATTTCTGAGAAAATTTTGAAAAAACCAGTAGAGGATCCTCTGGCCAACACTGTCCATTACAGGAGCCTCACATCTCCCAGAATAGTCCTGCCTTCATTTCCCTGCCACACTTTGTCACTGAGTAGGAGCATCTCATGGGAAAGCACAGCCTCCTCCCAAACATAGTGTTGGGTTTCAGAGCATAACAGCTGAGGCCCTTTGTCAATTATGTTTCCGGCAGCAGGACATCTTAGAAGTGTGTTTTCATGGCTGTAATAGATGGAATTACGCATTTACCTCCATTCCCTTTCAAAACTCTACTGAAAGGGTGGTATAGAAATTAAAAGATCAACACACACACACACACAGACACACACACGCAGAGAGAGAGAGAGAGAATTGGAGAAAAGAATAGCATATATCAACAACATTCGAAATTGGAGAGCAGGTGGTAATTGACACAGCAGACCAGAGAAGGCTGAAACTTAGGCCAGTGTGTGTGTGAAGCTCATTTGAAACAGAAGCAAAATGATTGCTCTCATCCCAACTCAGATATTAAAGGTAACTGGTAGCTCTGAAGACAGAAAGGCAGGGCAAGTTCTGATTGTAGGCATTTTTAAAAATCAGTTAAACCCCTTCATCCCTTCCCTACCCCAAATAGCCATGAGACCTCCTTTCCTGACCTCAGCAGATCGCTGGATATTACTTGCTGGAGAATCTGAACCATACAGACTAACTCTGTACTTGGGGACATCATGAACACCCTTGTGGGTAGGAGTAATGTAAGTTTACTTACTGAGAAGTAAGAACCACTCCTTCAACTTTCTCTTCTCATGTCCCAGAACTGTAGCAACTACCCTTAATCCTTGCCCAATCTTAACTCACAACTGAGAAGTTTCTCTCAGGTGGAAGTGACTGAAATACTGTATGTTCTCCCTTATCAGTGGGAGCTAACTGATGAGAACTCATGGTTATAAAGAAGGGAACAACAGACACTGGGATCTACTTGAGGGTGGAGGGTGGGAGAAGGGAGATGATCAGAAAAAAAAATAACTACTGAGTAGTAGGCTTAGCACTTGGGGGATGAAATAATCTATACAACAAGCCCCGGTAGCACAAGTTTGCCTGTATAACAAACCTGCACATGAACTCCTGAACCTAAAATAAAAGTTTTTCTTAAAAAAGAAATGACAGGTTACAAGGGAAAAGACCACCAAAGGACTACATCTCTCCTAATAGCTCCCAATTTCCAAGCCCCATCAATGCATATTGAGTTCCAATTCACTTTTCAGTTCCTCACTCTTAAACATGAGTTGACACCCAACAATCACTAACACTTGAAGAAAGTCTCTAACACAAAAGACAGACGAAAGGAAGAAAAACAACTGTGGAAATAGAAAATGAAAGGAGCAGCAGAAAACTTTAAGAAAAGTAATAACTCAGAAATATAATGCATTACATCCATAAAATGAGAACATGCACATGTATACAGATGTTCCTCTACTCATGAAGGGGTTGTGTCCCAATAAACTCATGGTAAGTTGAAAATATTACAGGTTAAAAATGCATTTAGTATGCCTAACCTACTGAACATCATTGCTTCACCTACCTTATCTTAAACATGCTCTTTTTTTTTCTCACCAGAAGGAGGAGACACAGTTGGATGTTTTGTAGACATGATGGGATGCAAAAACACGAAACACGATATCCAAAAATCACTGGCAACACAATACCCTTTGGAGTATCAGTTGTTTACTCTCATGATTGCATGGCTGACTGGAAACTGCTGCTCACTGCCACTGCCCAGCATCACTAGAGGATCATACCGAGTATTGCTACCATAGGAAAAGATTGAAATTCAAAGTAAGGTTGCTACTGAATGTGTATCACTTTTGCATCATCATAAAGTTGAAAAATTGTAAGTTGAACCATTGTAAGTCAGAGATCATCTGTATTTACACACGAAACATTCAAAAAAGAAATTCTCTAAATTCACCATTAGCAGAAATTAAAATTTCCAAACAAAAACTAATAGATTAGCTGGGCATGGAGGCACACACCAGCAACTTGGGAGGCTGAGTTAGGAGGATAGCTTGAGTCCACGCAGTCGAGGCTGCAATGAACCATGACTGCCACACTGCACCACTCCTGCCTGGGTGACAGAGAGAGACCTTGTCTCCAAAAAAAAAAAAAAAGGAAAAGAAAAGAAAATTAATAGATTGTCAAGAGTTCACATCCAAATATTTAGATTTATAAGAAAAAAGAAAATGGAAGGAAATTATTAAATAATAAAAACTTTCTTATTTTTGAAGTATTAGCTTGATGGAAAGTAATTGCGGTTTTTCCCATTAAAAGTTAGATTATCTAGATTGAAAGAGTCGAGTGAATGCCAGCACACTGAATGGAAAAATGATCTCCCCTGAGGCAGATTGTTGAAAATGTCTAGATCAAAGATAAAAAAGAGTTTCTTAAAGAGAAAACAAACAAATGCTTTGAGAATCAGACTGGCCAAAGACTTTACAGTATTAGCACCAGAAGACAATGAAGCAATTTCTCAAAATTTTGATGCAATTAATTCCAGATTCAGCCAAATGATAAATTGTGAGGGTGGAACAAAAATAATTTTTTTGCAAATTTTTTTGCAAGGTCTCAAGAGTTTTTCTTCCAAGCACACTTTCTCAGAAGGTTAATTGGACATGTGACTTTGTAAAATAAGCACATAATCAAAAATGAAGAAGATGTGCAGGTAACAAGAACTCCAGATGGGAAAGGAAACTCCTAGGATGTGGATAAGGGGAAGTTCTAGGTTGAGAGCTGAGCAAAGCCTTAAAATCACACAGCTCAGAATAAAGCAGAAGAACACAGGGACACAGGAAAGATGTTTCAAGAAGAAAATGAAGTTTATGGGGTACTTGATGTGTTCGAACATATTTTAGGGAAGTTTTAAATTATTATAAGACTTTTTTAAGACCTTGGGACTGCTACACACACACAAAAATACACAAACATAAAGGAGTCCATTTTTAACTTCAGAAAACAAACAAAAAATGAAAAACCCAAAAAGTTACGCAAGAAAGGAAATATGATCATACAATACCATAGAGCTCAGTGGTGAATGAGTAGTAGTTATACAGTCATGATAAAATCACTAAAAATTGATTTAACTCCAAATGTTGAGGAAGAGATAAAGGGGATAAGTGTGTAGTTGTATGTATGTGTGTATGCATGGATGATGTGGGTTGGATTGTAAAAGATCTAAGTCCTTCATTGTAAGAAATCAATGGATAATATCTTTAACTGAAAAATTTTGAAAGAGCATCACTTATTACGACATAGACACACACCAAAATAAATATCTAAGAGTATTGAAAGTTGTTGCCTTGGGGTAATAGAAATTGGGAACGGAGCTGGATAGGACAGGCAAAAATTAACATTTGACAAAAGAGTGAATACTATGAGTATCCAGTCAGAATATTTAAGTCACTTCACATTATTTTAAACCTCTTCAAATCAACATTCAATACTAAAAGGAGGTGGAAGAGTGCTTGTAAAATGTATAAGAAACGAATTGTCATCCTAAAGTTGTCTTTCCTTTTAAACTGTTTTGCAAGTGTAAAGGCAACAACAAATTTTTTTTTAATGTACAAGAACTCGAGGAATAATGATCCCATGAGCTCCTTGATGAGGTCAAACTGCAGCCAATCAAATTATAAGTGAAGAAACTATAGCCAAGAGATTGCCAGAAAACCTTTAGTTTAGTTGGTGAAACCAAAGCAAATTGTGAGGATAATGGTCCAGAACAGATGATAAATGTTATAAATTATGACAAAGTATACATTAAAAAACTAAAAGTCAGGGGGAAGCAGGGAAGAAGATGAAAGATAAATATGCAGATTTTTCTATCTTTTATAACCAGGGGTAAAAAGATAAATGAGTGATGCAGGTATAATTTTACTTTAAGGTATAAACATAAACACTAAGAAAAATAACACAATCAAATAAAATAGGTGGTTAAGGGGTAGGAAGTGAGGAAGGAGAAAGGAAATATGCAAATTTTGCCATTACTCAGAGTGGCTTCAGGTCAATTTTCTACAAGTCATTCTACAAACTGGCCATAAAGCAAATTGACTTTTGGTGAATCCAGTGAATTAGCTTTGGGAAAAAACACTTTTGATGAATCAGCCTGTTTCTGCTTGAATAAGAAGCTACTAAATACTGCCTGAAGAAATAGAGGATTAAATACACAAACACACACATCATATACAATACCTTATGTATAAAAATATTTTATATAAAATTATAGTGCATAAAGATAATACTAAAAAAATACATAAATCTTTCAAGCAATCGGAAGTATTACACATACACACATACAAGGAAAGGAAATAGTGAAGGATTATTTTCAAGCAATAAAACAGAAAGCATAACAAAATATGGCAAAACTAAACCCAAATATAGCTGTCATCTCAATAGGTATAAATGAGCTAAAGTTATCCATTTAAGAAAATCTGACTGGATTTTAAAAACCCTTAACTGTATCCTGGATATGAGGCACTACAAAGAATAATTTACTAACAGTTGTGAAACCAGGCTGCCTGGATTTAAATATATGTAATTTGGGGCAGCTTACTTAATGAATCAGTGCCTCAGTTTCCTTCCTAATAAAATGAAGAGTGAACTAAACTCACAGAATTACTGGAAGTAATTAGTAAGTTAATATATGTAGCATACTCAGAATGGTGCCTATCACTAATAAAAGCTCAGTAAATGCTAACTCATCATTACATTAGACACATCTAAACCAAAACGATTTGCAAAGGTTGAAAATAAGATGTTCAAAGGTATGTTGATCAAATGCCAATGCAAAGAAAGTAGGGGTTTGGATCTCAGTACCAGAAAAGATCAAGGTAAGGTTAGGATCTTTAAACAAGACAAAGAAGAGGACATTATAATATTGATAAGCACAACATTAATATTCAGAAAGCAAAAACACAGGAAATAAATAGAAAAATTGGAAGGAACCATTAGGGATCATACCTGGTCAAGATGATTTCACTGGTGAATCCTACCAAACCTGCCAAACTTTTAAAAATAGATAATTCCAATGCCATTAAACTGTTCCAGAGCAAGAAAAAGAAGAAAAGTTTTTGAATTATTTTTATAAATTACCATAAAAATTACTCTAACAAATAATTGTTTTGATAACAAAAAAGAAAGAAATATATATACAGACCAATCTCACTTACTAATACAAATACAAAAGTTCTAAATAAACTATTAGCAAAGGATCTGACAGCATATTAAAATGATACTACACTGTGACACAATATTTGGAAATCTATTAATACAATTTATCATTATATATCAAAAGAGGAAAAACACCTATGTTCAATTCCATAAATGCTAAAAATTAAATTCTAATAAACAGCTACCATTTTTGATAAAAACTTAATAAAACAATAGACGACTCTTTCCTTGAGATAAAAATAAATGTATATATTGAACAAAATGTATGTGGCTACACTAAAAGCATTCCTATTAATGAACAGGATAAAACAAGTATGTCTAATATGACTGCTATTATTTAACATTTTTTTTCAGCAAGTGTTATCCAGTGTAGTTAGAGAAGGGAAGGAAGTAGTAACATAATTTTGCTAAGGGATTAAATGTTGTGCAGAAAAAAATTAAGATAATGAACTGAAATATATTATTATATAAAAGAACATACCACAAGGTGGTGGGATTCAAATTTATAATCAGAAGTCAACAGTTTTTACATATACAAACAAGATATAATGAAAGAGAAGTGTCCATTTACAATAGCAACAAAAAAATTAAACAGTGTTGGGGTGCAGAGGATGCTACCCCAAAGTATAGCGCTTTGGCATGCTGAACACTTTTGAATGAAAGGCAATTGGAAGTTTTTAGAAACTCCCTCAAAACCAAAGACTTCCTAACTTTCTTTTGCTCCCAACCCTTCCCAAGTACAGGAAGGGACTCTCTCTGGAAGTTGCCTTATCTGACTGAGAAAAACTTCTTCCAAAAAAAAAAAAAATGCCATTGTCCTAAGACTCCCTCCCTAGGAATATCATCAAATAACCAGAAAAGATTAGCTCCAGAGAAGAGACTAAAAGTCATCACTGCACCCCGATAGATTTTTCATCTGTTCTTCTGAGTGCATCCCTGAGAGCTTACCTAAGAGACTCTGCATAATATAGTGACCTTTGTTCACACTGCGGTTCTCCCATCACCTTCCCATCACTTGTTGATCCCATTCAGCTTCCAACAAGAATCATTTACAATAACTTCCTATTGACTGCTCTTTGGGCCTATTCAATTCCCTTGAAAATCATTTACTACTTCTCAAAATTGTCTACATCCCCCAATCTCCCTGTATCCTATGAAGAAGGTGCTATTTAACCCTCAGCTATATGGCCTTTCTTTGAGTCTCATATCTGTGGGACTCCTATGTACATGTGCACAGTAATAAATGTAAATGCCTTTTTTCTCCTGTCAATCTATTATCCATTTATTTATCAGATTCTGACATCAAACCTCTAGCAGGAATAGGGACAATTCCCCTACCCCTACAATGGCCAGGAATAAACTTAAGAAATTGGCAAAATCTACATAAATAGAACTTTTTTTTTTTTTTTTTTTTTTTTTTTGAGACAGAATCTCACTTTGTTGCCCAGGCTGGAGTGCAATGGCATGATCTCGGCTCACTGCAACCTCGTATCCTAGGTTCAAGTGATTCTCCTGCCTCAGCCTCTTGAGTAGCTGGGATTACAAGTGCATGCCACCACACCCAGCTAATTTTTGTATTTTAAGTAGAGATGGGGTTTCACCATGTTGGCCAGGCTGGTCTCGAACTCCTGACCTCATGATCCGCCCACCTTGGCCTCCCAAAGTGCTAGGATTATGGGCATGAGCCACCACGCTGGGCCAAATAGAACTTTTTAAATGGTACTAAAGAACATAAAAGAAGACCTAAACAACTGAAAAGGCATACCATGATTTGGGCCAAGAATATTCAGATCAGAAGGATTTTAATTCTGCCTGAGGTTATCAATAAACTTCAAAATCCCAATAAATGTACTGATAGAATCTTTTTTTTTGAAATTAGATGAGCTGATACAGAAAATAAACAAGCAAGAATAGCCAGAAAAATCTTGGAAAACAAGAATAATGAATGGGGGCTAAACCTATTAAATATTAAAATATAATGTTAAAATAGTTTAGTACTGTAGTTGGGCATGGTGGTGTTTACCTACAATCCCAGCTATTCAGCAGGCTAAAGCAGGAGGATTTCTTGAGCACAGTAGTTGGAGACCAGCCTGGGCATCATAGAAAGACTACATCTCTGTAAGAAAATAATCATAATAGTGTATTGACACTCATGCATAAAGAGTCAACTCAATGAAAAATAATAGAAAGCCCAGAAATTGATCTAAATATAGAAATTTAGTACACCATAAACGTGTCATTTCAAGTCAGTGGGAAAAAGATGGATAGGTAGTTATAGTAGGCTGAATAATGGCCCTCAAAGATCCAGGTCCTAATTGCTGGAAACTATAAATGCTACCTTACATAGTAGAAGGTATTTTGGAGATTATTTATTTATTTTTTACTGTGTTAAAATATACATAACATAAAATTTACCATTTTAACCATTTTTAAATGTGCAGTTTAGTGGCATTAAGTCCATTCACATTGTTCTGCAATCATTACTACCATCAATTTCCAGAACTTTTTTATCTTCTAAAACTGAAACTCTGTACCTGTTAAACAGTAAAATGCCATTTTCCTCTTTTTCCAGGCTCTGGCAACCACCATTCTAGTTTCTGTCTTTGTGAATATAACTACTCTAGCTACCTCATGTAAGTGGAATCATATAGTGTTTGTCCTTTTGTGAGGGGCTTATTTCACTTAGTATAATGCCTCCCAGGTTCATTCATGCCATAGCATGTGTTAGGATTTCTTTCTTGTGTTTTAAAGCTAAATGATGTTCCATGGTATGTATACACCACATTGTGTTTATCCATTCATCCATAATGCACACTTGGGTTGCTTTTACCTTTTGGCTATTGTGAATAATGCTACTATGAACATAGATGTACAAATATCTGCTTGAATCCCTGCTTCCACTCCTTTTGGGTGTATACTCAGAAATGGATTTGCTCTATTACATGATAATTCTATGTTTAATTTTTTTGAGGAACCATCTCATTGTTCTCCACAGAGGCTCCACCACTTCACATTTCCACCAGCAATGCACAAGTGTCCTGATTTCTCTGCATGCTCACCAACACTTATTTTCTGGATTGTTGGGGTTTTTTGTTTTGTTTTGTTTTGTTTTTTGATAATGCCCATCTTTGATTTCAGCCCAGTGAAACCCATTTCCAACTTCTGGACTCCAGAACAGTTAGAGAATATATTTTTATTGTTTTAAGCCACTAAATTTGTGTTTGTGTGCTACAGCAGCAATAGAAAATCTATACTGGTTTTGATTTGCATTTCTCTGATGGCCAGTGATGATTGCATTGGGAGTTATACCTGATGTAAATGACGAGTTGATGGGTGCAGCAGACCAACATGGCACAAGTATACATATGTAACAAACCTGCACGTTATGCACATGTACCCTACAACTTAAAGTATAATAATAATAAATAAATTAAAAAATAAAAAAAAAAAAAGAAAATGTATACTGGGTTCCCTCTTTTTCTATTGATTGGAATAGTTTCAGAAGGAATGGTACCAGCTCCTCTTTGTACCTCTGGTAGAATTCGGCTGTGAATCCATCTGGTCCTGGACTTTTTTTGGTTGGTAGGCTATTAACTATTGCCTCAATTTCAGAGCCTGCTATTGGTCTATTCAGAGATTCAACTTCTTCCTGGTTTAGCCTTGGGAGGGTGTATGTGTCCAGGAATTTATCCATTTCTTCCAGATTTTCTAGTTTATTTGCGTGAAGGTGTTTATAGTATTCTCTGATGGTAGTTTGTATTTCTGTGGAATCAGTGGTAATATCCCCTTTATCATTTTTTTTTATTGCATATATTTGATTCTTCTCTACTTTCTTATTTACTAGTCTTGCTAGTGGTCTATCAATTCTGTTGATCTTTTCAAACAAACAGCTCCTGGATTCATTGATTTTTTGAAGGGTTTTTTGTGTCTCTCTCTCTCAGTTCTGCTCTGATCTTAGTTATTTCTTGCCTTCTGCTAGCTTTTGAATTTGTTTGCTCTTGCTTCTCTAGTTCTTTTAATTGTGATATTAGGGTGTCGATTTTAGATCTTCCCTTCTTTCTCTTCTGGGCATTTACTACTCTAAATTTCCCTCTACACACTGCTTTAAGTATGTCCTAGAGATTCTGGTACGTTGTGTCTTTGTTCTCATTAGTTTCAAAGAACATCTTTGTTTTTGCCTTCATTTTGTTATTTACCCAGTAGTCATTTTGGAGCAAGTTGTTCAGTTTCCAAGTAGTTGTGCAGTTTTGAGTGAGTTTCTTAATCCTGAGTTCTAGTTTGATTGCACTGTGGTCTGAGAGACAGCTTGTTGTGATTTCTGTTCTTTTACATTTGCTAAGGAGTGCTTTACTTCCAACTATGTGGTCAATTTTGGAATAAGTGCTATGTGGTGCTAAGAATGTATATTCTGTTGATTTGGGGGTGGAGAGTTCTGCAGATGTCTATTAGGCCTGCTTGGTGCAGAGCTGAGTTCAAGTCCTGGATATCCTGTTAATCTTCTGTCTTGTTGATCTATCTAATATTGACAGTGGGGTGTTAAAGTCTCCCATTATTACTGTGTGGGAGTCTAAGTCTCTTTGTAGGTCTCTAAGGACTTGCTTTATGAATCTGGGTGCTCCTGTATTGGGTGCATATATATTTAGGATAGTTAGCTCTTCTTGTTGAATTGGTCCCTTTACAGTTATGTAATGTCCTTCTTTGTCTCTGTTGATCTGTGTTGGTTTAAAGTCTGTTTTATCAGAGACTAGGATTGCAACCCCTGCTTTTTTTGTTTTCCATTCGCTTGGAAGATCTTCCTCCATCCCTTTATTTTGAGCCTATGTGTGTCTTTGCACATGAGATGGGTCTCCTGAATACAGCACATGGATAGGTCTTGACTCTTGATCCTATTTGCCAGTCTGTGTCTTTTAATTGGGGCGTTTAGCCCATTTACATTTAAGGTTAATATTGTTATGTGTGAATTTGATCCTGTCATTATGATGTTTCCTGGTTATTTTGCTCGTTAGTTGATGCAGTGTCTTCCTAGCATCAATGGTCTTCACAATTTGGCATGTTTTTGCAGTGGCTGGTACGAGTTTTTCCTTTCCATGTTTAGTGCTTCCTTCAGGAGCTCTTGTAAGGCAGGCCTGGTGGTGACAAAATCTCTAAGCATTTGCTTGTCTGTAAAGGATTTTATTTATCCTTCACTTATGAAACTTAGTTTGGCTGGATATGAAATTCTGGGTTTAAAATTATTTTCTTTAAGAATGTTGAATATTGGCCCCCACTCTCTTCTGGCTTGTAGAGTTTCTGCCGAGAGATCTGCTGTTAGTCTGATGGGCTTCCCTTTGTGGGTAACCCGACCTTTCTCTCTGGCTGCCCTTAACATTTTTTCCTTCATTTCAACCTTGGTGAATCTGACAATTATGTGTGTTGGGGTTGTTCTTCTTGAGGAGTATCTTTGTGGTGTCTTCTGTATTTCCTGAATTTGAATGTTCTCCTGCCTTGCCAGGATGGGGAAGTTCTCCTGGATAATATCCTGAAGAGTGTTTTCCAACTTGGTTCCAGTCTTCCCATCACTTTCAGGTACACCAATCAAACATAGATTTGATCTTTTCACATAGTCCCATATTTCTCGGGGGCTTTGTTCATTTCTTCTTACTCTTTTTTCTCTAACCTTGTCTTCTTGATGTATTTCATTAATTTGATCTTCAATCACTGACACCCTTTCTTCCACTTGATCTAATTGGCTATTGAAGCTTGTGCATGCATCACAAAGTTCATACTGAATGGGTAAAAACTGGAAACATTCCCTTTGAAAACCAGCACAAGACAAGGATGCCCTCTCTCACCACTCCTATTCAACATAGTGTTGGAAGTTCTGGCCAGGGCAGTCAGGCAAGAGAAAGAAATAAAGGGTATTCAGTTAGGAGAAGATGAAGTCAAATTGTCCCTGTTTGCAGATGACATGATTGTAGATTTAGAAAACCCCATTGTCTCACCCCAAAATCTCCTTAAGCTAATAAGCAACCTCAGTAAAGTCTCAGGATACAAAATCAATGTGCAAAAATCACAAGCATTCTTACACACCAATAACAGACAAACAGAGAGCCAAATCATGAGTGAACTCCCATTCACAATTGCTACAAAGAGAATAAAATACCTAGGAATCCAACTTACAAGGGATGTGAAGGACCTCTTCAAGGAGAACTACAAACCACTGCTCAACGAAATAAAAGAGGACACAAACAAATGGAAGAACATTCCATGTTCATGGATGGGGAGAATCAATATTGTGAAAATGGCCATACTGCCCAAGGTAATTTATAGTTTCAATGCCATCCCTATGAAGCCACCAATGACTTTCTTCACAGAATTGGAAAAAACTACTTTAAAGTTCATATGGAACCAAAAAAGAGCCTGCATTGCCAAGACAATCCTAAGCAAAAAGAACAAAGATGGAGGTATCATGCTACCTGACTTCAAACTATACTACAAGGTGACAATAATAAAAACAGCATGGTACTGGTACCAAAACAGAGATATAGACCAATGCAACAGAACAGAGGCCTCAGAAACAACACCATACATCTACAACCATCTGATCTTCAACAAACCTGACAAAAACAGGAAATGGAGAAAGGATTCCCTATTTAATAAATGGTGCTGGGAAAACTGGCTAGCCATGTGTAGAAAGCTGAAACTGGATCCCTTCCTTACACCTTAAAGAAAAATTAATTCAAGATGGATTAAAGAGTCAAATGTTAGACCTAAAACCATAAAAACCCTAGAAGAAAACCTAGGCAATACCATTTAGGACATAGGCATGGCCAAGGACTTCATGACTAAAACACCAAAAGCAATGGCAACAAAAGCCAAAATAGACAAATGGGATCGAATTGAACGAGGAGCTTCTGCACAGCAAAAGAAACCACCATCAGAGTGAATAGGCAACCTACAGAATGGGAGAAAATTTTTGCAATCTCCTTGTCTGACAAAGGGCTAATATCCAGAATCTACAAAGAACTCAAACAAATTTACAAGAAAAAAAAAACAAACAACCCCATCAAAAAGTTGGCAAAGGATATCAACAGACACTTCTCAAAAGAAGACAGTTATACAGCCAACAGACATGAAAAAATGCTCATCATCACTGGTCATCAGAGAAGCACAAATCAAAACCACAATGAGATACCATCTCACACCAGTTAGAATGGCAATCATTAAAAAGTCAGGAAACAACAGATGCTAGAGAGGATGTGGAGAAATAGGAATACTTTTACACTGTTGGTGGGAGTGTAAATTAGTTCAACCATTGTGGAAGACAGTGTGGCGATCCCTCAAGAATATAGAACTAGAAATAGCATTTGACCCAGCAATCCCAATACTGGGTATATACCCAAAGGATTATAAATCATGCTGCTATAAAGACACATGCACACGTATGTTTATTGCAGCACTATTCACAATAGCAAAGATTTGGAACCAACCCAAAAGTCCATCAATGATAGACTGGATTAGGAAAATGTGGCACATTTACACCATGGAATACTATGCAGCCATAAAAAGGATGAGTTCATGTCCTTTGCAGGGACATGGTTGAAACTGGAAACCATAATTCTTAGCAAACTATCACAAGGACAGAAAATCACACACTGTGTGTTCTCACTCATAGGTGGGAATTGAACAATGAGATCACTTTTACACAGGGCGGGGAACATCGCACACCAGGGCCTGTTTAGGGGTCAGGGGCTGGAGGAGGGATAGCATTAGGAGAAATACCTAATGTAAATGATGAGTTGATGGGTGCAGCAAACCAACATGGCACATGTATACCTATGTATAAGACCTGCACGTTGTTCACATGTACCCTAGAACTGAAAATATAATAATAATTAAAAAATAATAAAAAATAAAGAAAACAAATACTGGGGATAATTAACAAATTATGGCGATGCATACTATGAAATATCATGCAGCCATGATAGATGATTGGATGGGTTCTCTATGTATTAGTCAAAGAAGCAAGAAATGAACAGCGTGTAGAGTATGCCACCTGTTGTGAGGATGTTTTAAAATAGACATGCAAGGAAACTGGTACCTTGAAGCAAGGTGCTAAATGATGAGGTGGTGAATGGTAAGAAAACTGATGCTAGTGGCTGGAATAATCTCTTACCACTGTGTTGTACAATTATACACTATCACATAGTGTCAAGACATGAAACATTGTCACCTGCAGTAACTTGGTCAGAGTGGTTTCTTCCAGGCAGAGAAACTAGGGGGCTTGGACAGAGGCAGCAGGCACAAAAACACTTTTCATTACATATCCTTTTGTAACTTACAAATAAATAATAAATATTTTACTTAAAAGTAACATGATTTTACCAAGGAAACTGTCCTTGACCTCTTAAAAAGGGTCAGGCTTTGTGTGATACACTCTGAAAACTTCCTATACTTCTTCTTTATAGCCAGATGGTATTACAACCATAATATCATATGTTATAATCATATACTCCTGAAGACAAATAATTGCTTGTCCCAGAGAGTTTGGTTAATGTGTGTCTTACCCACTAGACTATAAGTTTCATGAAGGCAGGGACCATATCTGCCTTTTAACCAGATTTAGCCTAACAGAATATCTGGCACTTAATAGGACTTTAATAAATATTTATTGAATAAATAGATGGGTTACTTAATTAATTAATTAAGCCAATAGATCAGGGTCTCCTCAAGTAAAAAGAGCAGGAAAGGGTCAAGATCTAATCAGTTATGATTTCCAAAACTAAATAATTACCTCTGAAATG